>NC_028642.1:8606430-8740921 GCF_001406875.1 Solanum pennellii
GGAAACCCCCCGTCTGCTCATTTACCGCATAGGAGTCCTCCGCATAATAGCATTCATCCTTAGATGGTGGTTTCGACAAGTAGTTGACTGCATTTATCTTTTCTGCACCCCAGTGACATGTTTTAGTACCAACCCAAGCTCAGTTCTCATCTGAGCCATTTCTTCGCGAATCTCATCTGTGGCTGGGTTGTGAGTGGACTGTACTGCGAAGGTGTTTCTCCCTGTATCAGACTTCCTAGTACTCCAATCTTTATTATTCGGGAGATTTTCTCTAATTTTTTGGCAATCTCAGCATAAGGACATTCCCCATAAGATCCACCTGCTATAGTGTCCAACACCGCTTTATTATTATCATCCTGTCCCCGATAGAAGTATTCCTTCACTGACTCATCATCTATACGGTGATTTGGAACACTTCTCAAGAATGAGGTGAATATATCCCAAGAACTACTAACTGACTCTCCTGGTAGTGTCACAAAGTTATTCACTCTGTCTTTGTAGTTTAGTTTCTTGGAGACCGGATAGTAGCGTGCTAAGAAGACATCCCTTAGTTGGTTCCAAGTGAAGATTGAGTTGTATGGGAGCTCAGTGAACCACATAGCAGCCTCTCCCGTCAGTGAGAGAGGAGACACTCTGAGACCTATTACATCTCAATCCAAATCAGGCCTCCCTACACAGCTTTTACACACTGCCCTTACCTTAGCTATATGGTCATGTGGATCCTCAGAAGGTAGCCCTGAAAACAAACCTGTGGCAGTGAGCATTTGCATCAGGCTACTAGTTACCACAAAAGTATGGCCTGTGGGTAGAGGAGGCAAAACCAGTGGCCCATCGGAGTCTGCTGTGTTATCATAGCCTCTGTAGTATGCTTGGGGCCGTGGAGCAGGATTTTGTCCCCTCTGTTGGTGTTCACCCGGAGCATCGGGTAACAACTGACCATGAACATCAACCGGAGCTGGGATGTTCTGGTTCGGATCATCATCATTTATTCCCAAGTTTCGATTCATATTGCGCAGTGTACTCTCTAATTCATGATCGTAGGGAAACAAGGGTTCTCTTCCTCTCCGTGTATTTGGCATACAAGGAGGATAGTTCTGAAGAAAAAAAATCAAAAACAATAAAACATAGTAAAATCAAGAAAATATCAACTAAACTATAGTAATACGTTCAAGTTAATCTAAAAGCTACTTTCCCCGGCAGCGGCGCCAAAATTTGATACCCTCAAACTTACTTCTCAAATAAGAAGTAAAGCGGTCGTGTCAAGTAAATAACCCAACTAGTGAGGTTGGGATCGTTCCCACGAGGAAAATAGTTTAGACTTAACTTTAACCTATTATTACTATTGTTCGGTCTATTACTTCCTTGGAAAGCAAAAACAATAAAAGGGGGTTTCTATTTCTAAATGAATGACAATAACTAATGAAATTGAAAGAAACACTTAACAGCTTTGAATGTTGGATTTTAATCAATTAATCAAAGTAACTAGGGTTTATGTGTTCCCCACAGGTTCATAACTTGATAATTCTAACTATAACAATTCTTTCCTAGTATCTTGCATGCAAAGTGATAAGTTATGTATTTCTAAATCCTTGGTCCGGCATCTAGAAAATCTCACTCCGCACCTTGGTCCGGCTACGTGTGTTGCTATACTAACCCTTATCTTTACCTCATATTAAGCATCGTATTCGATATTTGACTAAGTTATTACCTCGTACCAATCAATACTAGCCTATTATATAGTATACACTAAATCTATGTTGTCCTTGGTCCGGCAAGTAGCATTAAGGCGAGTTCTAACGTTGCCCTCCGTTAAAAAGACTTCTAAGCGAAAGAATTATTAATACATGCAAGACACCATTCTAAAATTGTTATTTTAGTTAGGTTTTATCTCATTATTTGCCTATGGTTCCCACAACCCTAGTTATGGAGTTTAGTTACTCATAGTCATAATCACAATATTCAAATATATTAAATAAGAATTCATGTACTTACTTCAATGAGAAAGAGTAAAATCCGAAAGTTTGCTTGATTAATCACCAAAAATCAATTGCAAGAATCTCAAAGTAATCAATAATCTCACAAAAAGTCTAATGATAATCAAAAGTCTAACAATACAATGTTTACTAATACGGTGTCTAACAATCTAAGAGTCTAACCTCAAAAACGAGGTTTTTCGAACTATTTATAGAAATTAAAAACCTAATTAAACAAGGACTCTATTTGCTGGAAATCTGCCAAAATGCAGATGGGTTGACGGACCTCGCGACGGATCGTCATGGTCACGACGGACCGTCATGGACTCCGTCGTCCCATACTTGTGCAATTTCTTCTGCTGCTCTTCTTCATTACCCTCGACGGAAAGTATGACGGACCGTCATAGGCACAACGGTCCGTCGAGGGTCTTCGTTCCAAAACACTTCAACTCTTGGAATATGGGTACTTGGATTACTTCTCTGAACTTCATGACGAATCTGCAGGACGGACCGTCATAGACACAACGGACCATCACAAGCTTCGTAACCCCACACTTGGTCAGACTTCCCCATCTTCCTTCAGCAGCTGCACTACGCTGCCACCTACGGACCGTCACAAGCACGACGGACCGTTATAAGCTCCGTCGGTGGTCTCTTCTGTATTTCTTCGCTCAAAATCTCCGCATTCATCTTTGGACAGATTTCCTGCAAAATAAAGAGAAACTTATATAAAAATTAGCACAAAAAGGCTTTTGGACACACTAAACTTAAGGAAAAAGTATTAATAATACCGTGGAACCACGGTATATGAACGGGTGATGCTAAACTTTGGTGGAGAACTCAAAATGCAGATGATGTAAGTGCTGGCCATCCTAGAATTGATACGTGGGATAAGTTAATAAAAAAAATGCACGATCAATTTCTTCCTGGCAACGCCTCTTGGCTTACAAGGGATAAGTTGAAAAGGCTAAGGCAGATAGGTTCGGTGAGGGAATACATTAAAGAATTCACCTCTGTGATGTTAGACATTAAAAACATGTATGATGAGGATAAATTACATAACTTCATTTCGGGTATGCAAGGCTGGGCTCAAAACGAACTTCGGAGGCAAAATGTTAAAGATCTGCCTGGCGCAATTGCTGCTGCAGAGTCGTTGGTTGATTTCCGGACGAGTCGTCCTTTGACGGATGTTCCCTCTACTTCAAAAACTAAGAAAAAGAACGATAAGAAAGGGGAATGGAAAAAGGATAGTCGTAAGGACTGTACAAATGTCAAAGGAAAGGCGCAAATGACGGATGGAAAAGACAAACCAAAGAACAAAGATGGTAATTCGAAGGGCTGTTGGACTTGTGGCAGTCCTCATTTGGCCAAGTCTTGTCCGAACCGGGAAAAAGTAAATGCTTTGCTTGCTGGAAATATGAATCAAAGGGAGGAAGATGAGGAAATCGTGGCTGCAATGTCAAACCCATTGGGATTGTCCTTTAACCATATTACGTGGTTAATAATGTTGGAGAAACGTCTAATATTTCAAATCCTCATGCCTCCCTAATTCATATAGAAATGACAGTGAAAGAACAACGTGTAATGGCAATGGTTGATACAGGAGCCACTCATACGTTTGTAGATGTGAAAGTTGTTACAAAATTGGGGCTGAAGTTGTCTAAAAGCCCATCCTACGTCAAAACAGTCAATGCTAAGGCACAGGCCATTGTGGGTATGGCTTATGGTCTTTCTATGTCGACTGAAAATTGGGTGGGAAAACATAATTTGATGGTGATGCCGCTTGGTCAATTTGAGATCATACTTGGGATTGATTTACTAAGAAAATTCCAGTTTGTTCCGTTTCCTCACTTAGATGGAGTGATGGCCATGAATAGAAGAAATGCTAGATTTCTTAAAGGAGTTCATCCATTTGGGAACATTAATAAAGTTTCAAAGAAGAAAGACAAGGGAATTTTCTTGTCTGCTATGTCAATCGACAAAGTGCTGAAGAAGGGTGATGACACTATACTTGCTGCCCTGGTTGAACTGAAACCTGATGTTAAGATGGAAGTGTCTGATTGTGTTGCTGAATTGCTTAAACAGTATGTTGATTTTATGCCGCCTGAATTACCAAAGAATTTACCATCAAGGAGGGATATCGATCATAAAATTGAGTTGCTGCCTGGTACGTTTGCTCCTGCACAGGCTCCTTATCGTATGACTCCTAAGGAATTGGCTGAATTGCGTAAACAATTGAACGAGTTGTTGGAGGCTGGATTGATTCAGCCATCTAAGGCTCCATATGGTGCCCCCGTTTTATTTTAAAAGAAACAGGATGGGACGATGCGAATGTGTGTAGACTACAGGGCGCTGAACAAAGCAACTGTAAATAATAAGTATCCGGTTCCATTGGTGCAGGATTTGATGGACAGGTTGAGTAATGCATGCTGGTTCACAAAACTTGATCTTAGCGCAGGCTACTGGAAGGTTAGGATAGCAGAAGGTGATGAACCAAAAACAACATGTTTAACTACATATGGTTCATATGAATTCCTTGCAATGCCATTTGGGCTAATTAATGCTCCGGCAATATTTTGCAACTTAATGAATAATGTACTGTTTGACTATCTTGATGACTTTGTTGTTGTCTATCTAGATGATATTGACATTAATAGTCGAACATTGGAGGAACATGTTAATCACTTAAGTCTGGTTCTGTCTCAGTTTAGAAAATACACACTTTATGTTAAGATGGAAAAGTGTGAGTTTGCTCAACAGGATATAAAATTTTTGGGGCATCTTTTTAGTAAAAACCAAGTTCGAATGGATCGTAAGAAAGTGCAAGCCATTATTGATTGGCAAGAACCTCGTCATGTGAAGGATTTGAGGTCGTTTCTTGGCTTGGCTAACTATTACAGATAATTCATTGCTGGTTACTCAAAAAAGGCAGCAGCTTTGACTGACTTGTTGAAGAAGGATACGAAGTGGGTTTGGTCTGAACGATGTGATGAAGCATTTTAGAATTTGAAAGAAGCTATTGCATCTGAACCAATACTCAAATTACCTGATTTTTAGTTACCATTTGAAGTGCACATTGATGCGTTAGACAAAGCAATTGGTGGCGTATTAGTGCAGGAAGGTCATCTTGTGACCTTTGAAAGTAGGAAATTGAATGATGTTGAACAGAGATACTCAACACATGAAAAAGAGATGGTTGAGGTGGTACACTGTCTGCAGGTTTGGAGATTTTATCTCGTAGATACTCGATTTGTAGTAAGAACTGATAATGTAGCAAATACATTTTTCAAGACAAAGAAAAAGTTGAGTCCTAAACAAGCAGGTGGCAAGAATTCCTGGTAGAATACGATTTGTGTGGGAACATAAACTAGGAAAACACCTCCAGGTTGGTGATGCGCTGAGTAGAAAAGAAGTATTTGTTGCAGTATATTCAATTCCAAAACTCAAAACTAATTTCTATGATCAAATCAGGTTGTGTGCTGCAAATGATTCATTGTATGTTAAATGTATGGGTCAAGTGCAAGATGGCACAATGAGACGGTAGTGGATCGAGGACGATCTGCTCTATTTTAAAGGGGGGAGGATCGTTGTACCAAATCAGGATGGATTGCGCAAAGACTTAATGAAAGAGGCGCATGATTCTTGCTTTGAACATCCAGGTGTTGAAAGGATGCTAGCCTTACTGTCTCGTGTTTATTTTTTGCCAAAGATGGAAGATGATATAGAGGCATACGTCAAGACTTGTCATGTTTGTCAAGTTGACAAGACTGAACGTAAGAAGGAAACAGGTTTGTTGCAACCTTTTCCTGTTCCTGAAAGGCAGTGTCTATCCGTAAGCATGGATTTCATTTCTGGATTCCCTAAGGTAGATGGCAAAGCATCTATCATGGTGGTAGTTGACAGGTTTTCAAAATATTTTGTTTTTGTTGCTGCACCTGAACTATGTTCATCTGAAGTTGCCGCTGATTTGTTCTACAAATATGTGGTTAAGTATTTTGGTGACCCGGCTGACATCGTGAGTGATAGAGATACAAGGTTCACTGGTAGGTTTTGGAAAGCTTTGTTCAATATGATGGGAACTGAGTTAAAATTTTCTACTGTGAATCACCCACAAACAGATGGACAGACGGAAAGAATTAATCACTTGTTGGAAAAATACTTGAGGCACTATGTGACAGAGAGTCAACGGAATTGGGTGACATTGTTAGACACTGCGCAGTTCTGCTATAATCTACACAAGTTGTCTGCAACAGAAATGAGCCCTTTTAAAATCGTTTTAGGCACACAACCTATGACGCCACTAGATGTTGCCAAATCTAAAAATCAGGGAAAGTGTCCAGCAGCATACAGGGTTGGAAGGGACAGACTTGAAATGTTATCTGAAGCACAGGATAGCTTGCGCAAGGCTCAGCGGCGCATGAAGAAGTATGCTAATCAACATCGTCGCTCAGTTGAGTTCAATGTGGGTGACAAAGTGTTACTAAAACTTACTCCACAAATCTAGAAACAGATTGTAAGTTAGAATAGACATCGGGGATTGATTCCTAAATATGATGGTCCATTCGAAGTGGTGAAACGAGTGGGCGAAGTTGCTTATAGATTAAAACTGCCAGAAAGGTTGAAAATTCATCCCACTTTCCATGTGAGTTTCTTGAAACCTTACTTTGCAGATGCAGATGATCCGGACAAAAACAGGTCAAAGACGGCTCCTCAATCAGTACCTACACAGTATGATGCTAAAATTGAGAAGATCCTTGATCACCGGGTTTTGGGCACAAGTAAGAAGACTACTAAGAAAAAATTCTTGGTTCATTGGAAAGTCAAGAGTGCAGCTAATGAAGTTTGGGAGAAGGTGATAGACTTATGGCAGTTTGATGCTCAAATCGAGGACTATCTTAAAACAGTCTTGATGAGGACATCTAGTTCAAGTGGTGCGGGTGGTTCGTTAGACCCGTAAACTACTTGATCTAACTACGTGCAGATATGTCAAGGACTTGGGCATTGATCTTGACATGAATGGGGGCAAAACAGTGCAACACAGGTTCAAGGTGCTTGGGTGTTGGCAAGGCAACCTGAACATGCAAGGCTTACGTGCGGGCTACAGTCATCTGCAAGGCAGTGTGTTGGCTTGACAAGGCAAAGATGTGAAGACTTGACGATGGCAGGAACAAAGGCATTTCAAGTGAATTGCTGAAATAAATTAAGTGTTGGAGGACAGCTAAAATATTCTAAGTATTGGAAGCTGACTGAAATATTCTATGTGTTGGAATGTAGCATGAAATAGTCTAAGTGTTAGAATATTAATATTTCATGTCGATAAGGATGTAATTAGAATTAGATTATATCTGTTAGAAATATAGTTGTTGGAAACTTAATTTGAATCATGTGATGACAAGTGTCAGACAGGTGTCATTTGTAACTGCCGCATGTAACTGCCATGTGCAGAAGTTTTATAAGGGTGGAAATTCCGTTTAAAGCTGGAGAGTGTGTTTCTGGCCTTAGACAAATTCGTGAAGCCTTCCCTTTGTATTAATTATAAGATTGATAAAGGTTGGTACGAGTTCATGTACATTCTGTCTGTTGTTTAACTTTGTTGTTAAAGTGTTTCTATACTTGGTCAAATTTGTTGGTGTAAGATAGGCTGAGTGTTGCATACGTTTGTAAGACTGCCTAGGGTGGTGTTCGCTAAAAATAAATCGACCCTCTTTCACAAGTCATATATATAGATGGAGATTGATATAGCACAAAATACAAAGTGTTCAAGCCCGTCTCTTGATCGGATTGTTGTAGGCTCGATGTCCTCACTGGTCGCTCGTGCTCGGAGCTGCATCACGAAAATTAATATAGAGTATAGTATGAGTATGAAAATAATAGGTACCTCGTAGGACGATTGAGCAAAAAAGCAAAGTAAATATGAAATTTGAGAAGCTAAAACATACCATAAACAGGTATGAGAAATCTAGAATGTATGCACACAAGTGTACTAACACAAAAAAGGAGAATAACTAACTAAATCTTCCCGGGCTCCAATAAATCCGAAGGTTACACTCGCGTGCAAGCTAAAAGTAAAACGCAAGCAGACTCCCATAAGCCTGACATGTACAAAGAAGAGTATAGAATGGATTCGGAGGACCCAACAAAGTTTCCATGATTTCAACAACTTTCTGTGGACTTGAATCGAAAAATTCATATGATTGAAGCTCATCCAGAACTTATAAGAGTTAAGGACTTGAACCGATTTGAAGATTGAGGATCAAGAACATGAACCCAGATTTGGAATAAGTGATTACTTGAACCACCATGAAGAAATCCAAGACTTGAAGGCGAGGACTTGAACCATGCCTTGTAGGGTGAATTTGGGGACTTGACCCAAGAAAAGTGGCAAATAATGTAGAAATAGGATGGGGGGCAACCGATCATCATGGGTAGTACCTTCATTCTGAGTTATATCGATAAATCATTCTAGAACAAATCATATCCAACAAGAACCAAATAGTCGCTTCCAGTCAAAGAATTAGAGACACCAGAATCCACAAAAAAAGAGGATTATGAATATATGGTTCTAAGAGAAAGTCACTTCCTATATAAGGCCAAAAATATTAGACTTAAATCTGGTACATCAATATACAGGGAGCTAAGTTGTCCTAAGCAACGTCGGGGAGATTATAAGGCCTAACGACACAAAAGGACGCGAGTCTACGAAAATTACTAGCCCAAGTTGAAACTAATGTGACACTTTGAAAGTCTATGACCTAATCTAGAGTCTCACATGTTGAAAAAAGACTTAGAACACTGTTTTAAGACCTAAACAAGGTATATAAATCATTTATGAAGTTTTAGAGTCAAAACGTCAAGGAACGTCCATGACATCAGGTGAATTATGAATTAGAGGTTAATGTGCCTTAGCATGTTTCATGGGGTTTTAGGAGTCAAAATTTAGTGAAATTTGGTAGAAAGGGTTAAAATATTTATTAGAGTGTGTTTAGGATCAAAAAGTCTTGGTAAGAGTCTCGAAGGACCACATTGAGGGTCCTTGGAGAGGACCCTTCCAAAATGCCTAACATCTATCAAATGACAGTGGCTACCTACGAGACCAAGCGATGGTCCGTCGTCTGGTCGACGAGGCATCGATAGCCTCCGTAGATAATTCCTTAGCCACTTTCAAAAAGTGTCCAAAAACAAAGTCTCTGACACCATCGATGGTGTGCTGTACATAGGTCAGGGCCTGGTTTTAGGCTTTCCAATTTAAAGTTAGTATATTAATTAGTTAGTTCCTTAGGTGGTTAATTAGGGGTTTCTTGAAGGTTAATTATGTTAGTTAAGGTAGTATACAAGAAATAACCCTCATTAAACTCACCTAACACCCCACCATTTCCAAACCCACATCTCTCTAACCTCTCTCTTCCCAAACTCAAAACCTCCATTGAAGAAACACTAGGGGTCCAATTTGAGGATAAATTCACCAAGTATTTCATTTTAAATTCGTTGCAAGATAAATACATGGTATGACTTGTTTCACTCTTGGGATTCCTTTAAATGGAAGCCCTTCCAAAGATGATTTTCAACTTCACCAAAACTAGGGTTTCAATCTAGACATGCTTTCTCTTTTCAAAATTAAATTGTTAATCAATTGTGATGAGTCATCGTCTTTTATCATTGTTTAACAAAGAACGAATGGTCAATTGTTGTTAATCAATCATGATTGCCCCTTCGAACCCTTGTCTGTTCCCACACTCATTATGTCTTGAAACTCTATAGAAATTATGAAGGATGATAACTATATGAATTGGTATAATAGAAATTGGTATGTATTACTTTTGAATTTACCGAAATTATGCATTTGCTATGTATTCCTTGGTAATTGAAGTATGGAGGCAATGAAACGGTGAGAAGGTATGAAGATTGTTCTTTCTTGAATCCAATTGTGGAGTATGAGTGACTTAGATTGTAATGCTTCTATATATAATGGGTGGTTCTTATGTTGATAGCAAGTATTCCTCATCCTAAACCCTAGACTATTGAATTGGTTATGTAGTATACAAGTATGTTATGATATGATTATCATATGATTGAAAGTAGTTTCTCATGATTATAATGAAGTTTTGAGTGAAAGGTTTACTCAATTGTATGTGGTTTCTAAATTGAAAGTATAGTTCTCACTTATGAATACTATGAGTTATTATGATGAGTTTTTCACATAAGGGTCTAGAAGAGACTAATGTGATCTTGTATGATGAGTATGATGATTACTAAAGGGAATGAATGCTTAGCACCAAAAGGGCGTGTAAATGAGATGGAGGTCTCACGTTTAGTAGTTCGGCCTCCCAAATGGGTTTCTTCACGTTTAGCATGTCCAGATTCCCACCATACGTGTTGTTTCAAGAGATGGAAACCTCCACGTTAGTAAGTCAAGGTTTTTGGTAACAATTTTCTTTACCCTTAACTATGTGCCCACATAGGACTATATCTTAGTGGATCCACCTAGATAGCTATGTAAGATTGGTTACACCTTAGGCTAGTGTTAACCCGCTCTTTTCGATGTGGGAAGAGAACACCAGATTCCATGTTGCTCACATGGTCTCATATCGGTTATTGCACTATCTTCCCTAATGTAATACGATAAATGAATAAGTCAAGTATGTGAACTGTTATTAGGACTTGTCTTATAGGTTACTACATAGGGTAAGGAAGGGTATGTGACCTCTCTTACTCATTGAACATGTGAGATCCTAAGGGATGTTCTTGGTAGTGGCATTATATGAGTTAGTTTAGTTAATGATATGTTAGTCAAGTTATATGTGAACTTATGAATGAAGTATGTTATGATAAAGTATGAGATTTTGTTGTATGCATGTAATAAATGACTTAAGGTGATGCTTTTTGTTTTAGGTTGCTTATGTGTTAGGTTAACATCATGTATAATTGACTTATAATGTTCCATATATCACTACAAGAAAAAAGCCATTTCGCAAAAAAAGTTTTATTGCAATAAATTGTATATTGTTGGTAAAAATACTTTTGGCAACAATAACAAAGTTGTTGCATGTTGTTACAATAAACGCTGATGTGAAATTTTTTTTGCAACAACAATATATATTGTTGCCAAACACTAACTTAATGCACCAAAAAGGGTTGTTGCCCTATTTTAGTAAAATTGTGGCCTATAAACTTTTTGCAACAAATTCTAGTGTTGCCATAAATTAAATATTTTATACCATCAACATTAGTTATTGCAAAAACATGGCAAAAAGTTAGTTATAAAAGCATTTAGCAAAAAATTATTTTATTGCCATAAATCAAATATTTATTTATACACCTTTGCCAATATTTATGATAGTTTCTACATACACAATACACATTTCTTTTTATTTTTTCTAAGTGATATATAAATAATTTAATTTAAAACTACTATACAAATCAGAAATGGTCAATATACATAATCGTTGCACTAGATACTTACTACATATGTCCTTACTTGTTAAAGAAAAGTGGAAAAAAATAAGCAAGGTTGTTATATTCTATTTTTTCTAGTATTTTTTTTTTAAAAAAAATCTTCTTCCAGTAGAACTTGTATTGTAACAAAGTTGAGTTATGCATGTTAATCCTGCAAATAGAAAAATAAATATAAATATGTTTCTACAAAATAAGTTATAAAATAAACAAAAATGAATTAAAAAACAGAACATATCACGTGATAAAACACACTACTAAACATTTCAAAATACTCAGAACTATAAGCATAACTCGAAAAGTTAGCCCCAATATATATGAACATCCCCAAACTATTAGGTGTTGTAATAATTAAAATAAGAAATTACCTGACAAATTCATGACTTATCCAACAAAAAAGAGTAACAGTCGACAATTTTAGAGGCATTACAAAAGAAGAGTCCAATAACAAAGCCAATAAAATATAAATCTAATTTTTACCAAGATTCACATATGTGGGGAAGTACGATAAGAATCATAATAGAAATTTGAAGCCTTAAATTAATAATCATGTTGAGAATTGTATCAAGAATGTAAGCAAGTTAACATAATGCAACTTAGAAATTTTATATGAAACAAATGCCTATAATACGACACTAAAAAAATCAATAACCTAAATATGATTCAGCTTATCTTTAAATAAGCTGCCAGAAGGAACCACGTTGTGCAAGGTAGCACAAATTTATTCTATCAAAATAGTATTAAGGAAAACATGTCAGTTATTAAAGAATCGACGGACCCAAATGGTGCGTGAAATTCAATCACATCCCTCTCTCCGCTGAAAACTTTTAATTAGTTTTGGTTGTCATCTGGCAATGAACACTGATAGCTTATATTATTTTTTATTTTAATTGAAAACTTATTTCTCCCTCGTTTAACTAAAGTTATGTAGTAACCTATTTGTAATTTCAAAAATAGCCAAACATATCATACATGTACTAAGAACAAATAAACGAACTTGAGTTTGGTATTAAGTATATGCAAAATCCAAATTCCAATCAAGAACACAAAACCAAAGTACCAAATACTCGTTCCTAACCAAAATAATACCATCAATAAACTAATGCAAGAAAAAAATTAAAAAATCCCTCCAATCCCACTGTAGGTTTGTCCTTAAGTAAAAGGACAAATTCAGTAAAAGTATGTATATTGTGTCTTCCTGTTGAATGAAAAGAAAAAATATACTACAGGTAATGTGGAAATCAAACCCCTAATCCAAGGGTAGTATACAATAAAGCTTTTATAGCCTCAAAACTTTTGCTTCAAAATTCCAAACAGATTTAAGAGAAATGCACTAAAGGAAGTTCTGAAGCCACATCCTATACAACACAATAAAGACGAAAAGCATACCTGATTAGCGCTTTAGGCTTATCTGACCTTATAGAATTCACATTGTTCCCCAGCATACGTATGTGCACCAATATACAAAGTAAACCAACACCGTAACTAGACAAATGGCAAACAAAATCTTTATTAACACCAAACATATGCATGTGCATGAAAGAATCAAGTGACCCAATATCGTAACTAGTCATTGAAACACAAAATATCTAATAATATGCACTAAGTATATATACTAGAATATTTGGTCATTGCATTGTATGAATGTGGTTATTTGTTCTTAACAATATCACTTTTTGAAGAAAAAAAGATCCAAGTAAGAGTTACTACGTTCACAAATATTATTAACATTAGAAACTACAGTAGACCAATATATTAATCAAAGGAAAGCTAGCTTAATAGATAAGGGTTACGTTAAACTGCAACATCACTTTATCAGATTATACATTAATCCCGAAGAGATCGAAAAGAACTATAACTTCTACAAAGACAACTAATTTACCGTGCTGCAATTTCATTAGAATAAGAGACAGGCTGAAACTATGCCGACACCACCAATCACAAGGGTGAGGAACTGTAATTTGTCATTCAAGTGTACATGAAAGAAACACAAATAATTTAGGAGTGTGAACTTTCACAAAGTCAAACAATCTTAATTGAGAGGAGTGACAAACAAGTGGGTCGAGTCGAATATGAGCCGATTAAAAATGATTTAAACAAAATATATTAAATACTTGACTCGACTCATTTTTTAAATAGATAAAATCATGCTACCCAATGGATACCCATATTATAATATGTATCTTATTGAAAGTTTGAGCTCCTTGCCATCCCACCCCAGCACCAGCCCCTACCCTCCACTTCTGAAAAAAATAACTTTTTAAATTTGCTTTTTTAAGAATACTGAAGTGCTGAAAACTTCAGCCCTTTTTTTTAGCCAACAAAGATGACAAATTGCCAATACACTGTAAAAAGGGCTTCTGATTGAATGGAGCTCCAGGTACTTGGCCATACTTATTCATAAGCTTTCAACATTTCATCTTCTTCCGCTTTCAATGGCTCTTTGTTATCAATGGACCGACTAGCAATGATGATCTTGTCCCTTCAATTTACAGTCAACCACTTATAATTCTCCTTATTGTGTTCGATCTTTTTTCTGCAGATTTGAAGTTCAATTTTTTCGAATACCACTGAATACATACAATTAACTATTGAGTTAATTTTTAGTACCCCAAATACTTGTATCAGAAGGAAGAATAATAGCTTTCTTTATTTCATTTGAGTTATATTAAATGTTAACCAAATGTTTTTTTCAATTTCTTTAAGACAATACCTCTAACTAGAACTTTCTTTTCGTGCAACAATTGACAACGAAAGAGTTTAGCATCCCTTTCGATAATTATGTTCATTTTTTTGAGTAAAGTCCCAGATAACTAAAGGTTATGTTCATGTCCATCATCTTTAGAGATTACTTAATCAGTTTGCTTATATTACTTAGTTGAACTCCATCTAAACACATAAAATAATATATTACTTTGAAGGCAGAGCAGTCTCATCCAATGCACGTATTATTAACTTGTTATTTTTGAAACCTAATTCTTAATAACAATTTCTGGATGCCTGAGATTACTACTCATAAAGGTTATGTTCATATCCATCATCTTTAGAGATTACTTAACCAGTTTGCTTATATTACTTAGTTGAACTCCATCTAAACACCTAAAATAATATATTACTTTGAAGGCAGAGCAGTCTCATCCAATGCACGTATTATTAACTTGTTATTTTCGAAACCTAATTCTTAATAACAATTTCTGGATGCCTAAGATAACTACTCATAAATTACAGAAATTTTAAATTCATCGTTGTACACTTGATAAACACACTATCATATTGATGGAAATCATGCTTCTCATTCTAGGTCTTACTAATTTAATTAACCACAAGAGATTTCAGATTTTCTTAATCTGCTTGTCTTGCCTATCATATCACCCAATTGAGTACATAATATACACGAATACATCTTGAATCAAACACAAAGGTGGTTGATTTCATACTTACCTCATCAAAACGAATATGAATGTAAATATTGATGTTGCAAGTTGAACGATTGCAACATAACTGATACTTCGAAAGTACATAATAAGACCCACATTATTACTATTGAAACTATTGAGGAAGGATCTTACAGTTTGAAGACATAATTCTCATTTGGAGAAGACATCACTCCTTCAGACCTAACTTGAAGCTCATGCGACTGGAACACTGAATCTAATGAGAGAACTAATGGTCGGCTTTGAATTTAAAAAAAAATAAAGGTTGTGCGAGAATAAGAGGGAAAAATATTTGGGGAAATACTGTAAAAGAATAAAAATGAGGGAATTTTTGCCGAGATAACGTTTGCTCAAATTTGAGAAAGAATAATTATTTTTGCGAACAATAGAAATATTTTTTATAATGATAAATATTGTTGTTTTTAATGTATTAATATCTTTACATTTAATTGTGTATATTACCAACTCAAAATATATAGCCATAAGATTAAAATATTTTGTGACAAGAACAAAACTTATTGTTACAAGTTTGATGTATCCCAACCAAAAAATTAAGGTGTTGCCGTTTATTAAATTTAGCCAACAACTTTATAGTTGTTGCTAGAAAGTTGTTGCCAATTTTATGTTTTCTTGTAGTGTATGTGCATGTTGTGTTATTGAACATAAATCATGGTTTTGACTAAATTGTGTCTTTTCTCACGCATTAATGATTTTATGCATAGTAGTCATACTTAGTACATGTGTTTTGTACCAACCCATATTTCTATGTTTTCTACAATTATGTAGGTTCCGATCATTGAGTTCTTAAAAGGCCAATCGAAGAAGACTTGGAATCTTTTCTCCAAGTGTTTCTAAGTCCTCATGTTCGGGGATGTCACCTATTTCTACATTCTAGCTTTGAAGTTGTACTGTCCAAAAGGCATTGTTCATCCCTATATAATTTGGATATTGATGTAAGCCTATATTGGCATGTTAACTTTCTATTTGCCATGCCAAGTATTTGTACTTGTTTAGATGGTTCAATATGAGATGTAGTATTAGACTAATTTTTATGTTTCGATTACGTTGTTTAAATGAGAAGCCTATGTATGCTTCATATGCGAGGAGTCTAAGTAAAATCCACATTTAGTATGTGAGAGGTCTATGTAAACCTCACTATATAACTTTATGTATAAATTTTTTTAATTTTCCGCACTTTTAACCTATGAAATGTAATGATGAATGCTAATAGGCTAGTCTTAGTCCTCTCCGAGGACAACGACGTTTGTTACGTCTAGGGGGTGCTCCCCAGTCATGACAAATTTTGTATCAGAGCATGAGGTTAAATGATCTTAGGAATGATGTCTTACTAAACCACGTCAAGTATAATCTTTTTCATGTTTGTGAAGCGCGCCACAATTATGAATGAAAGGTTATGTGATGTTTAGGAAAGTCTCACTTTGTTGGTATTCTTGAAGTCGTGCGTCTAGAGTTTTAACTCTACATTTCCTTCTCTTCTAATCTCTTTCTTGTGCTTATAGTAAACGAATACAAGAAGGAACAACTCTCGAAGGGTTGAAGATAATGAAAATGAGGTGGTTCCCCTCCAGCTCCTCAAAACCCTCAAATTCCTATCGAAGAAGGAGTTATGACTAATGTGGAAATTAGGGCGGCTACTTAAAGTTTGACCCAAGTTGTCCCCAATGCTAGCACAACTGTATCAATGATAAGGGATTTCACAATGATGAATCCCCTAAGTTCTTTGGATTCAAGGTGGAAGAGGATCCGCAAAGGCTCATTGATGAAGTGTTCAAGGTACTAGATGCTATAGGGGTTTCTTCTCAAGAAAAGGCGGAACTATCCTTCTACAAACTCAAGGATGTGTCTCAATTTTGGTATGAGCAATGGATGGATCAGAGGCCGGTTATAGAAAGCCGGATTACTTGGGGAGCTTTCAAGACAACTTTTATTGATAGGTTCTTTCCCTAGGAAGTTAAGGAGAGGAAGATGCAAGAATTCATCAACTTATGTTAAGGGGGTATGTGTGTGAATGAGTATAGTCTAAAGTTCACTCAACTATCCAAGTATGGTCCTACTATTGTGGAGGATTCTAGAGCCAAGATTAACAAATTTGTGTTGGGGGTGTCCGACCTTGTGTTGAATGAATGTAAGTGGGCTATGTTGATTCCTAGCATTTATATCTCTCGTCTAATGGGTCATGCCGAACAAATTGAGGAGCAAAAGCTTAAGCAAATTGGTAGGGAATCGAAGAGGACAAGGGTCGATGATGAAAATTCTTCTTGGAATTGAAGAGGACAAGGGTCGATGATAGAAATTCTTCTAAGGATAGATTTGAGGTACAAGATAGGACAAGGTTCAAGAAAGGTTCCCCAATAAAAATCCTTCTACCATTTCGAGCGTAAAAAAGGTAAAGTGTCTACACCCAAGCCTAAAGAGGATAAAGGCAGTGGTCCTTATGTGGATAAGTCTCCTTGTGGTAAATGTTTCAGGAAACATTAATACAATTGTCTAGTTTGTACAGAAAATTTCTATGGTTGTGGAAACAGTGGTCACATGAAGAGGGATTGTCGTATGATGAAGGCTCAAGGTAGAGAGAATGCTCAAGCACAAGAAAGTGCTCCCAATCCCGATGCTCTTAAGAAGAATCACTTCTACGCTCTCCGCTCTAGTTATTAAGAAGAGGAGCCTTGCGATGTCGTCACCGGTATGTTACAAGTGTTCTGTATTAATGTCTATGCTTTACTTGATCGTAGTGCTACATTTTCATATGTAACCCCTCTAGTAGCTAACAAATTTGATATTCTACCCTATGTTTAATTGTACTATTTTGCGGTTACAACCCTGGTGGGTGACTTCGTGGTGTCTAGAAGGGTCTTTAACAGTTGTCCTATATGTTTGCTTAATAGAGTTACTTGGGTGGATTCCGTAGAATTTGATATGGTCAATTTTGATGTTATTTCGGCAATGGATTGGTTTCATGCTTGTTTTGCTTTCATTGATTGTCAAACTAGATTGGTTTAGGGGGGTAACACAATTCCTAGAGGTTGTATAATTTCTTGTCTAAAAGCTTGTAAAATGATCTCTAAAGGGTGTTTTTATTATATTGTAAGATTCAAAGATCTTGAGTCCGACATCCCTCATATTAAGTCGGTCCCCTACTGAAGGACTTTTGGGAAGTCTTTCCCGATGACTTGCCTAGAATTCCTCCTGAACGGGAAATTATTTTTGTATTGACTTATTACCGGATACGAATCCCATTTAGATCCCTCCTTACCAGATGGCTCCGGAGGAATTAAAGGAGTTAAAGCTTAAACTCAAGGACTTCTTAGACAAGGGTTTCATTCAACCTAGTATTTCACCATGGGGAGATCCTGTGTTGTTTGTTAAATAGAAGGATGGGTCCCTTAGGATGTGTATTGATTATCGCTAACTCAATAAAGTCACCATTAAGAACATGTATCCTCTCCCTCAGATTGACGACTTGTTTGATCAACTCCAAGGGATAGCTACATTTCTAAGATTGACTTTAGGTCGGGTATCACCAATTTAAGGTGAGAGGTGAGGATGTACCTAAATCGGCATTTCGAACTAGATATGGGCACTATGAATTCCTAGTGATGTTGTTTGGTCTCACAAATGCCCCAACGTCTTTTATGGACCTAATGAATAGCGTATTTCGAAACTACGTAAATTTCTTTGTGATTGACTTCGTTGACGATATGTTGGTGTATTCGAAAAATAAGGGTGATCATATGGTCATTTGAAAGTGGTATTACATGTCTTGAAGGAATACCAACTATTTGCTAAGTATTGCAAGTGTGATTTTCGGCTAAGATCGGTTGCTTTCCTTGGTCATATAATCTCAAGAGAGGATATATAGGTTGATCCAAGAAAGACAGAGGTTGTTAATAATTGTCCTAGACCTTTGACTCCAACTGATATTAGAAGTTTCTTTAGTTTAGTTGGGTACTATAGGAGGTTTGTGGAAGGGTTTGCGTCCATTGCTTCTCCTTTGACTATCTTGAACCAAAATAGTGTTAAATTTGAGTGGTCGGAGGCATGTGAAAGAAGTTTCCAACTTATGAAAGATAGGCTTACCTCTACTCCAATGTTGACCTTATCGGAGGGTACCAAAGGCTTTGTGGAATGTTGTGATGCATCCCGAGTGGGTTTGGGTTGTGTCTTTATGCAAAATTGGAAGGTAGTAGCTTATTCCTCTAGACAACTCAAGGTGAATGAGAAGAATTACCCAACTCATAACCTTGAATTAGCAGCCGTGGTGTATGCCTTGAAAATATGGAGGCATTACTTGTATGGTGTCCACGTGGATGTATTTACCGACCAAAAAAATCCTTCAATATGCGTTCACCCAAAAGGAGTTGAATATCGGACAAAGAAGATGGTTGAAATTATTGAAGGATTACAACATTACTGTTCTATTTTCCCTCGGCAAGGCCAATGTGGTTGCAAATGCTTCAAGTCGTATGACAATGGGAATTGCATCTCATGTTTACAAGGGTAAGAAAGACCAAGTAAAAAATATTCATAGTTTGGCTCTGTTTGGTGTTGGTTTGAAGATTATTCAAATGGTGGTTTTGGGTCCACCATAACTCTAAATTGTCTTTATTGGTTGAAGTGAAGTCTAAGCAACATCTTGATTATTTATTGATGGATTAAAAGGAATTAGTTCTTACTAAGTTAAATGAGTCATTCTCCCAAGGAGCGGATGGTGTACTTAGGTACCAAGGAAGATTGTGTGTAGCAGATGTGGATAATTTTAGGAATAAAATTTTGGAAGAAGCACATGGTTCCCGATACTCTATACATCCGAGTGCCACCAAAATGTACAGTGATATTCAATTAGTGGGATGGTTTAAAAAGGGACATAGTGGAGTTCGTGGCCAGGTGTCCAAAATGCCAACAAGTACACGTCGAGCACGAAAATTCGTGTGGTTTCACTCAAGTAATGAACGTTCCTACTTGGTAGTGGGAAGAAATTAATATGGACTTTGTTGTTGGATTGCCTCGAACCTAGAGGCAAAATGACTCAATTTGGTTTATTGTGGATAGGTTGACAAAATCCGCTCACTTTAACCCCGTCAAGTCTACTTATTTGGTAGAGGATTATGCAAGAATATACATTGATGAGATTGTGAGTCTACATGGTATTCCTTTGTCCATCATATGGGATAGAGTTGCTCAATTCACATCTCAATTTGTTGAGATCTTTCCAAAAAGGTTTGGGCACATAAGTGAAACTTAGCACCGCTTTTCATCCCCAAACGGATGGTTAGGTGGAACATAATAATCAAACCCTAGAATACATGTGGAGAGCGTGTGTGATAGATTTCAAAGGAAATTGGGATGATCACCTACCGTTGATTGAGTCTCCAATAATAATATCTACTAGCCGAGTATTTCGATGGCACCTCTTGAAGCACTCTATGGTATGCGTTGTAGGTCTCCGGTTCGGCGATTCAAGTTTGGTGAGTCTTCGCTACTTAGTCCCGAAATAATTTATGAAGCCTTAGAGAAGGTTTGGATGATAAGGTATCGTTTGAAAACAGCCTATAGTCGGAAAAAGTCCTATGCCGACAATAGAAGAAGAGATCTAGAATTCATAGAAGGGGATAAGATGTGCTTGAAAATTTCACCTATGAAAGGGGTGATGAGATTCGGCAAAAAGAGGAAGCTAAGTCCCCGGTGTGTGTGTCCCTATGAAATATTGCAACATATCAGAAAGGTTGCATAGGAGTTGAGATTACCTACTGAACTAGCTTCGGTCCCATGTTTCCATGCTTAAGAAGTGCATTGGTGATCCCGTGTCCATACGTCCTATTGAAGGGTTAGGTGTGGATGAAATTTTTCCTTATGAGGATGTTCCGGTGGAGATCCTTGATAGACAAGTTAAGAAGTTGAGGAACAAGAAGGTGGCCTCCGTAAAGGTGTTATGGAGAAACCACCTAGTTGAGGAAGCAACGTGAGAGGACGAGACCGACATGAAGTCCCATTATCCTCATCTTTTCCCTAACTAAGGTTAGTTATTCCTAATAATAATGTAAATAATGAGTAAATATGAATTTGACTTGTTTCGCAAAAATATGTACATTTGTGGTAAAAGGTTCATGTTAAAATGAGTTTTCATGTGAAAATGCTCTTTTGCTTTATTTGCACTTAATTGTGTTTTGTGTATTTTTACATTTATGAAATAGTATTGATCATGTTAATATGTGGTAAGAAGTTTTGGAATAGGTGACTTGATGATCATTTTGAGCTCATGTTGATGTTGAGAAGGAAATTCATCATGTTCTGACGTTGAGCTCTTAGATGTATTAAATTGTCACTTGAGTTGTTATGTGTAAATGGCATGTTGTTAAGTTGATTTGAGTTGTGACTCATTTTATCATATTTTGTTGTTGGTTGGGCTTCTAGTATTGAGTCTATTATTTCCCTACAAGATATTTTAGTGTCATTCGTGGTTGAATGTTCGTAAGGGAGGGATAATGTAACACTCCGAAAGTCTAAGACCTAATCTAGAGCCTCAAATGTTGAACAAAGACTTAGAACACGGTTTTAAGACCTAAAACAATGTATATAATCATTTAACAAGTTTTAGAGTCAAAACATCAAGGAACGTCGATGACGTCCGATGAACTATGAAATAGAGGTTAGTGTGCCTTGGCATGCTTCATGGGGTTTTAGGAAACTGAATTAAGTTAATTTCGGTGGAAAGGTGTTAGACATGTATTAGAGTGTGTTTAGGGTTGAAAATTCAGGGTACAAATCCTAAGGATCTTTCAAAAATTCCTAAAAGTTGTCAAATGATTGTGGCTACCTACGAGACCAAGTGACGGTCCATCGTCTGGTCGATGAGACGTCGATGGAATTCGTAGGTAATGCCTTATAAAGTGTCCAAAAACCAAGTCTCTAACACCATTGATACTGTGCACTACAGGGGCATGGGCTGGCATCGACTTATCTACGGACTGTAGGTCGGGGTCTTGTAGGTCGGGCCTGGTTTTAGGATATCCAATTTTAAGTAAATCAATTAATTAGTTACTTACTTAGGTGGTTAATTTAGGGTTGGGGGAAGGTTAATTATATTATTTAATGGAGTATATAAGGCATAATCCTCATTAAACTCACCCAACACCCCACCATTCCCACCCCCACATCTCCCTAACCTCTCTCTTCCCAAACTCAAAACCTCCATTGAAGAAACACTAAGGCTCCAAGTTGAGGACGAATTCACCAAGGATTTCATACCAAATTCGTGGAAAGATCATCACAAAGGTATGGATTCTTTCACTCTTGGGATTCCTTTCCCCAAGAGGTCATCCCAAAGATGATTTTCAACATCCCCAAAACTAGGGTTTCAATATAGACATGGGTTCTCTTTTCAAAATGAAATTGTTAATCAATTGTGATGAGTTTTAGTCTTTTATTGTTGTATAACTAAGAAATAATGGTTAATTGTTGTTAATCAATAAAGATTTCCCCTTTGAACCCTTGTCTTTTCCTGCACTCATTATGTGTTGAAACTCTATAGAAATTGTGAAGGATGATAACTATATGAATGTGTAGAATAGTAATTGTTATGTATTAATTCTTGAATTTATCTTAATCATGCATTGGCTATGTATTCCTTGGTAATTGAAGTATAGAGGCAATGAATGGGCCAGAAGGTATAAAGATTGATTTTTCTTGAATTCAATTGTGGAGTATCAGTGACTTAGATTGCAATGCTTCTATGTCTAATGTGTAGTTGTGATGTTGATATCAAGTATTTCTCATCCTAAACCCAAGATTATTGAATTATGAGAAAAGACATAGTGACACCATCGAAGTTGTCCCATATTTGCATAAAGACGTCTAAACTTTTAAAGTGTCCTATCACCCCACTAAACAACTATATATAGTTGTAAATTGGCCATTTTTACCCATTAACTCATCTGGGTTGTTTACACGCACGTTAGGCGCATCATGGACCATTTTTTATTTTCATTTACATGTTTAAAACAGCCACATGTCGTTTTCTTTCTTTAATATTAATTATTTAATCAATTTTTGTATCTTCCCCAATTTAAACTCATAAATAGCCTACCGCTAGCCCTTAAATTTTGATTTCCATGGCAAGAACAATATTGGTACTCTCTTTTTGACGACTTCATCATCTTTCTCAAGAAAATAAGGTAGTAATTCATCTTTTTTCTTTTTAATTTCCAGTAGAAATGTTAATTTGAAGTTTTTCACGGTTGAATATATTCTCAATTTTGTGATTAGTTTTTGGTTGAAAATGTCAAATGCAATGTTGAATCGTTTTTGTAATGATGAGAATGATCCGATGTTGCGTGTGAAACTGCGATGCAAACATGGTGACTTACTATCAATGCAAACTTCATGGTCGGAGCATAACCTAGCTCTAAGATTTTGGTCTTGTCCACTTTATTGTGTATGTTTATTAATTCTTTTATGGAGATCTTTTGTTTATGTATTTTTCTTTAATTTGGGTTTTGCGTATTTTAGGAGGATGTGTGCAACTTCTTTAGATGGAGGGATCGAGAAGAAGTTGATATACGATCCAACTACGTTATTCCGAGATCAGCAAAGACAATTAAGGAGTTGGAAGAAGTATTGACATCTTATGAAAGTCATGTTGAAAGTAACCAAGTCATGATGAAGGATAAAAAGAAGGGCAAATGTTGTAACTTGAAGCTAATCGTCTTGATCATTATTATGTGTTTTCTATGTTTAAGTCTAACCAAGAATGTGAAGGATGGAAGTTGTAGGTGTGTGCAACCAAAATTGCCATAGACATCTTTAGTTACTTTCAAATCATTGAAATTGTAGGTGTGTGTACCTAGAAGCTAATTGTCTTGATCTTGCTAATTGTAGGTGTGTGTAACTTGAAGGATAGAATTTGTTGAATGTTTAAGTTATTGTTGTTCTTTGTTGTCGAAATTGTTATGATTTGAACAATTCATTAGTATATTTTGGTCTCTTATCTACATTATCGTGGCAACCATTTGAGAAACTTCACAAATATGTCAATTACAATTAAAAAGTCAATAACTGAACTAACTAAAAAGAAGACTTCATGACCGAGTTTGATTCCAAGCATTCAAGTTTGTTTGATTACATGCAAAACTGAATTTGTTTCCAATAAAAAACAACACAAAAATATGGATAGTTAAATTTTGTTTGTCAAAATAAATAAGACAACATGAAAATGACCTATTTCCATGGCACAAAAGTCTTTCTACTTGAAGTTGTTTGGCCTTGTCTATTAGCAGCATTAGCAGCAGCTACAGACCTAGTTTTGATAACCTTTTCATCCTTCATTCTTTCCAGGTTGCTACTGGTAATAGTTGTCTTCCCCTTCCATTTGAATCCACGTACTAGTGTGTAGCCAATATCACTAGTGACAACATCAGCCCTATTTGTAAAATTTGTACCAGTATTGATGACTCTTCTACTTGGTAATCCAGGATGCTTAGTCAAATAAATACACACTCTAATATTACACAATTAGGTTTGCAATGACAATTTTAAACTTGCATTGATAGTTGTAAACTTACATTGAGAGTTGTAAATCCTTCTTCAGCTTGGTATATGCCAACACCTACCAATCTTGGCCTTTTAAAGGTCTTGTTTGTCCTCCACTGGTGTCCTCATGTTCTTCTGGTCTCTTCCCTCTACCTAGGATTCCTCCACTGTAGTTTGCTTCAGAACTAGTTTTACTATGTTGAGTCATTTCTCTTCCTCTACTTAGTCCTTCATTCACATTTCTTTCTTCAGCCATTTCTCTCCCTGATCCTTCTCCTCTACCTCTACCACTACCTCTACCTATACCATTTACCTCTATGTTTGTAGTATTTTCATGTGATTGAGTTGGAACACCTCTGCCACTTGCTCTTCCTCTTGTTGCTCTTCCTGTGCCATTTCCTCTACCACTTTCAGTAGCCTGTATATTAATATATCAATACATATACATCTACACATATAACATACATTTGGGAGTAACAAATAAAAGTACATGTGTCTGAGAAGATGGTTCAGATGACTGACTTGGACCAGTACTTCTTGCCTTAGAACATGGTTTAGTTGATTGGCTTGAACCAACTTGGTTTCTTGCAGGACATCCTCTTTTATTGTGTCCTTGTGTGCCACATTTTCTACAAGTCATTACAACAGCTTTTTTGCTCAACTTTCGAGTTTTTCTGCCTTCATCTGCTTCCTTTCTTCTTACCTTACCTGGTCTTCCAGGCAATTTTCTGATCTTTGGTGGCTTTACAATTTGATTATTTGAGGTTGGAAACATTTTCATGTTATTCATTGGCTGAATAAAATGGGCATATGTGCTGAGGTAGGTTTCCTTGCTATAACAGTTAGCTACATAATGGATTGGTTCCAAGTTTTTGTAATGAAGGGCAGCAACACCATGAGGACAAGGAATTCCCCTGAGCTGCCAGGATCTGCAACTACGCCTCCTATTAACAATGTCCACAGTGTGTGTAATTCCATGGTGTTTAATCTCAAAACCTGTTTCTACATTCCAAGTCAAGTTACATTGCATAGACTTTTGAATGTTTTCTTGAAAAATCTTCAAAGACATAGGAGATATATCAGTGATCCAAGTGTTTGAGAACTCTCCCAATTCACCAATTCTTTTCATCATCTTCACCCTTATCTCCTCAAGCATTGTCATGATGGTTTTATACCTTGCAGGAACTATCCAAGCATTAAAGCTTTCTGTTATATTGTTGTCCACAACATCACATTTGCTATATTCTTCAAAATAGTTCTTGCACCATGTATTCAATTTATACCATAAAATACTATCCAAACCTTCTTGTCCTAATTTCCTCATTGTCTCTATATTGTCCTTCATCTCAGCTTCAAATGTGTATTTAGCAATCCTCCAAAACACTCTTTTTCTTTTAACACCTTTCAAATTTTTCGACCAATTTGCAAGAACATGTCATGCACATTTTCTATGTTCCAGAAGTGGCAATTAAGTATCCATAGCGATTTCTAGTCCCTAACAACCAAACATAACAGAAAAAGAATAAATTAAAGTGCAAAACTCAACAACAATAAAATAGTAAGATGGATATCAGTAATTACCTTTTGCATATCACTAATGATGGATAGTTGATGCCCTTCTCCAAGTTCAAGATCATTGTTCACTAGTTTAAGAAACCATGTCCAGGTATACTGATTCTCAACCAGAACAACTTCCCAAGCAATAGGGAGCATTTTGTTGTTTCCGTCTCGACAAACTGCCACTAACAACTGGCCTTTACACACACCTTTGAGAAAACACCCATCAAGACCAACCAACCTCCTAGCACCTCCAAAAAATGCTTTGTTTAAAGAATTGAAGCAAACATAAAATCCTTCAAAAATTTTCTGTCCAGTTTCAGAATCTTCTCCAACCTTCACTACACAATTAGTACCTAGATTACTCCTTAATATTACATCTCTATAATCAAAAATCCTACCATACTCCACAATGTGATCACCCATTTAGTCCTATCCCTTCTCACTGTTGTCCAACCAACATTAATATCAAACTCCTTTCTAATAATGTCATGCAACCAGACAATGCTGATGTTTGGCTGTTGAGTTATTCTTTCTTTGTATTTGGTCTCCAAAAAACTTTGAGTTGCACATGTAGTTATGAGTTGATGTCAATCATTTATGGATAGGGTTGTATGTTTAAACAATGAAATCTCCACTAGTTCTATCCTTACTTGCACAAAACAACCAAGGACAACACTCTTTACAACATCTCACTCTAACTCTGCCAAGCTCATTTACATATTTTTCAATTTGAATATGTTCTTGGATTGCATATCTTGTCACTGCCATTCTAAATTCTTCACAGTTCCAAAAACCAGTCCTAATTCCCAAACAATCTTTTCAGCAGTTGTATCAAACACAACTCTATTTGGGGTTTTCTTCCACTAAACAGGTTTATGCACTACTTGATCATCCTCTTCACCATCTCCCCCCACCTGTTTCATCATCTATTTCAAAGCTAGGAACTTGATCACTTAGATAATAAGGTTCATCACCTCCTAGCTTACCAACTAAGCTTTCCCGAATACCATTATTTGTCTCATCATACCCTATATCTGGACCTTTCTCATTAACACTAATATGATCTGAACTAGTTCCCCTACTTGTCCTTTGTGACCTTTTGAAATGCCTCTTGGTTGCCCTTATATCTAAATACTCTTGATGAACATCAGTGTCAACCTCAGTATCTTCACTACTATCCCCTTCAAATCCTAATTCATCTTCCACTTCATCATCAGTTGGATCATTATCTATTATAGGATAATTGGATGAAGGAGGAGGCACAGTAGAAGGATATGGTGGAGGCACAGTAGAAGAAGGAGACACAATAGAAGGAGATGCTGGAGGCACAGTAGAAGACTGAGCTTCAAATAGAGTGCTGGAAGTTTTAGAAGGACCAGTTGTAGGGATGGAAGGAAAAGTCAAAGTAGGAGGCTGATTATTAGGGTTAGAAGTCTCATTAAAAGATTCCTCACCTACCCCACTTTTAGTCACATGGGGCACAAACTCCAATTCAAGTGGGGCCTGATTAGCTTCACTAACCCCATGAAAAGCATACACCTCCACTGTATCCCCATAATTTATCATATTGAAAAGGTCAAATATAACCTTATCATTATCAACAAGGACCAATAACCCATCCCACTTGATGAAAAAATGACAATCTATTGCATAACCTAGTTCCTTTATGTAGTCCCTCAACTCAAAATAAGACATCCTATCAACATCTACATCTAGGAATTCTGTCACATGCCCCCCAATATATTTAGGCGGTGGACCAAATTCTATTACCCCCCCCCCCAATGATACCATCTTAAAGTTATCAGAGTAAAAGCCATGCTGAAAAAGCATGTAACAACAAACACAATTCAAACTGACATTTCTATAACTAACTCTAACAAGTTGTACACAACAAACATAATCACTAACAAATAACAACATCAGAAACACTATATAACAAAAGTAGAAAAAAGCACTAACATTTAGCTCTAACAGTAATAACAGAACAAAAACACTAACAATAGCAGTTGATAATGCATAAATTGAAGTCTACAAATGTATACGAGACAAATAATAAGATTCGAACTAAGTGGATAACATCTAACCCTAATCTAAAACACAATCACAAAACCCTAATCACTAACAGTCGCACTAAGTCAATAACACAATACCCTACACTAACTAAGTTGATTACCCAACATACTCAAAAATATCCTAACAATGGAAACTGTAGGAGGTCGATTCTAACACTTCTACACTATAATAATCCATAAAATCAGAATAATTGAAAAAAATTGAAGTTTTTATCATATGTTTTAGAACCCTAACATGTTAGACCTTCAATCTCCAAGAATCTTCACAAATACACATCAACAACGATCAACAATGATCAACAATGAGATCGTCAACAACAACACTATCGACAACCGAAACACTATGTATTTCATTTAATTTTAGGGAAAAGTTGAGAAATGAATTGAAAAGGAGTTCACGAATTTTCTTAAAAAAAGGGTTGGGTCAGGTTACCTAGAGAGTGAGCAACACGCGCACAACATAGACGATGGAATGGGTAAAAATGACCAATTTACGATGATATATAATTTTTTAGTGGGGTGATAGGACACTTCAAAAGTGTAGGTGTCTTTATGCAAATATGGGACAACTTCGATGGTGTCTTTATGTCTTTTCTCTTGAATTATTTATGAAGTATGCAAGTATGTTATGGTATGATTATTATATGATTTAAAGTAGTTTCTCATGATTATAATGAAGTGTATAGTGAAAGTTTTACTCACTTGTATGTGGTTTCTAATGTGAAAGGATATAACTTATATCACTTATGAGTTATTATGATGAGATGTTCACATAGGGGTCTAGAAGAGACTAATGTGATCTTGTTTGAGGAGTATGATGGTTACTAAAGGGAATGAATGCTTAGCACCGAAAGGGCATGTTAATGAGATGGAAGTCTCACGTTTAGCAAGTCCAGCCTCCAACATGGATTTTGTTCACGTTTAGCAAGTTTAGATTCCCACTATATGTGTTGTCTCTTGAGATGGAAACCTCCACGTTAGTAAGTAAAGGTTTCTAGTAACAATCTCTTTGACCCTTAACTATGTGCCCACATAGTACCATATCTTAGTGGATTCACCTAGATATCTATGTAAGATTGGTTACACCTTAGGCAAGTGGTATCCCCTCTTTTTGTTTGGTGTAGGAGGAGATCATTGGATTCCATGTAGCTCTCATGGTCTCATGTCGGTTATTGCACTATCTTCCCTAATGTAATATGATAAATGAATAAGTCAAGTATGTGAATTTTTATTAGGGCTTGTCTTAAAGGTTACTACATAGGGTGAGGGAGGGTATGAGACTTCTCTTACTCATTGCACATGTGGGATCCTAAGTGATGGTCTTAGTAGTGATATTATGACTAAGTTGACTTAATTATATGCAAGTCAAGTTATATGTGAACTTATGACTCAAGCATGTTATGATAACATATTAGATTTTGTTGTATGCTATAATAAGTGACTTAAGGTGATGCTTAACTTTTGGTAGGTTTATGGGTAACTATTCTTGGAATTGCATGTGTTTTTTACGTTGCTTATGCGTTAGGTTAACATCATGTTGAATTAACTTATAACATTCCATATATGTGCATGTTTGAGTTATTGAACATAAATCATTGTTTTGACTAAATTGTGTCTTTTCTTATGCATTAGTGATTTTATTCATAAGAGCCATAATTAGTACATGTGTTCTGTACTAACCCATATTTCTTATTTTCTACAATTATGTAGGTTCCGATCATTGAGTTCCTAGAAGGCCAATTGAAGAAGACTTGGACTCTTTTCTCCAAGTGGGTAGGTCCTCATGTACGGGGATGTTACCTATTTCTACATTCTAGCTTTGATGTTTTATTGTCCTAAAGACATTGTTCATCCCTTTATAATTTGGATACTGATGTATGCCTATATTGGCATGTTGACTTCGGTATTAGCTGCCCATGATTTGTACTCGTTCAGATGGTTCAATATGAGAAGAAGTATTAGACTAATTCCTATGTATTGATTATGTTGTTTAAATGAGAAGCCTATGTATGCTTCATATACGAGGAGTCTAAGTAAAGTCCACATGTAGTATTCGAGAGGATATGTAAACCTAAGTGTATAGCTACATATATAAAAAGTTCTAATTTTCCGCACTTTTAACCTATGAAATGTAAGGATGAATGCTAAGAGTCTAGTCTTAGTCCTCTCCGAAGACGCCGATACCGGTTATGTGTGTAGGTTCTCCCCTATCATGACAATTTAGGCCAAACATTCTCTAAAAATATCTAAAAATTACAAATAAGGTACAACACACGGTGAGCATGATAACCAAGTACAATAGACATGTTTCAACTGCCCGAAAACTCGATAAGTAGACTAAAACATGGTTTCTAGGAATTTAACATGATTAACCACCAATTAAAACGCAAATACAAACAAATCAACATACAATCACTTAATCATGTTCATTCAAATGAGAGATAAGTCGTAGTATACTTGCAGGCCAACCGCACGCGCTCCATATCACATTATCGGTGCTTTTCTCGTCCGCATGACTTCAAAACTCTACAACACAATAAAAAATAGAATCACAATGTCAATATGGTCGTTTTGACCCAATAATCATATTTTTCAGAATCAGATAAAAAATTTGATCCAAAACGGTATTATGGGACCTGCACTTGGGATTTAAAATTGAGTATATGAAAAGGTTCATTTTACTCCCACTAACCTGTCCCGAGGTGGAATAAAATTCAGGACTAAGAATAGCTCGGAATTAGCCCATGAATTTATATCATTATTAAAACTAAAGAAGAAGAGAGGACACAACTAAAACTCAAATTATTACCAGAAACGGAGGTCCCCACCCCACAGACCTCAAGCAATTCACTCTATAGACACACCAATTTCGAGTTACTAAGCCTTTCAATCACCCAAAATAGAGCTAAAATAAGAGAGAAATCGTGTTCAGTAAATGAGGGTTGAGTGCTTTTTATGACCAGTCCAAAGTTCATAAGAAGTGGAAGACACTAGTTTAGAAGGCAGTTTTTTCACTATGTAAGCCGCAGTTAATAATGCAACTCCCTAGAAAGGGATAGACAAATTCGTTGTGTCATCATTGATCTTTTCATGTATAATTATGTCCTATTCCTTGTTTTATTACACCATTTTGTTAAGGTTTATAAGGAGTATTTTATTGTCTGATAATACTCTTTCACTACACAATTCTTCAAATTGTTTTGACAAATATTCACATCCTCGATCAGTTCTTAATGCTTTCATGCTTTATCTAATTGATTTTCAACCTCATTCATATATCCTTTAAAGCACTCAAGTTCTTCAAATTTATGAGAAATCAAATAGACATAACCATAGCGCGTAAAATCATCAATTTATGTAATGAAATATCTAGCACCAGGCTTTGCCTTACATTAATTGGACCAAATATCAGAATGAATTAATTGAAGTGGGAACTCTACTCTCTTAGACTTCAAATGGTTTATGTGCTTAAGCAAAACAATTTTCACAAGTTGGAATTTCAATTTTGGTGAAAGAACCTAAATGTACTTCTTTTTACACTATATTCATTTGAAAATGTCCCTATGTGATCTAATCTTGATGTCATGTAATAAAATAAACATCATTGTTACTTGAATAACATGTCATTACACAACAGTCAACATAATCGTCATGAGTCGAAAGGATTACAATATAAAATGATAAAGTTATCATAACGTAGTCCAAAACTATATTAAATATTACGCAGAGTTTTTCTAACACCATTACGACTAAAAACAAATAAAAACCAACGTGTAAAAGCATAAACACAAATACTAAGTTTCACCGAATCTGAGGAGCATATAGGACGTAAGACAACATCAAGTAGCGACCACCATGCAAGTCCACTTTGCAAGGGCCTATACCTTTAACGTCAAGCATAGGATTATTTGTTACGTAGATCCACCTTTATTCAGATGAAACTCGACGAAACTCCATAAACGCCTCTCTATCATGACTCAAGTGGTCCGTAGATCATGAGTGTACAATCCACATAGGATTAGATTCCATTAGTAAAGAAGTTCTAGAAACATATATAGGACTAAATGATGCATTTAGAATTGTTACCTTTTTGGGCTCGGTACATTCATTAGCAAAATGCCCCAATTCTTTTAAATTGTATATTAAAAAAAAATCTAAAATTGCCAACATATTTTACTAACAACTTAATTTGGTCAGTATTCTGCTAAAAAATTATCAATATATTTCTAATTAAATTATATTTTATAGCTTAATAATGAAATTCTAACATATTAACAACCAAAATCTTACTAACTAAGTATTTTAGTTTGTAAATACTGCGGGAAAAATGGCTCCAAATTTAGCAACATTCTATCAAAGGATTACCAACTGAAATATTAATAACACACACCTTTTGTTTGTAATAATATCAAAGAAGTATATCGGTTGGTAACTATGAAAAAATTTATTTATATAATTTATTAACATACTACCAACGAATTACTAAACAAACATATACAAACGACAAAATTGTATTGCTAAATTTACCAACCAAAGATAAATATGATAGTAAATTAGTAACAAACAGTAATTTGTTGGTAATCTTGCCAACCAATACTTAATGAGTTGAAAATTTTGCCGACGAATAAAGATTGTAGTTAGTAAATTACTAACATAATTAAAATAGTTGGTAATTTAACTGTACATCATTAATTCATTTGTAAAATTTACAAACATATTAATTATGAATTGGTAATATTCCATATGAATGTTTAGTTGAATATTAACTATTACAAACTGTGATAAAATTTAATGCTAGATTATTAATTACTAACTTATATTTGAATAGTTGATAAATTTACCAATTGAAGTTAGTTTTTTTGGTAAATCAGCATCTAGTGTTGAGGCTTTCATATTCAGTTTGTGTCGTTAGACATTTTAACTTTTAATTTTTAGCCAAAACTTGACTTTGGTCACTATTTTTGGTAAATATGCTCAAATTAGAACTCTCTCAGTGTCATTAGCTTTGAAGGTCATTTTTTAATCTAACGGGAAGGTTGATTTAAGTTTTGAGCTTTTCGTTTCTTTTATGTACTGTTAAGTGTTTGAAATCTTATATTTTTGTTAAAAATTGACTTTGGTCAATATTTTTGTGAGCATGCTCAGATAGGCATTTCATTAGCGTAATTAACTCCAAAGGACATTTCTTTATCTAATAGAATGATTGGTTCGGATTTTGACGCTTTCATTCTAATGTATTTTGTTAGGTATTTTAACTTATAAATTTTGGTCAAATTAGGTCAATATATTTGATAAACATGCTCAGATGAGAATTTCGTTAGTGGAGTTAGATCCAGAAAGTCATTTTTGATGCAATAAGATAAAGTGTTCAGGTTTTGAGAATTCCATTTTTAATTTGTGTCGTTAGGTATTTTAACTTTGAAATTTTAGCCAAATGTTTACTTTAGTCAATATTTTTGGTAATCGTTCTCGACTTGAAATTTTTTCACCACGATTTTCCATATAAGTTAAGTTTTGATCTCATAAGATAGGTTGTTCTGGTTTTGATATTTTTAGTTTATGTTGCTAAAATTTTTACTTTAACTTTTGCCGAATATTTGAATTAGGTCATTTTCGGGAAACATTCTGAAATTTTAGTTTCGTTAGCGCGGTTAGCTCTGTAAGGTCATTTTCCATCATATAGAATTATTGGTTTGGATTTTGAGTTTTTATCTTAAGTTTGTACCGTTAGGCATTTTAACTTTTAACTTTTGACCAACATTTGACTTTGCTTAATATTTTTGTAAACATGCTTTGATGACAATTCTATTAGCGTGATTAGCTTTGGAACATCATTTTTTGTATATCATAGGATGGTTTGTTAAAGTTTTGATGCTTCCATTTTTAGGTTGTGTTGTTAGGTGTTTGAAGTTCTAAATTTTGTTCACAAAATAGATTTCGTCAATATTTTGATAAATGTGCTCAAATGAAATTTTTAGATTTAATGATATGTGTCGTAATGAGATTAATTTAACTTGTTATCATTGATTTGCACTGTTTCATTCAAATATGATTTAAAAAATTGATCTAAATATTTTTGGATTTATATTCATGCTCTTAGATTTTTAAAGGCAGTAACTTATTAAATATTTTACTATTGAATAATAATTTAGTTAATAATATTTTGAACAAATTGTCAATCAATTACTAACCTAACATTGAACTTGAATGGTGTATTACTAATAAACTAACATTCAATTAGTAAATTCATTTGAAAAATAAATAATAATACTAACATATTAAAAAAAATACCAATAAGGGTTGTGGTGGCGGTGTAAGTGCTCCTTCATCCTTAACCAAGAGGTCTCGGATTTTATTGCCCTTGGGTACATAGATTTCTTTTTAGCAAATGTGGGACCAAGATATATCAGGTTAGATTCCCCTTGGATACGGAGTAACCTTTGTAAGGGAATGTGGGACTTTTCGGGCTGAATTAGGATTTAGTTGGGCTCTAATGTGGGTTGATATATCGTAATTTCACTGTACTTTCAGTGCTTTTTCCTTAAATTTAGTTTGTGCCTAAGGCCTTGTTGTAGTAGTTTTAATGTATTTTTCTCTTTGTTTGCAGGAAAACTTTCTAGAATGAAAACGCGGAAGAACTGTGCTGAAATTGCACAAGTGATGACCTATGGAGCCATCGACGGTCCATCGACCCCTCGACGTTCCGTATGTGGCAACTGACGTTTGAAGAAAATGCTACTGTAGGAAGATCGGGTTATTCTGACCAGGTGTGGGGATACAGAAGCTATAGACGAACCGTCATCTCCATGACAGACCGTCCTGCATCCATCATTGCTAACAGAAAGTAGCCTAGTACCCGTGTTGAAAAGATTCTAAGTGTGGAGAAACGAAAGCCATTGACGGTTCGTCGTGCACTCAACGGACCGTCATCCTAGTCTATCGATGGTAATAGTGAGTTGGAGAAGAAAGCAGCTGAAAAAGATTCTAAGTGTGGAACGACGGGAGGCCTCGACTGTCCAGTTGTTGACTCATACGCATTTTTGCCCAGTTTTTGCTTAAATATATTTCCTTTTTATGTTAGGACTTATTTATTATAAATACTTGTAAAAAACTCATTTTGGGGTTAAAATTTTTGGTATTTTTCAGTTTTATTATCCTAGTTGTTGAACTTGAGATTTTGAGAAATATTCGACTTTCCTGAATTGTTTGTTACAAGACTTTGATTTGTTTAAGTAATTTTCTAAATTTTCTTCAATCTCATAAAAGTAGGTACAGAATTCTTGTCTAATCAATATGAATTGTGTGATTGTTAACACATGGGTAACTAAATCCATAACTAGGGTTGTGGGAATCATGGGTACATAACAAGGTAAAAACTAGCTAAAATAACATTTCTTGAATAGTGTCTTGCATGTATTTATAATTCTTTCGTTTAGAATTCTTTTTAACGAGTGCACGCGTTAGAAATTGCCTTGTTGCTACTTGCCGGACCAAGGAGGTATATAATAAGAAAAGAATTATCAACGTAGATTAAGTATATACTATTTAATAGGCTAGTGTCGATTGGTGCGAAGTAATAACTAAGCCATACATCGATTATGATGCTTAATATGAGGTAAAGGTAAGGTTTGGTAAAGCATACACGCGTAACCAGATCAAGGTGCGGACTGAAATTCCCTAGTTGCCGGACCAAGGAACTAGGGATACATAACTTACCACTTTGCATGCAAGATACTAGGAAAGGATTGTTATATCTAGAATTATTGCGTTAACCTATTGAAATACCTATGCCCAAGTTACTCTAATAACTTGATAAATATCAAATATTCATACTTGCTACTTGTTTACTTTGAAATATTAAATTCCTTTTGTTATTTAAAATCCCCATATTATTACATGTTTATGGAAAGGACTTGATTAAATAGAATCAATTATATCATTTTCCTCGTGGGATCGACCCCAACCTCATAGTTGGGTTCTTTACTTGATACGACCGCTTATACTTCTTTTCGAGAAATTAATTTGAACGTATCAAATTTTGACGGCGCTGCTGGGGAAAGTAAATTTTAGATTAAATTTAAGCACATTACCGAAGTTTAGTCAACAATTTCCTAATTCTACTTTTTCTCTTTGTTTTTTTTCTCTTTTAGCTCTAACTTCAATATATGCCAGATTCACAAAGTAGTGGAGAACCCATACTCTCACCCGACCCCGAACTGAATCGTACACTGCGCAGAATAAACCGAAATCTGGGTAATCTTGAAGATGAGTTCGATCGGGAAATTCCACCACCGATTGAAGCTCATGATCAATTATTAGTTTAAAATCATGTGGAAGGTGAAATAAGGAGGGAACCTCCCGCTCCACGCCCTCAAGAGTACTATAGGGGAAATGTAAACATCACTGACTCTGACGATCCACTTGTCCTACCTCATCTACAACAGTGTCATACTTTTGTGGTAACTAGTAGTCTTATGCAAATGTTCATAGCTAGAGGTTTGTTTTTAGGACTATCTTCTGAGGACCCACATGATCACATCACCAAAGTGTGGTCGGTGTGTAAGAGTTGTGTGAGGAGGCCTTATTTGAACATGGACATCATTGGGTTAAGAGTGTTCCCTCTCTCAGTGACGGGAGATGCTTCTATATGGTTTACCAAGCTCCCCTATAATTCAATCTATACTTGAAATTAATTGAGAGATGTGTTCTTCGCATGTTACTACACAATGTCTAAGAATCTAAACCACAAAGATAGGGTGAACAACTTTGTGGCACTACCGGGAGAATCAGTCAGTAGTTCTTGGGATAGGTTCACCTCGTTCTTGAGAAGTGTCCCCAATCACCTCATCGATGATGAGCCATTGAAATAGTACTTCTAACGGGGAGAAGATGATAATAATAAAGCAGTACTGGATACGATAGCCGGCGGTTCTTATGGGGAGTGTCCTTATGCTGAGACTGCTGAGAAATTAGAGAAAATCTCCCAAAATAATAAAGCTTGGAGCATTAGGAAGTCAGATACTGGGACAAATACTTTTGCAGTGCAACCCGCACACAACCTAGCTACATATGAGATTCGTGAAGAAATATGTCAAATGATAAATGAACTTGGGTTGGTGTTGATACATGTCATTGGGGGTGCAAAAAAGGTAAATGTGGTGAACTACTCGTCTAAACAACCACCGTCAACTGATGAGTATTACTATGAGGAGTAATTTTATGCAGTAAATGACCAGACGGGGGGTTCCCGACCAAATGACCAAGGCTCCAATTAGGAGAATTGGTGCTAGGGTCAAGGAAATCAAGGTCGAAACTATGGTAATTACAACTGAGAAGGTCATTATGTCTTAGATGGGAATTACAACTGCGACAACAAGTTCAATCAAAGTAACTATGGTAACAAAAATGATAGGAGTGGGCCTTATGTTCCACCTTAAAATCGTGAAGTTGCTACTACGGATGGTGGAGACAGTATGGCACGAGTTGAGGATATGTTGCAGAAGATGATGAGGAGGTTTGATGCTAGTAATGGGCACATTAAAGAGTTGAGGAGTGACTTAGCTTGTTTTGGGCAAAAATTTGATGCACATGCAATCTAGATCAAGAATTTTGAGTTGCAAATGGCCCAATTGTCTTCGACTGTGAACCCACGCCAACCAGGCACACTTCCTAGCATTGCTATCCAAAATCTAAAAAAAGATGGACATTCTATGGCAGTCACAACTCGAGGTGGTAAGCAAACAATTGACCCACCGATGTCGTCTGGTGTAGAAAATGTGAAAAATGGTTGTGATGAGGTAGTGGAGGTTAGCGGTGAGTCAGGAGACAAAACGAGTAAAAAAGATGAGGTACCCCAAAAGGTGACCCCCTTGGCTAGATCACCACCTCCATTCCTATAGAGGTTATTTAAAAAGACCGAGGATGGTAAATACCAGCGTTTTATCATTTTGCTGAAATAGCTTTCCATCAATGTCCCTTGGATAGAAGCTCTTGAACAAATGCCCAGTTATGCCAAATTCATGAAAGATATGGTCACTAAGAAAAGATCGGTCAATTTGAAGGATGATGATAGAATGCAACATTATAGTGCTATTGGTACAAGGTCTCTACTGCAAAAGAAAGAAGATTCGGGTGCCTTAACTATTCCACATACAATCGGGTTAGTACACTTTGCGAAAGCATTATGTGATCTTGGGGCAAGCATAAATCTAATGCCTCTCTCTATTTACAACAAGTTGGTTTTTGGTGACGAAAGCCCACTGCGATGTGGTTACTGATGGCTGATCAAACGGTGAAGAGTCCTATTGGGATTTTCCACGATGTGTTAATAAAGGTGGAGTCATTCATATTTTTGACTGATTTTGTGATTCTAGATTGTGAGGTTGATTTTGAGGTTCCTATTATTCTTGGGAGGCCATTCTTTGCTACAGGTAGACCCTTGGTTTATATAAAGAAAGGGAAAATGAAATTGCGGTTGAACAATGAAGAAGTGACTTTCAACATTTGTCCATGAGGCATAGTGGTGAGCTCCAATCGATATGTGCATATCTTACAGGGTTGAAAAGTCATCTGAGGTACAAATAGAAGAGCGTTTGGGTGTTGGAGAACTAGCGGCAGTGATCATGAATTTTGATAGTGATTGCATTGAAGAGTAAAGGTCATTGGTCGCGGCACTTGATCTAGGTGATGATCGATTTAAAGCAAAGAAGTTGGAGTTAGATATAAAGCATCACAAGTCTCCACCCGCGAAACAATCTATAAAAGAGGCTCCAAAAGTAGAACTTAAGACTCTACCCCCCAATCTGAGGTATGTATTCTTGGGAAAAGGTTACACTTTGACGGTAATTATTTCATCAATTAGAGAGTTTGATGGAGGTGTCAAAAAGGTTCAAAAGAGCTACTGGGTGAACTATTGCGGATATTATTGGTATCCCTCCCGGAATTTGTTCACATAAAATCCAACTCATGCCCGATCATAATCCAAGTATTGAGCACCAGAGATGTTTAAATCCACCTATGCAAAAGGTGGTAAAAAAGTAAATTATTAAGTGGTTAGATGCTGGAGTGATATATCCAATCGCCGATTAGTGGTTGGGCATACCATGTTCAGTGTGTACCTAATAAAGGGGAATGACTGTGGTCCCCAATGAGAAAAATTAGCTTGTCCCGATGAGACCGGTGATTGGATGGAGGGTGTGTATGGATTACCAGAAATTAATTGCATGGACCGAGAAGGACCATTTTCCTATGCCCTTCATGGATCAGATGTCTGATAGACTTGCAGAAAAGGGGTGGTAGTGTTTTCTTGATGGTTATTCAGGTTATAATCATATTTCTATTGCACCAGAAGATAAAAAAAACCACCTTTACTTGTCCTTATGGACCATCGCGTTCAAAAGAATATTGTTTGGGTTATGTAATGCACCGGCCACATTTCAGATATGTATGATGTCGATATTCTCTGATATGGTGGAGGACACTATTGAGGTGTTTATGGATGAATTTTCAATGGTTGGTGACTACTTTGAGCGGTGTTTGAGTCATTTGTCTGAGGTTCTTAAGAGTATGAAGATTGCCACCTTGTGCTAAATTATGAAAAATGTTACTTCATGGTGAAAGATGTATTGTATTGGGTCATAACATTTAAGAGAAGGGTATAGGGGTTGATCGAGCTAAGGTTGAGGTGATAGACACTTCCTCCACCCATCTCTGTAAAAGGTGTGAGAAGTTTTCTTGGGCATGCAGGATTTTACCGGAGGTTCATCAAGGATTTTTCAAAGACTGCACATCCTTTGTGCAAGTTTCTTGAGAAAGAGTGTAAGTTTTATTTTGATGAATCATGTCTTATGGTATTTGGTGAGTTGAAGAAAAAGTTGGTGTCTGCACCTATCATCATTTCTCCGGATTGGATCAAGCCATTTGAGGTGTTGTGTGATGCGAGTGGGATTGATCTTTGTGTGGTATTGGGAAAAAGAAGGGATAAAATTCTTCATCCTATTTACTATGCTAGTAAAGCCCTTAATGAAGCCCAAAAGAACTACACCGTGACTAAACAAGATCTCCTTGCAGTAGTCTTTCCTTTTGAGAAATTTTGCTCCTATTTGCTTGGCACGAGGGTTTTAGTGCATACTGATCATTCTGCTCTGAGATATTTGATGGCAAAGAAGGATGCAAAACAGAGGTTGATTCTTTGGATATTACTATTGCAAGGATTTGAGTTTGAGGTGAAAGATAAAAAAAGGGACCGAAAATCAAGTTGTTGATCACTTGTCCAAAGTAGAAGATGAAGCAATGAGGGAGTTAGGTGAAAAGGCTGAAATTGATGATACTTTCCCTGATGAGCATGAACTGGCTGCCTCCCAAGACACTATTTCATGGTTTTCAAATTTTGCGAATTATCTGGCCAGTGATATCATCCCATCAGACATCCTTTCATCAAAGGAAAAAGTTCATGCATGATGTGAAAAAGTTCTTTTGGGATGATCCATACTTATATAGGAGTTGTGCCGCTGGGATTATTCAGCGTTGTGTGCCGGGAGTTGAGATATTGAGTGTTTTGGAGGCATGCCATTCTTTGCGTGTAGGTGGGAATCATAGTGGTATTCGGACCCACAAAAGAATATAATGAACCATGTCTTCTAAAGAGTGTACTACTAAGGTTTAGTGGTGGTATGGGATGCTATCTATCCATTACATGAGTAGGCACTTGAAGGCGAGTCTTGGTATGCCTTTATATTCAATGTATAAATGAGTTATTATTTGATGTAAATGAGTTATGTGACTAAATTTATAATGTCAAGAAATCATTTTGAAGTTATGTCTTGGATGATAAAGTTTATGAATGATTAATGTTGTGTGCTTGATCTAAGGGAACCCTCGAGGAGCACTTGGTGGGAGTAGTAGTATGGGATGCTACTTTCACATTGTACTATGTGTAACTTGGAATTTTTATTGGAGAACTTCTCTTATGTGAAGTCATTAAATACCAGTATCTTTCTCTAGTGTCCAGTTATGGAATGTGAACTTGTTACCCGTGCGAAGTAAGCCTATGGTAGGTAGTCTTGAGGATCACTTAGGGGTGTATTGAAGGGATTGTATGGGTGATTCTGTTGTGTCTTTTCTTAGTGAGTCTTAGGATAAACTTGGTTAGGTAAACATCAATGGAAATTAGTTCACTGTGAATTCAAAAGAAATGAGTTTACTGTAAATGTTTTCTTGAGTTCCCCATAAAGTGCTTCTTTCTGCAAAAATTATGTAAGTCCTATTCTATGTTCTAAATGATGATTTTTATGTCATTTTACTTCTATATTCATGAAGGTTTAACTTAATAAGCATGAAAGCTTATTTCTACCAAAATGTCCTCTTTTGCATGTTTTTGCATAATTTCATACTTAGTACAATTTTTAGAGTAACCCTGTACTTTTCTATATTCTATAAGTATAGGTTTGAGGCAAGTTGAAGATTAGAAGGTAATCTTTTGAATTGACTCTCTCAAGATTTGGTATGTCCTCATATATTTAATATAATACCTAGAAAATAACATAGGTTAAGCTAGAGCCTAAAATGGTTGTCATGAAGGTGTAAATCCCTAAATTGGTCTAGAATGTGATATTGAGGCAGTGTGTAAGAGTTTAGGTTCATTGGAAGTCAAACGTCAAGGGATGACTAAGACGTTCGAGGACTAAGTCACCTATGTTCCTTATGTATGGTTATGTCCTTATATATGTGTTCCATGAGTTAATGACATCATAACCTGGGTTACTATAGTATTTGTAGACAGTGTGTAAAGTTTCATGAATTTTGGAGGTCAAATGTCCAAGAACGTTCATGACATTCGAAAGGGTTGCCTTGAAATGACCTTATGTGACTTGGCATGTTTCGTCAAGTTTTACGTGTTTGTTTTGGATGACATTCATGTGAGACGTCCTAAACTCGTATACGAGCATATTCGGGTTAGAAACATCAAGGAAAACATCCCCAAGGACCACCCAAGGGTCCTTGAGAAAGGACCCAACCAAAGAGCCAAAGTTTTCAAAGCCAGCCAAACCTACGGATGGCGGTCGACAACTCGTGGGTGAATCGACTCCCCGTAGATGAGGCGCGTAGGTTGACACTTAGGTCATGGAAAAGAATCAGTTATGGACCAGCCTCACTCCCAAACTATGGACCAATAGGACGTTCCGTTGGTTGGGAAACGAGCCGTCGTTTGCAACCGTCTGTGAGGACTGGTTCTGCACAGTTCACTGTAACTTCAAGGGGTGAATTGGTAAATTCACCCCACGTCCAAATAAGAGTGTGGGAGGTTTCCTAATGGTCTTTTGGGTATTTTAAATATGTTTATAAGTCTTAAACACTAAGATGAATTCATTTTTCAAAAAAAATCAAAACCCAAAATCTCTAAAGAATTCTCTAGAACTCCATTGAAGCATGAACGGAGATTGAAGCTTGAAGGTAGATTTATCCAGAAATTTCTCTCAAATTTCGTGGATTATCATAAATAAGGTATGGTTTTTTATTCTTGAAAACAGTATTCATGAAGGAGCCATTCTTCAAAGTGATTTTCAAAGATTAATCAAAATATGAGTTTTCTAAAGTGAAATCTATCAACAGGTTCTTGCATTAAAGTTTTTAAATAACTGAATATTAATTGAATTATTATTATTTTGATGGTTTTAACTTAATTAACCTATGAACCCATGTAATTAATAAACCTAGTTTTTGAGTACTTTATGGGTTAAGTGATATTGCCTTAATGCTTATGAATTCTACTGTAGTTTTCAATGGGCTATTGATTGATGTACTAATTCCATTAAAAATATATCTAGGCTGTCTAATATTCATGAATCTATATTTAATTAACCTAGTTTCATCAAATATCATAGTTTATATATTGAATTATTGGTTATGGCCATGGGTAAGGGCCTTATGATATTGAATTGGGTGATTTAGCTATATATTGAAGTGGTTAGAATGGATTGGTGGTACGCTGCCATAATTCACTTTATTTTATGTTTATTAGACTTGACTTATGAATTTTATGGTCCACTTATGGTGGCGGATCTATGTGCTTTACTTTCAATTGATGTGGCCTTGTCGGCAACTACTTGAAGTATTATCATGAGTTGTGTATTTGATTTAAGTGAAGTATGACGATATCTATATACATGATGATTTGGGTAATTAATTTATGTGGTGTTTGAGAATATCTATCTTCATGTGATTAAGTGAAGTATGAAATTTTCTATTGTGCTTAGGTGTTCATATTAGACTATGACTATGTCCTTATATGTGTAGTCTTAGAGTTGATGCATGGTTATCCTTAATTGATAATATGAGTCTATGATGGTTATATTAATGATTATATAAAAATATATAGGATTACACAATGATGATAAGGGTCATTTCTAAGTGATTCAAAGTATGATATGCTATAAATGATAAAGTAAAGTATGTTGTGTCTTGTTTTGGTAGACTTATGTCCCTTACATGATACATATATGAATGATATGTAAATATGAGATGTCTTGACTAGGAAGGCTTAGCGAACCTTTGTCATGGATGATTGAATGATATGTGAGACCTTAAATGATGTTAAGAAGGTCATGTACGTGGAACCTTAAACGTAGTGGTAACGTTATGTTATGAACTGGGAGTCGAGAGCCATAATTGTATCCTTCATGTAATGAACGATGCAACTAGGGTTGATTGACTGTAACGGCATCATATCATCCTTTGGAAAGTCATGATGAGCTATCTATGTCTAACAATCCAAAATGGACTATGCGAAGTAATGCCTACATTTCCCTAGAATGCCTAGATTAAGCCGGGATTACACGGCTTAATGCGGGTGGAACCAGACCTCAAAACCTATGCACCAGCCAAGCCTACTAACTTGGTGAGTTAGTTGAGCTAGGAAATGTTGGGTCCAGCCATGTAGGGCACCTAAATATTGAGATTTACCTGGATGAGTCTTAACTTTACTTAAAAGAAGTAATCTTAGCTTTGGAGGGTCCATGATAAAATGGTCTTTTACAGAATAATGGTACTATTGTAATTACCATAAGGATTTAATTAATTGATTAATTAATGCATTTTAGTGGACATTCAGGGTTGGGTCGACCCGGATTGACCCATTCGCGAGAAGAGCTTCACTCGGGTTTGATCATTGGTGGAAGAAATATTATATCAAATTAAATTGTATTTAATTATCTTATTAAAGTAAGGGGATAGCAGTAATTTTACTTAGACTTAGGAAAATCAAATTTTTAATTAAATAACAAAGAGTCCTAGTTTGAATAAGTCTTCACCTAAAACTCCTACTACTAAGCTACTCTCACGTCAAAACCCCTTTCACGTTCCACTATAAGTAAACGCAATCAAAAAAACAATTCAAAAAAGTTCATCACACTTGAAGAACTTGAACGCTAAATCTCAAAAAAGAATTAGTCTAAAAACAAAAAGCAAAAGAAAAGTTCTCCATGGGATCGTGTTTGAGGTTTCGATGGTGAAGCTTTGGTTTGTGGGAGTTGGAAGTGTGTTGGAAATGTTTGAAGCAGGTGTTGAACTACGAAAAGGTATGGCTTTTCTTCCTCTTGGTCCCATTCATAAGATACCCCTAAAATTCAGTCTATTCTAATCTGAAAACTAGGAAATTTTCCCCTTTGCATGTCCCTGTCACTAGCTCCCATCGATTGTTGTAATTTGGATATGTTTCCTAGTAGAAATTAGGGATATAACATGTTTTCATGATGATTATGTTCATGTATGTATGTTCGAATTTATGTGACTGATAATTATGTCTTTCCGAAACTATGTGATAAGTATGTGTATGCATTGTGTATGCCGTGACTCTTTGTCACAGATTGAAGTGTGAAAAAGGCATGCTAAATCTTGATATTTTATGTGAAAAAATTTGTAAAAATCTAGATGTTCATATGAGGTGTGATGTCGCTAAATTGAGTGAAAACTCTTGGCTATATGTAACTTCGAAAATGCACCTAATAATGTACGAAATGTTCCATAAATTTTCCTAAAATCTAATGTGGAAAATGTTGAGAAAATGAATTGGAAAACTTTATCACATTTCTAGATTTCTGGAAATTTTTTTTCGGATATGCAACTTGAAGAATTGGAGTTTTAGAAATCATTTTAAAATATGTGAGGTCATTAGGGATTGAACCCGAGATGTCACCATATGAAAGCTACTGAAAATTTAATAATAAATGTGAGGTTAGGGGGAACCGAACTCGGGTCTTAGCCGAGTAAGAGAACCTAGAAAATTAATTAAAAGAAATGAGGTACATGGAATTCGAACCTGTGTGTCCTTAGCCTAAATTAAGACCGGTCCATGCGAGCATAAAAATAAATAAAAAGGGGTTTATAGGAATTGAACCCACAACCTCTCCGATAGGTGAGGAAACTAATAGAACCAATTAAAGAAAAATAAAATGAGGTTGTGGGGGATTGATCCCTCATCCTCTTTGTCAAAAAAAGAAAAGTCAAGGAGATCTAGTTATTGGGATTCGATCTCGGGTCCCAAACCTGAAAATATTAAATTAAAATTTAATATATGACAGTGTTGCTTAAGGGTTTCGAAATAAGGTTCCCTTGCCCTATTCTTTATTGATACATAAGTCTTACATGAGAAAATATTTAATGAATGCTTCCTATAGGAATCAAACTCGAGACCTTGGCATAATTACAAGATGCATAAGTCTTGTACCATATAATCTTGGGCAAGTATAAGTCACTTAGACGAATTATGAACAAAGCCTCATGTTTTTTATGTATAGGTTCATATGTCCAGTGTACGTTGAAAAGTAAGTGAACCTAAGATGTATATGATAAAATGATGTGACCCCAGGAGGTTTAAGTAAGAGTATGAAACACACAAAAAGGCCAAATGCATTGACATATGACGAAATGAACATTCACTTAGTGGGGTGAGTAATTATGAAAAGCTAATATGCTGAAGTTAATGAATGTGATGACAACATGATAAGAAGTTAATATGAAACACGAGATCAATCTCAAATGAGCCTAATAAGTGTTACCACAAAACCGTACTCACCTATGAGAGTGTACAACTAGTAAAGAGACTAGTCTCTATGAAACACTCTAATGAATGTATTGAGATTAATGCACACTTAATACTAATGATGAAATGAGAAATCATCTAATGAGAAATGATTCCCTCATGCTAGAAGCCAACTCTTATGACGTATGAGATGAATGTAATGGAACTTTATACTGAGCACTGATAGGCAAGCTATGAGTTGTGATTCCTTCTTTATGGAAGGTAGAGGTTCATGTAAATCTCATTAGATGAGACTGCCTGTTTTTGCGGGTATGGGTCTCCTTATATCTCCTAGTCTTTGAACCTATGCTACGAACATAGGGTTCTAGCATGGTTCATTTTCCTATATACTCTAGCATGTTTTTGTTTAACTTTGACTAGTGATTCCACTTTTTTTCGGTGTTGGGGTAGACACTAGATTTCATGAAGCTCACATGCTCTATGTCGGTTAAAGTTTAACTTCTCAAAGAAAGAATTAGGCTAGCCTCATGTAATGCACACAATGAAATGAATGATACCAAAGGTGTTTGGATAGCATAATCAAGAGGTGAACTAGACTCAAGTAATGAGACTAGGTAATTCTTGGTCATTGCACAGTGAACCCGATGAGATTCCTAAACATTATCCTAGGTATATGAATGGATGAAAATGAAGTACGTATGAATGAATGTAGCAGGCTCTGTGTTTTCTAAAGAAGCTCCCTAGTTGAGGTCCCATATGTAGAGCCCTCATTTTGGAAGTCCTACTGTCAAGTGTCTTATTCCAAGGTTTCACGGCATATGAACGAAAGAGATGTGATATATGTATGAACTAAAGGAAATGTGTTATATGTTGTGCGCAATATGAAAAGACTGATGATGCGTGTTACTCTCATAGCATGACTTTCCTAATCTGATTTGGCAAGTCCAACTGACTTGGCTTTCCATAACTCAAATCATTAGGAGAGATCTTTTCATACTCATGCATGTCCTTGGTGTAAACTTGCATACACCCATACTTAGTACAAGTGCTACTAATCCCATACAACCCTTTACTTTTAGGTGCAAGTGTAGGTAGACGCTAGAGCTTACGAGACTACTTCGAAGCTATGCGGACGTGGAGCATTCATCCAAACTATGTAGGCCCTCATTCTTTCGAGGATGCTTATCTCATATATTCTAGCTTATACGTATGCATGAGCTAGTGGAGGATGTTCCACTAGTGTTTCTTTATTACTTATTTTCAATGGTTATATTGGTTCCATTTTGGCAACTTTATATTAATGCAGTTATGAACTATTTCCTTCATTCAAATATCTTACTATTAGATGGTTGTTGTGAACTGATGTGACATAATGAAATTTTGACTATGAATTCTATGTATTCTTCAAAGCAAACAAAAGTTTTAAATTTTCCCTTAGATCAAGCTATACAATGTAATGATGATGTATGAAGGCTTGTATGCGACCTCTGAGAGGTGAACGATGCCTGTTTTGGTTGGGGTCTAGACGTCGGTCGTGACAAATGTGGTACCAGAGCATTAGGTTTAATTCCATTGATAATAATGTTCACATCAACCACACCGTTAGTTTCTAAGTTATGGTAGTGAAATGCACTACTATCATAAATTAGAGACTCCATGATTCATAGGAAATTTCCCTTCTTCTGATCTTATCATGTTTTCCTTGATGTCTGATTTCTTGGTGTTATGACTGTATCTAACATCAACTCGTATTTTTTTTTCACAAAATGAACACAAGGGAGAATGCTGGTCGGGAAAGAGTAACAACACCTGCTGGAGGCAACCAAGTTCCACCCCAAACTCTTGTTGCAGGAGTGGCCATGCAAGTTAACCCTGCTGGGTTGACTGATGCAGAGGTGTAGACCACTTTGGCTCAGGTGGATCATGCCATGACTTTGCAGGCTAAGGCCAGGCCAACAGATAGGAGGTTCAGCCGGAGAACCCACCAGCCAACATCATGTAGAACAGGTTGCAGGATTTTATGAGGATGAATCCTCCAATCATTATAGGATCTAATACTGCATAGTATCTTCAGGAGTTCGTTGAGGAGGTCCAGAAGATCCTGGTGGCGATGGGGGCCATGGATATTGAGAAAGATGAGCTGGCCTCATACTATGTGAAGGATGTTGCACAGACCTAGTGCAAGAAGTGGCTAGATAGCAAGGAATTGGGCAGAGGTCTGATCACTTGGGAGCTGTTTAAGACAACCTTTCTGGAGAGGTTCTTCCCCAGGGAGATAAAAGAAGCTAGGGTTAAGGAGTTCATCAACCATATGCAGGGCACAATGACTGTCAAGGAGTTTTCTCTGAAATTCGTAAAATTTTCTAGGTATGCCACTTCCCTTGTGTCGAACAACATGGACGAGATGAGCAGGTTCCTTACAGGAATCTCAGAGGACTTGGAGGAGGAGTGTCGAGCTGCAATGCTCCATGGCAACATGGACTTGACCAGGATGGTAATACATGTCCAGCAGGATGAAAAAGGAGAATCCGTGAGGTCAGGAGGCCTAAACCTTCTGACTAAGCAGGTCCCAGCAGTGGTGGTGGCAGGATCACTTTTGGAGTTTGTGATAAGCCCAGATTTATGAAGCGGCAACAGAGTTCAGGGAACTCTAACTCTCAGAGGAGTGCAACACCTAGAGGAGGATAACTCTAGCCCAAGAAGGGCAATGCAGGTGATCTGCAGCGTCCCAAAAAGGAATTTGCCAAGTGTGGCCGTATTCAAAGTGGGGAGTGTAGACTAGGGACAAATGACTGCTTCAGTTGTGGGAAGAGCGGACATATGGTCAGGGATTGTCTACAAAATAGGGGTCAGGCTGGAGGTAATGCTCTGCCTAGGGCTAATCGCAAGAATGTTGCTGCAGCCGGGCCTCCTAAGAGGAATTTATTCTATGCCTTGAAGGGAAGGGAGGAGAAGAAGAAGTCTGTTGATGTGGTCAAAGGTATGCTGCAAGTTTTCTCAACCTCTGTATATGTTTTACTTGATCCAGGGTCTATGCTTTCTTTTGTGACTCCCTTGCTTGCTCTTACTTTTGAACCACTACCTGAGGTTTTTCATGATCCTATCGTAGTAATTACTCCCTTAGGAGAAAATGTAAGAGTTGATAGGGTTTATAAAGACTGGCCAATAGTAGTATGCAGTAAGACTATGTGTGCAGACCTTGTTGAGTTAACCATGAATGACTTCGATATTATACTTGGTATGGACTGACTCCAAAAATGTTATTCCTTCATGGATTGTTGTAGTAGGGTTGTGAGATTCCATTTCCTTAATGAAGTAAAGCTGGTCTGGGAGGGTACAATTCGAGTCATTCAATTCCCTTGATTTTGAACCTAAAATATGATAAAATTATATCCAAGGGATTGTTATGTGATCCTGTGAGTGTCAATGATCTAGATCATGATATTCCTTCCATAGACTCTGTGCCTGAAGTGAGTGAGTTCCAAGATGTTTTACCCGATGATTTGCCTGGAGTCCCTCACCCTCGAGAGAATGATTTTGGTATCGACCTAGATCCTGATACCAAATAAATTTCAATTCCTCCCTACAGAATTGCTCCAGCTGAAGTCAAAGAGTTGAAGCTGCAGTTAGAAAATCTCACTTATAAGTGTTTCATCAAGCTGAGCATATCCCCTTAGGGCGCTCCAGTGTTGCTTGTGAAAAAAAAAGATGGAACACTTAGGATGTTTATCGATAATCGCCAGCTTAACAAAGTCACAATAAATAACAAATATCTACTTCCCAAAATAGATGACTTATTCGATCAGCTCCAAAGGTCTAGTTTCTTCTCGAATACTGATTGCTCACAGATCTTGCAATGTTACTACTATTGGCTAACCATCCACCAAGATGCTCATGAGTTCGCCAAGGTATGTGATAGATGACAAAGAGATGGTGGCATTTCGAGAAAGCAAGAGCTCCCTTTAAATCTCATTCTTGTGATTGAATTGTTTGATGTGTGGGGCATTGACTTTATAAGACATTTTCTGAGTTCTCATGGGATGAAGTACATTATGTGGCAGTCGATTATGTATCAAAATAGGTAGAAGCTATCGCACTTGCGAATAATGAAGGGAAGAGTGTCACCGCGTTCTTGAAAAAGAACATATTTTCTAGATTTGGTACCCCAGGGCTGTTATCAGTAATGGGGGATCCCACTTTTCCAACGAGCTGTTTAAGGGATTATTGAAAAAATATGGAGTTCGGCATAATGTGGCCACTCCTTACCATCGTCAAACTAGTCGGCAAGTTGAGGTGTCAAACAGGGAGATTAAGAAGATTTTGCCAAAAACGGTGAATTCTAGTAGAACAGATTGGTCAAGGAGGCTTGATAATGCTATTTGGGCCTACCGGACAGCATACAAGAATTCCATAGGTATGTCACGATACCAACTTGTATATGGGATGTATTTGTCCCTTACTAGTTGAATTAGAGCATAAGGCCACGTGGGCAATGAAGAAATTGAAAATGGATGGGAATGAGGCTGCAGAATAGAGGTTAAACGAGTTGAATGCGCTTGATGAATTTCGCTTGAAGGCATATGAAAGTTCAGAACTCTACAAAAAAAAGATGAAGAATTACCATAACCAAAAGATTGAGAAACGCAATTTTTTTGTTGGGGATTTGGTTCTTTTGTTCAATTCTAGGTTGCGCTTGTTTCCGAGCAAACTCAAGTCCAAATGGACTGGTCCCTATTTGATCACCCAACTATTCCCTCATGGTGCGATTGAGTTGGAGAACAAGGAGGGTGTAAGTTTCAAGGTGAACGGTCAATGAGTCAAAATCTATCTAGGGCATGCCGAAACGTCGAATGAAGTGATTGAGGCATACCATCTTGATGAAGTCTGAGTAATCAAGCGTCCTCCGTCGTGCCGCGATGTTAAATCAAGCGCTGATTAGGAGGCAACCCAATACGTATCCTCTAGCCAACTATAGTTTTTTCATGATTTTTTAGGTATAGTTGCATTGTTTTTTCTTTTATTGCTTATGTCATGTATGAATGTTCATATATTTTTCTTTAGAAGTGTTGGCTAGAGCGTAGAGTAGGGTCCATGTCAAAAAAAGTGACCATAAAACACAAAATGATTAGATTAATATGTGTTAAATGTGCAGGGACCAAAGAACAAGAAATCTACAGAAAATTGGTCTGGTGCACCCATTAAGGACCCATCAACGAACCGTCGTCCCTTTGATGGACCGTCAGTAGGATCTGTCGTGCCTAAGTATGTTCTTTAATTTTTTCTATGTTAGGGCACTTTCGATGGAGGGGTCTACAGAACCTCGACCGACATATAGTTCGTTGACAGGGAATCGTTGATTCCTCACCCACCAACCCTACGCAACCCATCCGACAACATATTATAAGTTTTTAAACTTTTCAGTTACCACCTCTTCACATACCCCCCATAACCGTTTCTCCCTACTTCCTCTCATTTTCCCCCACTTCCTCACCCGTTAACTCCCATTCCATCATCATATTCCCACACTTCCCCCACTAACACAAACTTCATTCTCTCCCAAAATCCTCCATCTTCTTCAGTCTCATCATCGATCGGTGTTCGTTGTTGGTGTTGTTTCTGTTCAACTACAAGTTTTCATACTCCCTTTTCTTCCACTACAATTTCCAGGTCTGTTCTTATTATCTGCTAGATTAACTATAATTAATTTTTATGTTAACTTGATATCTTACTTTGTGGGTCTTGTATTAGGGACCCCTTTGCATGCTAAAAACTTACACCTAAAGTCCTAAGTCCCTTTGAACATTTATATTGAAAGGGATGGGGGTGCCTTGTTAAAAATGTGTTGTGTATGCATGTTGTGTTTCTGACATAAGGTTTTGATAGGTTGTAAAATCGAATGTTCAAAATATGATAATTCATGCCCTATGAATTATGAAATGCTGGGTTAAATGTTAGGAAACTTAAGGTTTCTACTGATACTCTGAATTAGTACGTTGCGGGAAACAAAATAGCTGCAAAATTTTGTCCCTGCATAACAGAACGAGACCCCGCCAACGGACCATCGGTCTCTCAATGAATCGTCATTGGGGTCTGCAACCCCAACATCCCTTTCTTAGTCTAAGTGTCCATCGACGGAATCCATTGACGAACTATCATCCCTTCGACGGTCCGTCCTACACAATCATTGACGCTGTCAGAACCTTTGTTTCTGATATTCTAAAAAATGGACCGTCGTCCCTTCGACGGTTCATCCTTCACAACTGTTGACACTATCACAACCTTTGTTTATGATGTTTTAATAATTTATTCTAAGTATCCCTTGATGGACCCCTTTTATGAACCGTCGTTCCTTCGACGGTCCATCCTGCAAAACCGTTTACGCTGTCAGAACCTTTGTTTTTGATTTTCTAAAAAAATATTTTGAGTGTCTGTCGACGGACTCCACTAATGGACTGTCGTTCTTTTGATGGTCCGTCCTGCACAACCATTGACATTATCAGAACCTCTGTTTATGATGGTTTCAAAATCCTTTCTAAGTGTCCCTCGACAGACCCCTATGACGGACCGTCGTCCCTTTGACGGACCATCGGTGGGTCCGTCAGGCAATGCTACACTTCTGCACTGCCATTCCATTATGTTTTTTACACTTGTGTTTGATGGTTTTTAATGTGTTACAGTCTTCTAATGGTACTAATAACTTCTCTTTGCAGGTACATATGGTACCCAAGCAGGACCATGTCTACTCGAGAGGGCGTTATAAGTCTGTCGCCCCGTCGAACCGGATGGTCATAGGCTCAGATGATGAGCGTGACCTAGAGTACGTGCAACCAGGCACCTCCAATACTACCCATGATGCCCGCACCACTAGAGCCACGCCCACGATGGTGGCGCCCGACAGAGTCACTACCTCCCATTCTGAAGAGGAGCGCATACTAATCATCACACCTTCCGGGTCGGCTGCACATTCTTAGAGAGCGTCTGGCTCCGAGGAGGATTTTGGTTCTAAGGAAGCGTCTGGATTTGTGGAGGCTTCCGGGTCTGCGGAGACCTCTACTTCTTCTAATGCCAATTCTCCAGCTTCTTCATTCCAGTCTGCCTCGTCTGATGAGGCTGATAGTGTTGTTTCTACTCCAGCACCGCAGACTACCGTCCCCGCTCCAGTTGCTGATCAGCCCAACCGGTGGTATATAGAGGGTCAATATCAAGTATATGTTGATGCCAAGGTGCCCAGCCATAAGGGGGTCATGACCCGGACCCTGATACTCGAGCGGCGGGTTCTCACTGGGAGTCTTCCAACTATGACGACCATCCATGCTATATTCACTGGACATCGGCTGGAGTGGACAGCTCGGAATGTAGGCCTCTATAGCAAAGAAATGGTTCGAGAGTTCTATGCCTCCCATGTGGCGACTCTCCGGTCTCAGTTGGATAGGTGGGCCACCCCAGCCAAACATGCACCTCTAGATGGTTCGTGATAGTGCTCATAGATGACAGTTTGGTGTATTCAAGATCGGGAGAGGATTATGATCACTTGTTGTAGGTTTTACAAATTCTCCGTGATCGTAAATTTTATGCAAAGTACTCTAAATGTGTGTTCTGGTTGAAATTTGTGGCAATCCTAGCTCATATTGTATCCGATGAAGGAATAAGGGTTGATAACCAGAAGAAAGAAGCCATGAAAACTGACTAAGACCTATAATGCCTACGGGGATCCATACATTTCTTGGATTGACATGTTATTACAGAAGGTTCGTTGAAGGATTCTCTTCCATTACTGCACCCTTATCGAAGCTAACACACAAAGAAACTAAGTTTCTGTGGAGTGATGAGAGTGAAAGAATATTTCAAGAGATGAAGAGTTAATTAACTTCTACACCTGTATTGGTACTTCCAGAAGGCACAAAAGAATATGCAGTGTATTGTGATGCTTCAGGAGTGGTCTTAGGTTGTGTATTGATGCAGCATGGTAAAGGTATAGCTTATGGCTCAAGGCAGCTGCAGCCACATGTGAAAAATTATCCAACCCATGATATAGAGCTAGAAGCAGTTGTGTTTGCTTTGATGATATGGCGCCACTACTTGTATGGAGTTCATGTTGACATATACACTGATGACAAAAGCTTGCAATATATCATTAAGAAAAAGGACTTAAATCTGAGGCAGTGAAGGTGGCTGGAGCTATTAAAAGGTTAGGACATTGACATCTTATATCATCCCGGTAAAGCTAATGTAGTAGCTGATGCTTCAAGACGTAAAATAATGGCAAGCACTTACGGGGAGTCTGTGGAAACAAAAGGAATGACTAAGGATTTGTCCCAAATAGCGAACTTGGATGTTCACCTTCTTGAATCTCAAAAAGAAGGGGTTATTGTGCAAAATGCGACAGAATTCTCATTAGTAGTGGAAGTGAAAGAGAAGCAGTACACTCTTAATCCAATTCTTTTACAACTTAAGGAGAATGTACTACATGGTACGACAAAGGCATTGGAACTTACGCAAGACAAAGTACTTCAATGTCAAAACAGATTGTGTGTATCTAATGTAGATGAACTAAGAAAGAGGATCATGATGGAAGCACATCATTCAAGATATACTGTTTATCCGAGGTCAACTAAGATGTATCATGACTTGAATTAAATGTATTGGTGGGGGGACATGAAGAAAAATATTGTAGAATTCATGGCTTAGTGTCGAAATTGTCAAAAGGTAAAAGTAGAACACCTGAAGCTCGGGGGTTACATGCAGCGTATAGAACTTCCGATTAGGAAATGGGACATGATAAACATGGATTTGGTCATTGGTTTGCCTCACTCATTCCGAAAGTTTGACTCCATATGGGTAATAGTTGACAGACTTACCAAAGCAGCACTCTTCTTGCCGGTGAAGACTACTTATACAGCAGAAGAGTATGCGAGGTTGTACATGAAAGAGAGTGTTTGACTACATGGAGTGACAATATCTATAATATATGATAGAGGAGATCAATTCACTGCAAATTTTTCAAAGTCGTTTCAAAAAGTTTTGAAACACAAACGAAATTAAGTACAACTTTTCACCCTAAAACGGATGACCAGGAAGAACGTACAATTCAGACACTTGAGTATACGTTGCGAACTTGTATATTAGATTTTAAGAGTTCCTGGGATGATCACCTACAACTTATTGAATTTTCTTATAACAATAACTACCATTCAAGCATTAAAATAACACCTTATGAAGTTTAATGTGGTCGAAAGTTTAGATTACCAATTGGCTGGTTCAAAACAGGTGAAACTGTCTTATTTGGGCCAGATCTTGTTCATCAAGCTGTGAAGAAAGTTGAAGTGATACAACAGGGGTTAAAAGTATCTCAAAGTCGACATATATCATATGTTGATATTAGAATGAGAGGAATAGAATTTTCTATAGGGGATTGGGTGTTCTTGAAGGTGTCTCCAATGAAAGAGGTAATGAGGTTCGGTAAAAAGGGAAACCTGAATCCACGCTATATAGGGACATATAAGATTATTCGAAAAGTAAGCCAAGTAGCATATGATTTGGAGCTACCACAAGATCTTTCATTAGTTCATCCGGTGTTTCATGTCTCAATGCTCCGAAAATGCATAGGTGACCCATCTCGTATTACTCCTACTGAAGATGTAAAAGTTGCAGAAGATCTCACTTATGAAGAAGTACCCATTGCTATTATGGATCGACAAGTTAGAAAGTTAAGAAATAAAGAATTAGCTTCTATGAAAGTACTATGGATAAACCAACAAGTAGAAGAAGTGACACGGGAAACAGAAGAAGCAATGAAATTTAAGTATCCTCACCTCTTCCACATTAGTGAGACGATCAAAATGATAGTGGAGGCATTGACAAGTAAGTATAAGTCTATATGTTCAATTTGATTAATAGTAGTACTAACTTAGGCTAAAACTTGTTTAGGCTAGAAAACCTTGCTAACATTCGAGAATGAATGTTTCAAGGGGTGAAGGATGTAACGGCCTGTATTCTATATATGCTAGTTCTATTAATGTTATACTTGACATAGACTTATAGTGTAGGTGAAGGATCATGTTTCTTACATAATTGGTGTTGGTTTAAACTATTTCTGAAGGTGATGTAATTCCTAGAACGGTTCAACATATGTATTGCAAGTTAACTCCGACAGAAAGTATTTAAGTAAATATAGTAAGGTGGTAATTGAGCTTAAAGTTGAAAATTAAGTGCAACGTTGAATAAAAGGGATTAACATTCAGAAAGTGAAAAAAATAATGAAGTTGTTTGCTCGGCATAATTAAGCTAGCAGTTGCATCACCTACTTGAGGTATAATATAGTTAAAAGGATCAAGTTTGATAGACAAGATTTAGGCTTATATTAATTGGCTCACATGAAGCCCAAACCTATTAAATGCAAAAAAAAAATAAAAATAAAGCCCAACAGCCAAATCTGCCAATTGGCCCATTATGGATAAAGCCAAGTGAAACTAAGTAGGTGCATCACCTACTAAGACTTTTTTTACCATGTGTTTGGGCTATGTGTGTACCAGCTACTTGCATAAATCTGGACCAAGATGAATAAAAGAACGAAGCGAAAATGGACATTCAATGCCCAATAATCTTAGGTCCAAAAAGTCCCAAGTTAAAAGGACAAGTAGGTGGGTCACCTACTTGACAATATATGGCCCAAAATTGGCCAAGAAAGTCGGCCATAGCTCCTCCCTCTTAAAAGGATAAAGATCAAGTATTTTTCTCCATTTTAAACTTGCAAAATTTCAGATTCCTTATGTTTCTTTCTTGTTCTCTCTTGGCTTCAACAAGAAACCCTAAAACACCTTAGGGTTCTTAAGTATTGTCTTATTTTCAAGTAAAACTTTGAAGGAAAGTTTGAATTCTTGAAGTATAAGTTTAGGGGATAAATTTCCAGAATTAAGGTAAGACTACAACCCATTTGTTTTCTTATCCTTGAAAACATGTTTGGAGTTGAAAATTTTGTATATATTTATCAACAAATCATAGAAAGTGATAAATCATAGAGTCAATATTCTCCTATTGTGCTGAAAGATTTGAGATTGATAGTGGCTGCCTTATGAATATTGTTGTTGAGGGCAGCTTGGGTATCTTGGGAGAGGATGTATAAAGTTGTATTGATGTGTAGAGGAAGGGTGTGGTGGTTCACCCTTTGTGTAATGGTTGTATGGTCCTGCTTTCTCTCAAATATTTTAGCTACTTTTTTCAAGTGCCTTAATGTGATTAGTTGTTGACGTTAGCTTAATCATGTGTTATGTTTTAGATTAGCACCCTAAAAGGAAGACTGAATCGTGATTGTGGTATTGGTGAGAATATAAGGTATGTAAGGCTATTCAATTCCATATTCCTTGGCATGAAATCTGACACCTGTAATTAATATCACTAAAGTGAATCTCCTAAGTTCTATTCCTAGTTAAAGAAACAATAACAATGTATTGACTCCAAAGAGCTAATTATATCCATCTCCCCATCCTATGTACATAAAACTACTTCATTATATTTTCACTACTCTATACTTGGGTAATTATCCCCCTTATGCTATTATAGAAATCGTATTTTTAAAAGAAAGCTGGTGAATCCTTCACCTAGTCAATTGAAGTCAATTGTGTCATTAAGATCTTAAAGTAATGTGTTGATGTTAAATAGATCCTTATGTCATTGTTACTGCCTCAAAGTATTATTTTTCATGTCTTCTACTACTGGTCCTTATTTCCATATCTCCAAGATCATTATGACCACCAAAACAACATCTCAAAATTGTTATGATTATCAAAAGAACAATCCCAAAAAAGTTCTGAACTAATAAACAACAATCTTAAATATTAGAAAATCTAAGTGAATTTTTTTTTATAATTACAGGTGACAGCCCAGGGGCGAAATCCTAGCATGGGTCGATCCCTATCGGTATAGAAGGGTGGCACCTTAGGGGAAAAATCCTAGCATGGGCCGATCCCAAATTGTGTAATTATCATAATCGCATCCCAGGGGTTAATATGCCTAGAATGGGTCATACTCTTATACCATTGATCAACTGGTCACTTGTATCACATGTAACGTACAGAAAAGTAAAGGAAAGAACGTAACTTACATTATCTCATAAGAGTAAATAAAAGTTGTCTTCTCTTCTGATCTATGCACTCATATGTTGGTAGTTGATTTCATTTGAGACCTCGTATTACATATTCTATTACATTACATATTCAGTACATTTTTTTGTACTGACGTCCCTCGCAAGGACGCTGCATTTCATGCTGCAGGCACAGGTACTGTAGCTAGTTGACCTCTTTTGTGGGAGCACAGATACACAACAACTTTTGATAAGCTCCAGGTTGAGTCAGAGCTTTACTGATTCATTTTTGGTATTGTATCACAGTTAAGGGTAAGGCGGGGTCAGTCACGACCTACTCTAGGTCTTTTATCTTCTTAGAGGCTTTGTAGACGTATGTACATAGTTTAGTTGTGTCTTAAGGAGTTGTGGCCTCTCGACCAAGTCTTGTATATTACATTTGAGTCTACTTATGTTGGTTGGTATCGCTGCGTCCTATGTGAACATGTCACAATTGTTATAGTTATATGCATAGTAAGAACATGTTAAAAGTTGGTTCTCCCGGACCTTTACGACATCGAGTGCCCGTCCGTCTTAATTGAATTTTAGGCATCACAATGAAATTAAGAGAACTTTTAAAGAACAAGCTATCTTTATTTAGGATACTACAATATCTAACACACAGTAAATATCCAAGGTTCAAGAAATCATATTTCTAAATATGTACGGGGAATTAAGGAACTAACTGATTTTAGGCACCTAGTGGGTGAAAGGAACCCACTAGAGAAATACCATATACTAGTTACAAAATTTATCGAGAAATCATTTGGATTTTTGGGTTTAAACTTGAAGAACAGTGTTGCTTGTGCTTGAAAGAAACTGGCGCCTCTTTCTCTTCTTCTAGTTCTAATTTGATGACTTTTGGAGAATGAGAGTTCGGTCAATGTTTGACTAGGTTATTAGGCTTAGACTGATAAAAACGATGTAGTTTACACATAAAACCATGTATTTTAAGTGCCTTATGCATAAGGGAAAAGACCAAAACGAACTTGAATTTAAACTGATGAGTGCCATATACTATAGGACTGACGGACCATCGTTGGACTACCAATCATCGTATACGGTCATCGTTATGGACTACCTGACAAGGCTTCAGTAATACGACTATAATTTTTTACTTTGAGCTAGTTTTCAATTATCTTTGATTTGATAGGACATGGGCCTCCTAATATATTTTGTCCTAAAAGATATGATCATTTGAAGTTGATCCGACAACCATTTTTATCCAATTTGTTTTTGACCCTCACCAACGGTCAAACCTACGGTATGTAAGTTCAACCACGTACTATACTGGTCAATCGTGGGTGGGATCAGATGCATCAAAATATGGACCTTAATGATTGAACCTTACCTACAGTCTATGGTTCTACCTACGATCCGTGGGTGGTTCCGTTGGTACTGGCACAAGTTTTGTGAAGACTAAGATTTGCTTCATTTTAAGATTCTAGGTGTTAAATTATGTCCCCCTTAGCAATATTCATTCTCGATTGATGTTTAAAGAAGCTGAGCGTGGGGGGAAGAAGCTGTAATCCCTACCACTAAGTGCTAGAAATTGATATCTGACTAATTTGAGTTCCATGAACATGCAAATATGTTGAAATACAACATTAACTTGTGGGACAAGTACAGAAGTTCAATTTCACACGAGGAAACTTAGATAAACGAGAGGAACTATTGCCTCAGGCTGAAACAAAATCACAAGGAAAGAGATGAGGGCACTTGACTATCATGGGTGCATCTGTTTCCTTAGTAGGTCCCTCTACTAACTGACTCCTCCACAAAACCTTTACAGAAGGCACTTCTTTATCTCTCAACCTAGGAACCTGACAATCCAGAATTTCAACTAGCATTTCTTCAAAAGTTAGACTATGCTTCACAACCACACTCCCAAATGGTAGTATTAATGTCAGAACACCCACAGACTTCTTCAACAAGTAGATGTGAAAGACTGGATGAACCACTACTAGTTCGGCTTGAAACTCTTACTTATAAGCCATATTACCATGCCTTTTCACGATTTTGTAAGGACATACATATTTGGGATTGAGCTTGCCATTCTTTCCAAATCTCATTATCCCCTTCAAAGGTGAAAATTAGAAAAACCCAATCATCGATTTCTAACTTTAAGTTCCTTCTCCTCACATCTTCATAAGACATATGATGACTTTGGATATTCTTTACTCGATCTCTGATAAGCTAAATAATTTGCTTAGCCTAATGAACTGAATTTGGCTAATATTTTCCATAGCCTCAGGAACATAATCTGGTCCAATAAAGGTTGTTCACATTTTTTAAACCATCCAATTAGGACCTTCATCTACACCCATATAGTGATTCATACAAAGCCATCTAAATTCAAGAAGAGAAGATATTATTATAGGAAAATTCTATGAGAGGTAGGTGATCATCCTTACTACCCTTTAATACAATCACTCAAGCTCTAAACATGTCCTCTAAGCTATGAATGGTACGCTCTGCCTGACGATCCTTCTATGGATGAAATGTTGTACTAGATTTAATTAAGTACCAAGACCTTTCTGAAACAATTTCCATAAATGAGAGGAAAACTAAGGACCTCTATCTGTGATGATAGACAAGGGAACCCATGCTACCTTACTATCCCATTGATGTAGAGTTTTGGCGTATTTCTCTGTTAAATCTATAGTCTTGAAATACAACATATGAGAGGACTTAGTAGCTCTATCCACAATCACCTAAATGGAGTCATGTTATCTACGAGTATGAGGTAAAACACTAATGAACTCCATGTTTATCACATCCCACATCCATGTAGCAATGTTAATCTCCTGATTAATACCTCTTGGTTTAATATGTTCTATCTTAACCTGATTGCAATTATGACACATAGCATGAAGTCTGTTATATCCCACTTTAAGCCGCTCCACCAAAATACTTCCCGTAGATCACGCTACATCTTAGTGGCCCTGGATGAATTGCATGCCTAAGTTATACCTCAACTCGCTCACATTTGGAATACACAAATGACCTTGGTAAACAAGTAAATGATCTACCCCTGGGATAAAACCTCAATTTTTCTGTTGATAATTCACCTCTCAACTTAAGTAATATAGGATAATTATCCTATTTTTCCTTAACCACCTCTACCAATGAAGATTCTGATCCATTCTGAACTATTACCCCACCATCTGATATGTCTGTAAGGCAGACTCCTAACCGTGCAAGACGGTGAACATCTTTGGATAGCTCTTTCATTTCTTCCTGTGCAACCTATTCAAATCATCCTCCACTACATTGGTGTAACAACACTATAAAATAGATATGCTAAGTAATGCTGAATGTGTTTAGAATGCCTACGATTAGACCGGGTTCACACGGATTGATGTGCGTAGAACCATACCTATGAACCCTTGTAACATCCAAGACAGTGGAGAGTTATTTGAGCTAGTAAAGTTTGGGTCCAGCCATTTAGGGCTCCCGAATATGAAAATTTACCCGAATGAGTCTTTACCAGATTTAAAAAGGGGAAATCTTAAGTTTGGAGGGTCTAAGGGTAAAATTGTCTTTTTCCAGGCTAAGGTAGTATCGTAATTACCTTAAATATATAATTAATTATTTAATTAGTAAGGTGGATGGGCATTACGGTGAGATAGGGCCAAAAATTGGCCTTTGAGTGAAGTCCTTCTCCACCCGGGTTCGAACCTAGGTGGATGCGATGAATTAAATTGTTTTCACTTAAAATTTGTAAATTAACTTAATTAATTAATATTTATTATCTGATTTAATAAAAATTAAAATCATATTTTTTAAAGTGTTGAAAGATTCCTAGTTTGACTAAGTCTATACCTAAGCCTAAACTATCTTTCACGTTTCACTTTCTCACGTCAATATCTCACCTTCACTATCATTCTCTCTTTTTTTTTCACATATATCTGCCAAGAAAAAGTAATAAAGTATAAAAATTACTACAAAAATTTCACACTTCAAGAATTTACATGAAAATATAAGAAAAACAAGCTAATAAAATGTTAGGCAAAAGGGAGGATTATTCCGTCGATTTGATGTTGAAATTGAGGGGATTTGGACGTGATTTTTGGAGAAGGTTTTGGGCAGAAAGTCAAGGTTTTAACTACATGATAGGTATGGGTTTTCTTACTTATGGTCCCTTTCCCAAGAGACCCTTAAGATTCAGTCAATTCTAACCCAAAAACTAGGATTGTTTCCCCGTTGCATGTCCCTATCACTAGCTCCCATTGATTCGTAGGTTGGGTATGTTTACTGGTAGATATTAGGCATGTAATGTGTTTTCATGATGAATATGTTCATGAATGTGTGTTTAGAATCGTATGAATGACAACCTATGTTTTCCGAAAGTATGTGTAGATGTGTGCAAAGTTAGCAGTGACTATTACCTTCGGTTTGAGGTTAAAAAATGATATGTTATGGTTGTATTTTTACGTTCACAAACTTATGTATGTTCACATGAAGTGTAGTGTGGATTATTTGAGTGAGAAACTCTTGGCTAAATTAATCCATGAAAATGCACCTAAGACGTTCTAAATGAACCATGAATTACCCTAAGAACTAGCGTGTAACATTGATGGAAAAGATGCTGAAAAACTACAAAACTTCCTGCTACATGTCGATGAGTTTCGATCAAGTTAAAGTTTTTCAAAATGCTATGAATAATGAATTAAATAAGTGAGATCACTGAGGATTGAACCCGTGACCTCACCTTGTTAAAAGTCATATAATAATGCATGTTAAAAAGAATGTGGTAAGGGGGATTTGAACCGTGACCTTGACTGGAAAATGAAACTATGAAAATAAAAAATGAGAGGAGTGGGATTCGAACCCATAACCTCTCGGCCAGACTTAAGGAATTAAAAGAAAATAAAGGGTGAGTTGTGTGGGAATCAAACCCACGACCTCTTGGCTGATTAAGGGAATTAAAGATAAAAATAAAGTTAGGCTGTGGGGATTCGATCCCATACCCTCACGGTAAACTCATATAAGTCATGAAAAAAGAAAATAAAAGAAATGATGATGTGGGCTCTATCTTGGGTCCCCAAGCCATGTGGATCAAATAGAATAAATAATAAAATGTAAGTGCTGTCTAAGGGATTCAAAATTGGGTTCGCTTACCCGATTTCGTATTCACACATAAGTCATACGTGAATAAATGTTCAAAATAATGCTGCCTACTCAAATCGAAATCAAGATCTTGGTATATGTACAAGATGCATAAGTCTTGTACCACATAATCTTAGGAAGACATAAATCATTTAAACGAACTATGAATGATGCATCATGGATTGTATGTATAGACCCATAAGTTTAGCATACGTTTAAAAGTAAGTGAACCTAAGATGTATGTAATGAAATGATTTAACCCTAGAAGGGTTAAGCACGAGTGTAAAACACACTAATTGACCAAGTGCATTGGCATATGATGAAATGAACACGTAAAAAGGGGTGAGTGATTATGAAAAGAAAATGTGCTAATGTTAATGAATGTGGTGATAACATGACAAGAGTCTAATGTGAAAGATGAGATCAATCTTAAATGAGCCTAAGTAAATGTTCCCAAAATGTACTCACTCACCTATGAGAGTGTAAAGCTAATGAAGAGACCAGTCTATATGTACACTCTAATGAAAGTATTGAGATTAATATATACTTAATACTAATGATGTGATGAGAAATCATCTACTGAGATATGATGTACTCATAGTAGAAGCCAGCTTCCATGACGTATGGGTTGAATGTAATGGAACTTTATACTGAGCACCGATAGACTAGCCAGAGCGGTGATGCCTTCTTTCCGGAATGGCGGAGGTTTAAGGTAACTCTCATGAGATGAGACTGTCTGGCATGCCGGGTATGGGTCTCCTTATATCTCCTAGTCTTCGAACCTATACTGCCAATATAGGGATCTGAGGGGTTCAATTTCCATGTATGCTAGCATGTTTTGGGTCAGTTTTGCCGGTGATTCCACCTCTTTTTGGTGTGGGGGAGACACTGGATTTCATGATGCTCACATGATCTATGTCGGTTAAAGTTAAAGTTCACCATGAATGAATGAGGCCAGCTTCAAATGATGCACTTAATTAAATGAATGATACCAAAGGTGTTAGGATAGGATAATCAAGAGGTGAGATAGACTTATGTAATGACACTAGGTCATTATTGATCATTGCACAACTAACCCGATGAAAATCTTAAACTACATTCTAGGTATAGCTGGTGTTTACACTAGCCTATGAACAAAATGAAATGAAGTTCATATGAATGAACGAAGAAGACTCTGTGTTCACTAAAGAAGGCTCCCTAGTTGAGGTCCCATATGTTGAGCACTCATTTTTGGGAAGTCTTGATGTCAAGTCCATTATTCCAAAGTTTCATGGCATATGAACGAATGATGTGAAAGATGTTATGTGCTATATACAATATGTTATGTGCTATATGTAAGACACTATGTGTTGTGTGCAATATGATACGTATGATGATGCATGTTACTCTCATGGCATGACTTTCCTAATCCAAATTTCGCAGGTCTACTAAGTTTCCTAATCAAAATTTGGAAACTCTACTGACTTGACTTTCCATAAATCGTGTTGTTAGGAAAGAGCTATTCTTACTCATGCATGTCCTTGGTGTGTTCTTGCATATACCCGTACTTAGTACAAGTGTGTACTAAACCCATACAATATCTACTTTTAGGTGCAGGCAAAGGTGGACGTTAGAGCTTACGGTACGACGTTGTAGCTATCCGGATGTGCTTACATCTGGACTTGGTATGCCCTCATGTTTTTAAGGATGGCTGCCGTTATTATATTACTTGGATGTAGGCTTTAGCCAGTGGAGCATGTTCCACTAGTGTTTCATTTCCCATTTCATTTTAGACTTTTTGTTCATGCCGTTTTGGCAAGCATACGTTTAGTGCAATTATGAACGGTTTCTTTCATTTGATTATCTCTATATTAGATGGTTCATTTGTGAAAGCCTATGATGTTAAGTATAATATGTTTTGCATGAAACAAGAAAACAAAAAATTTAAATTTTCTGCTAAAATTAACCTAGATGAAGTGAGTATGACATATGTAGGCTTGTCTGTGACCACTGAGAGGTCAACGACGCCGGTCTCGTCTGTGGTCTAGATTCTGGTTGTGACAATTGGCCTTACCAGGATTGTAAAGCACATTTCAGTCATAGTATTTGAGTAATTCAAGCCATCTATTCTGAAAAAGTTTCAACTATTCTAGGTGAATACATACTGGAGGATCTTATGGTATATGAATACATCAATATGAACACCATACAAGTAGTTTCTCTAAATTCATAGGGAAAATATTATGGCTCCAAGTTCGAGGTCATGAGTTGGGTAGTTCTTCTCATAGACCTTAATCTATATAGAGGAATAATCTTTGACCTAATCTCCCTCCATCAACACAAAACATAGTCCGACCCTATATGTATCACAATAAACCACAGAACTGTCTGAACCATCTATAGAGTCATGACTGGAGCAATAATCAACGTAGTCTTCAATTCTAAGAAACTTTTTCTCACAATCATCATTTGACCTTCTTCTAAGTCAAGTTTGTCAATGGGGAAGTTATGGATGAAAATACTTCAACAAATATCCTACAATAATCCATAAAACCCAAGATGCTCCTGATATTAGTTGAAGAGGTGGGTCTGAGACACTATTGTACAACCCTCAATTTTCTGTGAATCCACTCAGATCCCTTCACTAGATACCACATGACCGAGGAAACAAATAGATTCTAACAAGAACTCACATTTGGTGAACTTAGCTAATAATTGAAGATTTTTGAGAATTTGTAGAATAACTAGTAGACGAGTCGCATTCTCCTCCTCACTCCAAGAATAAATGTGTATATCATTTATGAAGACGATGACAAACAAGTCCAAATATTGTTTGTACACCTAATTCATTAAGTTCATTAAAGTTGTAGGAGCATTTGTTAGTCCAAAATGCTTAAATACAAATTCATAATGACAGTATTAAGTTTGTAAATCTATCTTGAAAATGTCATTGTTTTTACTCTAAGCCGACGATAGCCAGATTTGAGGTCTATCTTAGAAAAACGACTAACACCCTGAAGTTTGTCAAACAAGTGATCAATCCTGGAGATGAGATATCCATTCTTGATAGTGACGTTGTTCAACTGCTAATCGTCAATGAAAATTCTGAGAGAACCATATTTCTTTTTCATGAACAACAATAAAGCACGCCATGGAGAGATACTAGGTCTGATGAAGACATTATGTAGAAGGTCTTTCAACTACTCTTTAAATTGCTTAATCTCAATTTAAGCCATACAGTAAGGAGGAATCAAAATAGATTGGCTATCTGGAAGGAGATCTATCCCGCAGTTAATTTCTCTTTTGGGAGAAACTTTGGGAACTTTTCTAGGAATACTTTTGGAAATTCATTTACTAACAGGCCTACCCATGTGTTAAGGTTTCAGAGTTTTAATCCTTAACGCTAAAGAGATGATAGATACACCCTTTGGAAATCATTTTCCTGGCCTTAAGGTAAGATATAAATCGTCCTATAGGCACTAAGTCACTACCCTTCCTCTCTAAGAAAGGCTCATTTGGAACCTAAAACTCAACGATCCTACTTCATCAATTGATTGAGGCAAAACAAGAATGTAACCAATCCATGTATAGAATGATATAAAAATCTACCATTTCTAACTCTATAAGATCTTGTGTGGTGACTTTCTTTCAGACTATGACTAGACAATTTTTGTATACCCGTCTAACTATCACTAGGTCACCAACTAGGGTAGAGACTCAGAAGGATTCTAAGAGAGTTTTTGGACTGACATCGAAGTTTACTACAATATATAGGGTTTTATTAAATACAATGTAATCCCTTGATTTGAGAATTCATAAATAAATAAATGAAAGATGTGCAATGTACCAATGAACACATTAGGAGAATCTTCCTAATCCTGGCGAGCATACTGGCGAGCATACTACATATTTTAGCGCTAACATCCATATGTAAAAGATAAAACACCCTAATGAGTGTGGCGGACTGCTGCTGGAGCTGTAGACTAAGCCCAATTATTGTTGCGTCCTTTCCCTGGCTACTAGAAGGGGAATCGTTAAACTTATGGCCATACGAAAAACACCTAAATCGCACTTTGTTGCCTACAAGACACTCGCTAGGATTTCTCTTACCACACTTTGGACAATTTGGGAAAGTCATGCTATGTAAATTACTTCCCTGGACATAGAGCCTAGTTCCCTACCTTGTTTATCACGTCAAAAAACCTGTGGAATAGAGAACTAGTTGAGGAAGGTAATGAGGATGTAGAATTTTACTCAAACTATGAGTCATTCTCACTGCATGACTTTTTTTATGAGGATTCATACTTTCCTGGACTTTTTGTAATGCTTAGTCAATTCTCTAAACTTATCTAACTTAACATGCTTAGCATTAGTCATTAGTATTGAGATATCCATATCCCCTAGATGAATCTCATTACTGGACTCATTCTTCACCAGATCAGATATCCAAGCAAAAACATTCTCATTTGTGCCCTTGAATCGGCAAAAGTGTGTGAAACCTACCTGGAGATCTGGTTAAGCTTCAACCCTTACTATGAGACCGATATTGACCCATGCATGAAATTTATAAACTATTGTACCTTAGCTTCCCTCAATTCCCTTGGGAGGAATCTTTGTAGGAAAGCTCTAGTAAATCAATCTGAAGTCACATAAGCTATATCTGTACCCCTATTATATCTCTACTAGTTTTCAAGATCTGATCCATATCCTCAAGTTATTAGGATGTCAACTCAACATTCTAAGTACCAACCATTAGCATTATTCCAAGAATATTATCGAACTCATCAAAGAAGTTATATATGTCCTCATAAATATTCGACCCTAGAAAATTAAGAGGATTCATTCGAACAAAGACTCAAACCCTAGCTACAGCTGATCCACCATTTTGCATTAGTAGAAATAGGGACTTAGTGATTTTCTTATTGGCCATAGTTTGAGCCAAGAGTTGTATCATATTCCGAAATTTTGCATTCACTAACTCATGGTTCGGCAATGGAGGAATTGCCTTAACATTACATACATTATCATTTTTTATATTAACTCTACGAGAAGGAATTAATAAAAACATATAAATATGGAGTAGAAAGGAAAAGTTGGATCAAACCAACACAATATAAGAATAAGAAGAAAGTGAATTATTTCTTAAAGCACTTTGTAGCCTCCCCCTCGTAGATGTGGCACACTTCACACTCATGAAAGAGATTCTACTTAGTTCAACTTTTAGAAATCCTAGGAATCTCAAACCTAATGCTTTGATACCATTTTTCATGCCACAAGGCTACCCCATTGACATAAAGTTTTACGTAGGATCACCAGTGACGCCAAGTTAAACATGTATTTGACATAGATCAAGCATATTGACACTAAATGAATAAGACATGTACTATGCAAAAGCTAAAATAATGGATAACAGAAAGTGGGAAACCCCCAACTAGTCTAAATATGTAAAACCTACTAAGAGTTTCATATTAAATGAAAGATAAACTGAACAGTTCAAGCGGATTTTACTACTATGTTTTAAAAGCCTCAAAATGAGTTGAGTTTTTGGGAAATGCCCCTAGCTAACTCTAATAAAACAAAAAACTAAAATTAAAAGTGTGTTTATTATCCTCGAAGTATGACAAATCACCACTGAAGCTATTACCTACGTAACAAAAATCGATCGAAGTGTGATCTGACTGTTGAGTACATTAACCTACATCATAAAAGGATGTAGCACAAAATATGCATGTGTGAGTAGTTGGAACGTACTAAGCATGCAAGATATATATACTAAGCTGAAAAAAATTATATAAGCTGAATAAAGCATAAATCAACAATGACATAAATTTAGCAAGAATGTAAATTGTGAAAACATAGCTTAAAAGCCAAACTGAATGCAATGACCAATTTCTAATCATGATCATGACATGCTAAATTGAATACTGAAGTATATACTAAAAACCTGGTCAAATGCATTAGGAGTCTGAGTGTGCTAGCTACTATTCGCCAACATAAACCTCATGAGCTAAAATGATGTCTTATGTATATGCCCCATCAAGAGGACCCAATAAACCTTGACACGGGTATAAAGGCATGATTTTCATGATCACTAAATCTGATGCACAATAGATGGGACTTATACTCCTATGAGGGCACATAGTTCTGGAACTATGAGGGTACATTTAACCCTATCCAAATCTATGCTAAATCTACTCCTAACTAAATACGTATATGACACAAATTTAACTAAAATGTTGAATTATTTAATAGCTCAAATTATTAACATGCAGTCTAAAAATGCAACATTCATATGTAGAATTCAATATCTGAATCATGAGTATATGTTCAACTGATTTAGCAGTTCACGGAATAAGAGAATTTATACAAACTAGGGTTCTATGCTTCATTTGAGGAGCTAGGTAAGCTTTCCAACAACAAGTTATTTCTATTTAGGATACTAAAATAAATATGTCACAATAAAATTTAGAAACCCTATCTCTAAATAAGATATGGTGTATCATGGAATTGAGTGAATTATAGGGACCTAGTGGATGAAAGGAATCCAGCAGAGAAATACTACATACATAGTGGTGAAATTTACGGAGAAATCCTTTGAATTTTAGGGCTGATACATGAAGAACATTGTCAATTTTTTGCGTTCTAATTGATAAAGAGGTTTCTGGTTATGTCTGACTTTGTTACTAAGCTTAGATTGAGTAAAACAACATAGTTTAGATATCAAATGTCGTAGTTTAAGTGCCCAACACAACGTGGAAATGACCAAAATAACCCTAACTTAAAATCGATGAGTGTCATCTACTACATGACTGGCGGACCGTCGGTTGTACTACCAATTGTATTTTGGGCTCTTCGTTAATTATATTCCCGAAAAAACTTTACCGAAACAACAATAACTTCTTACTCTGTGCTTGGATTTTTGAAAATTCAGCGGCGTTGGAATGATTATTCAATTATCTTTAATTTTATAGGTAATTGACCACCTAATTCATTATTTCCTAAAAAAGTGTTTGAAGTTTACCCAACATCTATTTTCTTCGAAATGGCTGTTGACCCTCACCTGCGGTTAGGCCTACGTTCTGTAGGTCCAACCACCGACCATACTGGTTGATCATGGGTGGGATCAGAGACCATTAAAATTTGGACCTTAACAATGGAATCCTACCTACGCTCCTTGCTCTTACCTACGGTCCGTGGGTGGTTCCGTTGGCACTGGTACCTATTTTTTTCGAAAACTAGGATTTTCATCATTTTAATATTTGAGGTGTTATACTCTTAGTGTTTGTTTTTTTGGGAAGTAGTTATCCCAAGATATGTTATATTGTGGTTAGCTATCTAGGATAACTTATCCCACCATCAATATCAGATAACTTATCCCATCACTATGATATAAATAGTGGGATAAGTTATCTCAATTATGGAAACAAAACAAGATACAAAAAGTTTATCCTTTCACTATTTATCTCTATCCCGAACACCCAAGGACCCCTTTGTTCATGAATTATACTTTGTAGGTCAGTTAAATAGAAAATAATGCGCCAGATCTTGAATGTCAATTCTCCGTTAGAATATCAATATTTTGAGTTATTCAGTACTTAGTGCATTTTAGCTTCATATGTGCTCAGTTTGGATTAGAGTTAGCACCAATTTTAATTAGGGTTCAACGTACACTCATATTTCCAAAACTACGTGCCGGTGTAGTATTATAATCCCCCTATATTGGGATCAGTATTAGTGATCACACTAGTCATGCCTTTATACCCCTACAAAGGTATATTGGGTCCCATCGATGGGGCATATAGATCAGACTCCACGGTAAGCTCACGTGGTTTATGTCGAATAATAACAACTCCCATAGTCATAATCTTCGTGTATTGACTAGGTTTTTAGTAGAAACTTCAGTATACAGTTCAACATGTTATCTTTATGATTAATACTGGTCATTGCATTCAGTATAGTGTTCAATTATATTTCTGTATGTATATCCTTGTTCTGATACTATCAATGCTTAGTTACACATTCTTCAACTTCTATATTTTTTTCCAACTTAGTATATATACATCCTTCATGCTCAGTATTAAGTATTGATATATATATTCAGATTACTTGGGTTTTCCCCCTTTTAACATATCCATTGTTTTAGTTTCTGCGTAGTTTAAGTTTTTCTTCGGTATTTTTAGTATGTTCATAATATGCTAGATTCATGTGTGCAAAGCTGCAGGCCACATCTACGCAGGGAGGATACAAAGTGTTTTAACAAAGACTTCACTTTATTTGCTATTTTTATCGAGTGTGAGGTATGAATCAATTTCTCTTGTCTAATCCATTGCTATGCATTTTAGACAATGTCTCATTTTGGAGCTAACACATGGAGTGGTAACTCAATTTATCTAGTGCAGTTACGAATGCAGAATTTTAGAATGTGATCTAGCTCCTGGCTTAGAGTGTGTCCAATGAGAATAATCAGCAGGTCCTAGATCCTTCAAACACTAACGGTGGATCACTTGCAACTAGGGTTCGAGACTTTGTTCATATGAATCCCCCTAAGTCGATTGTAAAACTAGAATGTTCGGTTTCAATTTCGAAATGAGATAGTTGAGTGGAACGGCAGTAGCTCAGTGCCAATAGGTTGATTTATATCTTACCTTAAGGCCACAAAAATGATTTCCAAAAGGTATATATATATATTATATAGTTCCCCTTATGCATTCAATGTCTAAAACCTCAAGTCATGAGTCAGTCCCGCTACTAAACGTGTTTCCAGAAGTGTTCCTAAAAGATCTTCTCTGATTCCCTCGTGAAAGGGAAATCGACTTCGAAATAGATATCCTTCCAATTACCCAGCCTGTTTTGATTCCACCTTTTAGAATGATCTAGCCGAGCTCAAGGAATATAAAATATTGATAATGTCTTCATGTGAACCAGTAACACTCCATGGGTGCTCAGTGTTGTTCATGAAAAAGAAAGATGGTTCCCTCAGAATGGGCATTAACTGTCGTTAGTTCAACAAAGTCAAAATCAAGAATAAATATCCTATGCCTAGTATTGATGATGTATTCAAGAAACTTCAGGGACCTAGTTGCTTGTTAAAGGTAGACTTTAGATACGACTATCATCAGTTCAGAGTTAGCGATAGTGACATTTTGAAGATAACTTTCCAAACTCGGTATGATCATTATTCATTTTTAGTTATTTTTTTTGGACTAGCAAATGCTCTGTGGATTTCATGGACTTAATGAACAGGATGTTCAAACAACATTGGAACTTGTTCATCATCCTCTTTTTTCATGATATCCTCATTTATTCTCGAATTGAGGAGTAGCATGAACTCATCCGAGGCTTTCTCTGCAAATTCTCAAAGATAGAAAACTATTTGCTTAGTTTTACAAATGTAAATTCTTGTTACACTCCATTGATTTACTTGGTCATGTGGTATCCAGTGAAGGGATCTTAGTGGATTCTCAAATAAATATCAGAAGTTTTTGGTTTTCGCCTTTTATAAGAGGAGATTTTTTTTGTGATTTTCATCCATAAATTCCCCATTGACTAGTTGACTTAGAAGAAGTTACATTTTAGAAGTCAGATGAGTGTGAGAAAATCTTCTTAGGACTGAAGACTTGGTTGACTATAACTTTTTTCTTGACTATACTAGATGGTTCAGACATTTATTTGATTAATGCAATGCATCTAGGTTCGGCCTAGGTTGCGTGTTGATACAGCAACGTTAGGTCATAACTTATGCTTCTAGACAACTTAAGGTCCATGAGAAGAACAACCCGACTCATGACCTCGAGCTTGCACTTGAAGTATTTTCACTAAAGATTTAGACACACGACTTGTATGGTGTTCATGCTGATATCATCATTTGGATTATTTTGTGTTGCTTTTATAAAAAAGTACTCTTTGTTGTATCTGAAGTTATACTGATCCGTGCCTTAGTTTCGTGGAATTTTTTTCATGTTACGTAGCAATATCTTTAAATGTATTAGACCCATAAGATCCTCCAAAACTTTTATCCAACACAACTTTTCCATTGTCATCCAAACCTCTACACGAGTACTCCTTTAGTGACTCATCATTAATGTGGTGGTTTGGTACATTACTCATGAACCCTGTAAATTTATCCCAAGAATTACGAATCAACTTTCCTTCTAAAGCCACAAAGTTGTTAAGTTTATCTTTGATCTTAATCATCTTTGACAACGAGAAAATTTATCCAAGAATATTATGTGTAGCTCTACCCAAGTGGGGATTGAGTAATACGATATCTCAGACAACCATATTGTAGTGTCACCATTTAATGATAGTGGAACACCCTTAGATTGATCGCATCTATGTCAAAATATGGTAGTTGCATACTACTCATACAAACTCTTTGAACCTTTCTTAGCTGAGCATATGGGTCTTTAGATTTTAATCCCAAAAATAGCCCTTTAGATGCAAGCTTTTGCCCCAGGATGCTAGTCACTATAAATGTATGTGCAGGTGGTAATGGGGGAAAACTATGGAACACATTGATCCCACAACATAATGCTTAACAACTATGGCACACATTGATCCCACAACATAATGCTTTACCCTTTAATTATCACGCACATCAGGTGCTTGATAATTCCATACTCTTTCAGCATTGACAAATATAGGGTTACCTTGAAGTTTCTCATCACACCCTCTACTCATGAAGTTGAGCTCCGACAATAATCCGATGAACCTCTCTGATTGGATCATCATTGATTCCCTGATTTTCACCTCTTCAACCATTCTTCCCAAATTTATCTTAATTCAGGATCTTAGGAGGGGTCAGGGATTGCCTTTAATTAATGTATTTGGTATAGGATGAAAATAAGACATGTCAAAAAAAAAAAACAAACGTGTATTAAGAAATGATTGACTAAAGTACAATAACAAAATCAGTGTAATATAAAAGCCTTATGACCCTGAAGTGACCCTAACATTTGATACACCCAAATCACACCCTCTAAATAAGTATAAGTGTTCATTGTCAAATAAACAACCTAAGTAAGGTTAGGGTCGATTCCATATGTAATATGGTCTACACTTAGAATAATTTATTGTTGATTATACTTTTAGTTAGCTTATTTCCAGAAAAAGGGGGATCTATAATACAAAATAATGATTGATTGATTTTTAGTAACAACTAGCATGATTAAAAATTTATATTATCAATTTGAGATGAAACTACGGCACATTTGTTCCCCCACAAGTTCTTAAAACTATATTCCTAATAATAGTAACTCTTACCTAGTGTTTAACATGAAAATTCAGAAAGTTAGGTGTATCCTAAGTGATTAGTGTTGATGTACCGTGGTTTCACGGTACTTTGAATGTCTTTTTCTTAAGTTTAGTGCGTGTATAAAGCCTTTTTGTATTGATTTTTGATGTAGGTTTCTCTTTATTTTACAGGAAATCTGTCCAAAGGAGAACGCGGAGGATTTGAGCAGAAATTACAAAAGTAACCACCTACGGAGCCCACAACGGTCCATCGTGATTGTGACGGTCCGTAGGTGGCACCGTAGTGAGATGAAAATTGCTGCTGAGGAAGTTGTGGAAGTCTGACCAAGTGTGGGACTATGGAAGCTCCTGCATATTCATCGTGGTTGTCAGAGAGTAGTTCCAGTACACAATTTCAAGAAGTTTCTATGTGGTGTGGAACGGAACCCCTCGACGGACAGTCGTGCTTGCAACGCTGCATCATATCTATCCGTCGTGGGTAATAGAGAGTTGATGAAAAAAGCAGCAAAAAATTATGCCGTGTATGGAATAACGGAGCCCACGACGGTCCGTCGTGTCCATGACGGTCCCTCGCAGGGATCGTCGATTCATACGCGTTTTGGACAGATTTGCCTTAAATAGAGTCCTTCTTTTATTAGGTTTTATTTTATTATAAATAGTTCAAAAAACCTCGTTTTTGAGTAGACTTTTGGATATTTTTTAGGTCTCTTGTTTAAGTATTGAACTCATGATTTTGGTATTTGATCATACTTTCCCAGAATCAATTGTTGGTGTTTTGTGAATTATTCAAGTAAATTTCTGGATTTTCTTTATTCTCATAAAAGTAAGTGCATGAATTCTTATTTTATCAATATGAATTGTGTTATTATTAGCATGGGTAACTAATATACATAACTAGGGTTGTGGGAACAATGGGTAAATAACAAGGTTAAATCTAGCTAAAATAACAACTCTAGAATAGTGTCTTGCATGTATTGCTAATTCTTTCGCTTAGAATTCTTTTTAAGGGATGGTCAACGGTAGAACTCGCCTTATTGCTATTTTTCAGACAAAGGAGGTAGATAATAGGAAAAGAATTATCAACATAGATTTAAGTATACTATCTAATAGGCTAGTGATCGGTTGGTACGAAGTAACAAGTTAGTCAAATATCGAATATCATGCTTAATATGAGGTAAAGATAAGGTTTAGTAAATCAACACACATAGCCGGACCAAGGTGCGGAGTGAGATTTTCTAGATGCCGAATAAAGGATTTAACGATACCTAACTTATCACTTTGAATGCAAGATTTTAGTAAAGGATTGTTATAGCTAGAATTACCGAGTTAGGAGCTTGTGGGGAACACTTACGCCCTAGTTACTATCATTACTTGATTAAACTCCAATACTTGAACTTGTCACGTTTTACTTTACTTTAGCTAATTGCTTTTATTAATCAAAACCCCCTTTAGTTATTTATTTTTAGAAAATAATTGACTAAATAGAAGTAATAATAGAATAAAGTTAAGTCTGAACCATTTTTCTCGTGGGAACGATTCTAACCTCACTAATTGGGTTCTTTACTTGATGCGATCACTTTTATTTCTTTTCGAGAAGTAAATTTGAGTGTTAAAATTTTGTGTCGCTGCCGGGGAAAGTGGCTTTTAGAATAACTTTAAGTTTATTACCGATGTTTAGTCAACATTTTCCTAATTTTACTTTTTCTTTTTGTTTTTGTCTCTTGCAGGTCTAACATCCTTACATGCCAAACACACGGAGTAGAAGAGTACCCGTAATTGAACCTGACCCCGAACTAGAGCGTACTTTAAGAAGAATGAATCAGAATTTGGGCATTCAAGGTGATGATGTCAACCCTCAAATTCCACCATAGGTCGACGCTCGTGACCCTGTACTACCTGATATTTTTGGGGAAGGTGAAATACGGAGACAACCTCCCGCTTCATGCCCTAAAGAGTATTGTAGGGGCTTTGAAAATATCACAGACTCTGATGGGCCACTCGTCTGGCCCCCTCTACCACACGACTATACTTTTGTGGTAACTAGTAGTCTGATGAAAATGCTAACTCCTAGAGGTTTGTTTTCAGGGATACCTTCTGAGGATACATATGCCCATATCGCTGAGGTTAGGGCAGCGTGAAAAAGTTGTGTAGGGAGGCCCGATTTGAATATGGATGTAATCGGGATAAGTGTTTTTCCTCTCTCACTAACGGGAGAGGCTGCTATCTGGTTTACTGAGCTACCCTATAACTCAATCTTCACTTTGAATAAACTGAGGGATGCTTTCTTATCACACTACTACCTGGTGTCTAAGAAACTAAACGACAAAGATAGAGTGAACAACTTTGTGGCACTGCCGAGAGAGTTAGTTAGCTATTCCTGGGATAGGTTCCCTTCATTCTTGCAAAGTGTCCCAAGTCACCACATATATGATGAGTCTCTAAAAGAGTATTTGTATCGGGGAAAGGATGATTATAACAGAATGGTGTTGGATACAATAGCGGGTGGTTCTTATGGAGAGTGTCCTTATGCCGAGATTGCTTAAAAGTTAGAGAAAATCTCCTGAAATAATAAAGCTTGGAGTACTAGGAAGTCAGATACTTGGAGAAACCCCTTCGTCGTCCAATCCACACACAACTCAGTCGTAGATGATCTTTGTAAGGATATGGCTTAAATGAGAACTGAGCATCTGTTGGTGTTGAAACATGTTGTTGGGGGTGCAGAAAAGGTAAATGCGATGAACTACTCGCCTAAACCACCACCGCCAAATGATGATTATTACTATGAGGAGGACTCCTATGCAGTGAATGATCAGACAGGGGGTTTCCAACTGAATGCCCAAGGCTCCAATCAGGTGAATTGGCGCCAAGGATGGAAGTATGGTTATTATAACCGTGAGGGTCATTATGTCCGAGATGGGAATTACAACCGTGACAACAACTTCAATCGGGGTAACTATGGTAACAGAAATAATAGGAGTGGAACCTATGTTACACCTCAAAATCGTAAGGTTTCTCCTAGGGATGGTGGAGGTAGTATGGCGCGAGTTGAGGATATGATGCAGAATATGATGAGGAGGTTCGATGCTAGTGATGAGCATACTAAAGAGTTAAGGAATGACTTAGCAGGTATAGGGAAGAAAGTTGATGCACATGCAATCTCGATTAAGCATATGGAGTTACAAATGGCCCAATTGTATGCAACTTTGAACACACAGCAACCGGCACTCTTCCTAGCAACACTGTCAAAAATTCAAAAAATGATGGGTATTGTCTGGCAATCACTACTCGGGTTGGTAAGCAAATATTGATCAACCTAACCGTCTAGTGTAGAAAAGGTGATAAGAGATTATATACAGTGGTAGAGTTTAGTGGTGAGTTAGAAGATAAAACGGTAAAAGATGGCGAGGTGCCCTAAAAGGTGATCCCCATGCCTAGACCACCACCTCCTTTCCCACAAAGGTTGGTAAAAAAAACTGAGGATGGTAAACACCGGCGTTTTATAATGATGTTGAAACAACATTCTATCAATGTCCCTTTGGTAGAAGCTCTTGAACAAATCAAATGCGCGGTTACACCAAGTTCATGAAAGATTTTGTTACAAAGAAAAGATCAGTCACTTTTGAGGCTGATGGTAGAATGCAGCACTACGGTGCCATTACTACAAGATCTCTAGTGCAAAAGAAAGAAGATCCGGGTGCTTTCACTATTCCTTGTACAATCGGAATATTACATTTTGCGAAAGCATTATGTGATCTTAGGGAAAGTATAAATCTCATGCCCTTCTCAATTTACAAGAAGTTTGGTTTGGGTTACCCAAAGCCCACTGCGCTGCGACTACTGATGGCCGATAGAACGATAAAAAGGCCCATCGGTATACTCCACGATATGCTAGTTAAAGTGAAGTCGTTCATATTTGTAGCAGATTTTGTGATTCTTGGTTGTGAGGCAGATTTTGATGTGCCTATTATTCTTCGGAAGCCATTCCTTGCTACGGGTAGAGCCTTGGTTTATATGGAAAAGGGTATATGAAATTTCGGTTGAACAATGAAGAAGTGACCTTCAACATTTGTAGGTCCATGAGGCAGAGCGGTGAGCTCCAATCGGTATCTGCTATATTCTTCAGAGTTGAAGAATCATCTAAGGTACAAATTGAAGAGCGTCTAGGTGTAGAAACATTGGCGGCAGTGATCATGAATTTTGATAGTGATGCCATTGAAGAATATGGGTCATTTGTCGTGGCACTTGATCGAGGTAATGTTTGTTTTAAACCAAAGAAATTTGAGTTAGATATGCAACATCGTGAATCTCCACCCACGAAACAGTATATTGAGGAGGCTCCAAAATTAGAACATAAGCCTCTACCACCTCATATGAGGTATGTATTCTTGGGAAAAGATGACACTTTGATGGTTATTATTGCATCAGATTTGAATGTTCATCAAGTTGAGATTTTGGTGAAGTTTTAAAAAGGTTAAAAAATAGCTATTGGGTGGACTATTACGGATATTATTGGGATCCCTTCCAGTATTTATTCTCATAAAATCCTCATGCCCGATCATAAGCCAAGTATCGAGCATGAGAGTCGTCTAAATCCACCTATGCAAGAGGTAGTAAAGAAGGAAATTATTAAGTGGTTGGATGCCAGAGTGATATATCCAATTGCTGATAGTAGTTGGGTATGCCCGATTTAGTGTGTACCTAAGAAAAGGGGAATGACTGTGGTCCCCAATGAGAAAAATGAGCTTGTTCAAATGAGACCGGTGACTGGTTGGAGAGTGTGTATGGATTATCGATAATTAAATGAATGGACCGAAAAAGACCATTTTTCTATGCCCTTCGTGGATCAGATGTTAGATAGACTTGCCGGAAAGGGTGGTACTGTTTTCTTGATGGTTATTCGGGGTATAATTAGATTTCTATTGCAATGGAACATCAAGAGAAAACCACCTTTACTTTTCCATATGGGACCTTTTCGTTCAAGAGAATGCCGTTTGGGTTGTGCAATGCACCCGCCGCATTTCAGGGATGTATGGTGTCGATATTCTCCGATATGGTGGAGGACACTATTGAGATGTTTATGGATGAATTTTCTTTGGTTTGTGACTCCTCTGAGCGGTGTTTGAGTCATCTAGCTAAGGTTCTTAAGAGGTGTGAAGACTGCAATCAAGTACTAAATTAGGAAAAATGTCACTTCATGGTGAAAGAGGGTATTGTATTGGGTCATCGCATTTCAGAGAAGGGTAAAGAGGTTGATCGAGCTAAAGTCAATGCAATAGAGAGACTTCCCTCACCAATCTCTGTCAAAGGTTTGAGAATCTTTCTTTGGCATACAAGTTTTTACCGGAGGTTCATCAAGGATTTTTTAAAAATTGTGCATCCTTTGTGCAAGTTGCTTGAAAAAGAGTGTAAGTTTTATTTTAATGAATCTTTTCTTAAGGCATTTGGTGTGTTGTAAGAAAAGTTGGTGTCTGCACCTATCATTATTTCGCCAGATTGGAGCAAGCCATTTGAGGTAATGTGTGATGTTAGTGGTGTTGCTCTTGGTGTGGTAATAGGGCAAAGAAGTGAAAAAATCCTTCACACCATTTATTATGGTGGAAAAGACTAAATGAAGCCCAAAATAACTACACCGTGACGCAGCAAGAGCTCCTTGCAGTAGTCTTTGCTTTTGAGAAATTTCACTCCTATTTTCTTGGAACAAGGGTTATAGTGCATACTGATCATTCTGCTTTGAGATATTTGATGGCAAAGAAAGATGCGAAACTGAGGTTGATTCGTTGGGTATTACTATTGCAAGAATTTTACTTTGAAGTGATTGATAGAAAAGGGACAGAAAATCAAGTTGCTGATCACTTGTCTCGTTTAGAAGATGAAGCAATGAGAGAGTTGGGGGATAAAATTGAAATTGATGATACTTTCCCCGTTGAGCATAAATTGGCCGCCTCTCAAGACTTGATTCCATGGTTCAAAGATTTTGTGAATTCTCTTGCTAGCGATATGATCCCACCGGACTTGTCCTTTCATCAAAGGAAAAAGTTCATGTATGATGTGAAAAAGTTCTTTTAGGACAAGCCATACTTGTATAGGAATTGTGCCGATAGGCTTATTCGGCGTTGTGTGCCAGAAGTTGAGATGTAGACTGTTTTAAAGGCATGCCATTCTTCACCATTAGATGTACATCATAGTGGTATCCGGATCTCTCACAAGATCTTACAATTTGGCTACTATTGGCCAACTATTCATCAAGATGCTCATGAGTTCGCCAAGACATGTGATAGATGCTAAAGAGATGGCGGCATTTCAAGAAAGCAAGAGCTCCCTTTAAATCCCATTCTTGTGATTGAGTTATTTGATGTGTGGGGATATTGACTTTATGGGTCCTTATGTGAGTTCTCATGGGATGAAGTATATTCTAGTAGCTGTTGATTATGTGTCTAAATGGATAGAAATTATCGTACTCGCAAATAATGAAGGGAAGAGTGTCACCGTGTTCTTCAAAAAGAATATATTTTCCCGATTTTGGCACTCAAAGGGCTATTATTAGTGATGGGGAATCCCACTTTTGCAACAAATTATTTAAGGGATTATTGGAGAAATATGGGGTTCGCCATAATGTGGCCACTCCTTACCATCCTCAAACTAGTGGGCAAGTTGAGGTGTGAGGGAGATTAAGAATATTTTGTCGAAAACGGTGAACGCTAGTATAACGGATTGGTTAAGGAGACTTGATGATGCTCTTAAGGACTATCAGACAGCATACAAGACTCCCATAGGTATGTCGCCGTACCAACTTGTACATGGAAAGTCTTGTCACTTACATGTCAAATTAGAGCACAAAGCCATGTGGGAAATGAAAAAGTTGAGAAAGGATTGGAATGAGGCTGCAGAACAGAGGTTAAATGGGTTGAATGAGCTCGATGAAATTCGCCTAAAAGTTTATGAAAGTTCAGTCCTCTACAAATAAAAGATGAAGAAGTACCATGACCTAAAGATTGAGAAGCGCGATTTTTTGGTTGGGGATTTGGTGCTTTTGTTCAATTCTAGGTTGCGCTTGTTTCCGGGCAAACTCAAGTCCAAATGGAATGGCCCTTACTTAATCACCCAACTATTCCCTCATGGAGCGGTTGAGTTGGCTAACAAAGAGGGAGTGCGGTTTAAGGTGAACGGCGAACGAATCAAAATCTATCTGGGGCATGCTGAAACAGCGAATGAACTGATCGAGGCATACCATCTTGATGAAGTCTGAGTAATCAAGTGTCGTCCGTTGTGCCGTGACATTAATCAAGCGCTGGTTGGGAGGCAACACAATATGTATCCTCTAAGCCAACTATAGTTTTTTTATGACTTTCTAGTAATAATTGCATTTTCGTTGCTTTTATTTTATTGTTAGAAGTGTCGACTAGAGCGTAGTTTAGGGTCCGTGTCAAAAAATTTTCAAGAAAATAACAAAAGAATAGCTTCTTGGGTGTTAAATTTGTAGGTAGCACATCACCAGAAAATTGGTCTGCAGAACTCATTGACGGACCCATCGACGGACCGTCGCAAGCATCCATTGTGCCCAGGTTAGTTTTTCCATTTATTCTAAATTAGGGAACCCATGACGGACCCCATGATGGACCGTCACACCTGTGACGGACCGTCGAAAGGGACTCGTCGCGTCAATACCCATGAACCCAACCCGACTCGACTAGCGAATATTATAAGTTTTTAAACCTTTAACTTCCCACCTCTTCATTCGAACTGTTTCTTTCCCTCACTTCCCCCATTTATTTCCTTTTCAACTCCCTAACACTCTCTTCCTCTCCCCAAATCATAAAATTCCCCATCCCTTCCCAAATTCCCCTAATCTTGCCTCTTCCAATCTCCCTGCTTCTTCAAGTTATCTGCCGGTCGGAGTCAACTGTTCTTTTGCTGATCACAAGAGTTGTGTGCCTTAATTTGTTTTCATCTTCTCCAAATATCAGGTATGTGGTTCTGATCTCTAAACAATCTACATTTCTTCTTGTTTTCCAATGCTACATGCTTGATTCTGAATGTTGGATCTTCAAAATTTGACCCCTATTGCAAGCTATGAACTCATCCCGTTAATCCTACATGCCTTAAGACCCTTCACATAGTAAACATAATAGGGGTGTTGTGTTAACTAAATCAAATGGGGGTGTATGTTTCTGATAATTGTTTCTGACCTAGGTTGATAGTCCTCCAAATTTGAATGCTAAAACTCGAGCAATTATTGCCTTAGGATTCCTAGTATGCTGGGTAATTGGGTTAGAAATTGTGGGTTCATAAGTATTCTTTCGATTAGAATTTTAGGGGATGATTGAGGCATCCCCAGTTCTGTCACTGAAGGACAGAACCAGACCCCATCGACGTACCGTCGTGCCCTCGACGTACCATCGTGGGGTCCGTCCCACCAATTCCTGTTTATTTTCTCTTAGTGTCCGACAACGACCTCTACTACGGACAGTTGTGCCCTCGACGGTATGTCCTATGCAACCGTCATGATTTTCAAAGACCCTATTCCTAAGGACCTCAAAATTTTCTCCATGTGTCCAATTACGGATATCTACGATGGACAATCGTGCTCTCAACGGTCCGTCCTGCACAACCGTCATGATTGTAAGAGACTTTCTTTCTGAGAGTCTCCAATTAATTTTCTTAAATATTTCATTATGGTCCGTCATGCTCACGACGGACCGTCAACTGGTCCGTCGTCCAGCACAGAAACTACAAGAATACCATTTCAGTTTTGGTTTTCCGTATTGTTTTCTTCTTTACATGTCTTGTTTCTTTGTACTGGTACTAATTGTTGTTCTTTACAGGTACTAATACTTATGGCACCAAAGCTAGTTCGCGTGTACACACGAGGGCGCTCAAAGTCCGTCGCCCCATCTGCCCGACTGATCATTGGCTCTGACGATGAGCGTGACCCCAAATACGTTCCCCTAGGCATTGTCACTCTTGCACGGGCTGCTCGTACCACTATAGCCAGCGCCACAAGGTTGTGCGCGGCGTAGTCACTGCCTCCCAGTTTGTAGAGGAGCGCATAGTGACCGACACACCTTCTGAGTCTGCTACACACTCTAGGGATTCTTTTCGCTCTAAGGAAGTATCGGGTTCAGAAGAATTCTCTGGGTCTGAGCAAGCTTCTGCTCCAGCCACTACATCTCAATCCGCCTCGTCTGATGAGGCCGATAGTGCTTATTACACTCCAGCACCACTGACTAGAGTCCCCCCGATTGCCGACCAGACCAACCGGTGGTGTGTTGAGGAGCTGTTTCAGGTTTACTCAGGCGCCAAGATGCCGAATGATAAGGGGGTTATGACCCAGACCCTTACACTAGATAGGTGGGTGCTCACGGTGAGTCTCCCCACCATGCTGGAAATCCATGCCCTCTTCACTAGGCACCGGCTAGAATGGACGGATCTTTATGTGGGCCGATACAGTGAGGAGTTGGTCAGAGAGTTTTACGGCTCGTATGAGGTGACTCTTCGAGCCCAGATAGACAGGAAGGCTGCCCCCGCCAAACAGGCCCCGCTAGAGCACATCCGACTCCGTGGAAAGCAGGTTAACATCTCCTTGCCCGCCATCTACTGGTATCCATACGGCGAGCCTGTTGATGCCAACCGTACTCCTCTCACTGCCAAGTTCGACTACCGGTGGAAACTGGTTAAAGATGGACAGTTCCTCCATGAGTCAGAGTTGAGAGAGACCACCAAGAGGTGGATTGCCCAGTACTTGTCTGTTAATGGAGGGGTTGATGATTGGGTACTTGAGCCGAAGGGAGCCATCAAAAAGGCTAACCTGACCTTCACGGCCAAGTTTTTATGGTTGACAGTCCGCCACTGCCTTTCCCCCACTGCTACAGACAATATTGTAACTTCGGATCGCCAGTTCTGATGGCGACGATGATAGAAGGGTTTGAGGTGGACTTCGCTTTGCTTCTTAAGGCGGTCATGCACAAGAGGGCCTTCAAGTTCACTACTACTTAACTATTTCCGTGCATGGTGTTTTCTTTGTGCAGGTCTGCAGGTGTGCCTATTTGGCACATTGATCAGATTAACAACCTGCCGCACTATTTATATAGGCCTTATCATGGATGACGCCAATGAGTTGGCACCACGCAGAGGGCCTCGCCCGGAGGTACCTCCGCTTGGTGAGAAACTAGCGGACATTGTTGTGCAAGCCCAAGCGGCTACCCAAGCTACATATGAGCCTACTGACACCACCCCGATCGAGTCTATCCATGGTGGTATCACCGCTCTAAGATCCTCTCGCTTGACTCACTCCGCCACTCTGGTCCCACTTGCTAGGGTCTAGAAACTTGAGGCCCAAATGTCCACTCTTCTGCATCACATCCAGCCTTGCATGCAGAGGTCTATTGCTGAGGCGGAGGAGCGCATGGAGCGGCAGATGTCCCAGCACACGTAGAGGAAGATCATGGAGGTTCATCAGCGCATGGACGCTTTTGAGTTGCGTGTGTTAGACCGACCAGCCCCTCCGGTGGACGTGTCAACCCTACAGGATGTTGTAGAAAGTCTAAGAGTGGACCTGGACAAAATCTAGAGGCTAGGATCACCGAGTCAGAGGCCCCTTCTGTAGAGCCCACCGAGGATACTGTTTTGGCGGCCTTATTCTCCACTGCTGCAGTTTTACCACGAGAGAATGCCAGGAGGCGTAAAGATCGGAATGAGGATGTGGCTAGGGCACAGAAGAAGGAGTGCCGAGAGTTGGAGGTTGCAAGGAGAGCCTCAATTTCTTATAAGAAGGCCCTTCAGTTTAGGGCTATTGAGTTGGCTGCTGGTGTGTCTAGCTCCAGGGTTGTTGAGGCAGAGAAGAGCACTATTGATAGTGCTGTGATTGTTTAGAGAGGCACTATTGAAGGTATTGTTGATGCTGAGGATACTACTGATGGCGTCCAAACTACAGAGGGAGTGGGTTCCGGGACACCAGACCCACCAGCTTGTTGATCGATGGTGCTTTGCGCCTCAGGTTTGCTTCACCTACCACCCTATTATTTTGGATTCTTTTATGTATTGGGGACAATTGCACATAATTTTGTTGGGGTGGGGTAAATGGAGAGTGAGTGCTAGGGTGAAGTCTTAGTATCCCAACTCACGATCCTCTTTTGGGGTTTTCTTGCCTGTGTTCTTTCTCCCAAGAGACTGATTATTTTTATTGTTTGACTGGCATGTCTATATCTTGTTACATAGTACAACTCTGAAGCATGATGGATAAAACAGAAAGCATATCATGTTTTAATGAATATGATGCATTACTAGGCATAGTAATTGATAAATGTGTGGCTATAAGCATGACATAGAGATATACCACTGCATGACCCTAAATCTAAGACTCGAACTTGGTGTCTGATAATCTGGTAGAGTAATGAGATGTCAAGTGAGTGTGAGGAAAATTTGAATAGTCCACTATTTGTACTGAGCTAGAACTTGCCTGGTTAGTCTTGCTAAAACTAAGCCCTAATAGACAATTAGGAAAGGATCATAGGACCTTGTTCAATATCGGCAATCTTTAGCCTAAATAACAGAATACCGAATGAAATATATCCCTTTCGATCCAAATGATTTGATATTCAAATAGACCTTTCTTTGTCACCCCAACTGATCTTTCCTGGGAACAATGTGTTGACCTTGGTCCCTCCTTGGACATGTGCACCTCAGCTTATGCCAAAAGCATAAGTTGAGGGTGTCTAATGTAGAAAACAACCTTCTCGTTGACCTGACCCAACTTTTGGTGTTGTGTACTATGAATCATGGAAAAGCCATGAGTTGAGGGTGGATATTATGAGGAATGCTCCGAAAAGTGGGGTTGAAAGAACAAAAAGAGAGAAAGAACAAAAGAAAAGTTACTCAAGAAATGTTGAAAGAAAAGTGAAATAAAAATAATAATAATAAATAGAAGCAAGAAAAGAAAAGAGTGACTTACACAAAAGAAGAAGGGAAAATAGCAAGGTGAAAGAATATAAGAAAAAGGGCAGAATAAAACGATGAAAAGGTAGGACGTTTAACCGATATGTCAAGGAGGGAAACAAGTGACTAAAATATACCTAAATATACCCTACCTGATCTTGAGCCTGTGTTATGAGGTAAGAAAGTCTTATCATGACCTAAGAGTTGTTATGGCGAACTAAAAGCAATGAAAATAAGGGCAACCCTATGGAAATATGTATGAATGAGTTGTGAAGTTGTTATGAGAGCGTTGAAAAGTAATCCTTATACTCAAACTGAAATCATTATGTGAAAAATGAGGATATTATTTTGAAGTGAGGACAATAGTTGCAATACCAGAAAAATTAGCATCAAGGTGAGAGATCGAAGAGGATAGGTGTCAAGTTGTGGTGAGTCAGTGTCATGGTCTGATCCACATAATTCAATCCTAATAGTAATAGAATGCATGAACATAATGAGAATAATAAGGATTGATAGCCAAATGTTGTGAATGCTAAAAGACGGATACTCTTGTACAAAGATTTTGTAGTGAGTCATAGTGTGTCGCTTGACGATAAACAACAAATTTATGTTGAGTTTGTTAATGTACCATGGTTTCACAGTACTTTCAATGTCTTTTCCTTAAATTTAGTTGTGTGTCTAAACCCTTTTTGTATTGATTTTTGATGTAGGTTTCTCTTTATTTTGCAGGAAATCTTTCCAAAGGAGAACGCGGAGGATTTGAGAAGAAATTGCAGAAGTGACCAACGACGGAGCCCACCATGGTCCGTCGTGATTGTAACGGTGCGTAAGTAGTACCGTAGTGAGATGAAAATGGCTGCTGAAGGAAGTAGGGGAATTCTGACCAAGTGTGGGACTATAGAATCTCATGATGGACCGTCATTGCCACGACGGTCCATCCTACATATTCGTCGTGGTTGTCAAAGAGTAGTTCTAGTACCCAATTTCAAGAAGTTTCTAAGTGTTGTGGAACGGAACCCCTCGATAGACCGTCGTGCTTGCAACAGTCCGTCATATCTGTCCGTCGAGGGTAACAGAGAGTTTATGAAGAAAGCCACAGAAAATTATGCCAAGTATGGAATGACGGAGCCCACGACGGTCTGTCGTGTCCATGATGGTCCGTTGTAGGGATTGTCCATTCGGATGCGTTATTGACAGATTTTCCTTAAATAGAGTCCTTCTTTTATTTTATTATAAATAGTTCGAAAAACCTCATTTTTGAGGTTAGACTTTTGGATAATTTTTTGGTCTCTTATTTAAGTATTGAACTCTTGATTTTGGTATTTGATCATACTTTTCCGGAATCAATTCTTGGTGTTTTGTAAATTATTCAAGTAAGTTTCTGGACTTTCTTAATTCTTATAAAAGTAAGTGCATGAATTCTTATATTATAAATATGAATTGTATGATTATTAGCATGGGTAACTAAACTCCATCGCTAGGGTTGTGGGAACCATGGGTAAATAACAAGGTGAAATCTAGCTAAAATAATAATTCTAGAATAGTGTCTTGCATCTATTTCTAATGCTTTCACTTAGAAGTCTTTTTAACGGATGGCCAACAGTAGAACTCGTGTTACTGCTACTTGTCGGACCAAGGATGTAGATAATAGGAAAAGAATAATCAACATAAATTTAGTGTGTATACTATCTAATAGGCTAGTGTCGGTTGGTACGAAGTAACAACTTAGTCAAATATGGAATATGATGCTTAATGTGAGGTAACGATAAGGTTTAGTAAAGCAACACACGTAGCCGGACCAAGGTGCGGACGGAGATTCTCTAGATGTCTAACCAAGGATTTAGAGATACCTAACTTATCACTTTGCATGCAAGATACTAGGAAATGATTGTTATATCTAGAATTATCCAGTTAGGAGCCTGTGGGGAGCACTTACGCCCTGGTTACTCTCATTACTTGATTAAACTCCAATAATTGATCCTGTCACTTGTTTAGTTTAATTTAGCTAATTGCTTTTATTAATCAAAACCCCCTTTAGTTATTTGTTTTTGTAGAATAATTGACAAAATAGAAGTAATAATAAAATAAAGTTAAGTCTGAACCATTTTCCTCGTGGGAATGATCCCAACCTCACTAATTGGGTTCTTTACTTGATACAACCACTTTTACTTCTTTTTGAGAAGTAAATTTCAGTGTATCATCGTCTAAGTAATGAATTTCACTATGCAACTTGGTTGGTCTACGGGTTTGTGCTTGACTAACCCTTACATACGAACCTAGATACACTTTCACTTATTTGGGCTAGGCTATTGGATAACAGGTTAACCGACTAAATATTTGTTGTTTAACCACTTTCTCATTCATTACTTCCTTTGTTGGACAAGTAGGAATGAGCCAAATTCTAACATTGTGCACCGTTAGAAAGCATTCAAAACACAGAGATTAATAATTTATGCCTAAATAGTATTCCAAAATTACTTTGTTATTAGTTTTACATTTTACTTTGTTCTTAGTTTTACATTTTTAGTTACTCGTGGTTTCCAAAATCCTAGTTGTGAATTTAATTAGTAATGTTTGTGTGTTCACGATTCATAATAGGGTAAATATAATAAATCATGAAGATACAATTAGAATAAATAAAATATGGAATCTTGAATTGAAAGACTAATGCAAGTTTCATAAACCAAACATTAAGAATAAAATGCCAAAAGTGTTTGAAAATAATTCTCAAAGCTAAGTATCTCAAAAAGTCTACCCAACGGAAAACAAAGATACAAATAAAATTTATAGAAACCGAATCCTAAAAGACTAAAGAAATTTGTCTTAGTTACTGTCATCTATGGTTGGTAACCTATGGCTTGTAGTAGTTCCTACAGCTAGGAGGTATCTTTTATCATTGAACAATTTTTCCACTATCTAAGGACTTCTTTTTACGGGCATGATATATGGCTCGTAGTCTCTATATGGTCTGTTAAACTGCCATTCATGGGCTGCATCTCATCCTTTTAAAACTTTTCTAAGACGCATCATTTCCGGATAACAGTAGTGACTGCGAGTCGTTAGTATGAATCTATTGTTTGATACTAAGATTCAATTTTCAGCACTTCATCTTGTGACTTACAACTACGACTTGTAGTGGACTTGATTGCTAGTAGGTCAAGTCGTACATCACCATAAATCCCTGCTGCTGTAACACTTAAACACCAACTTCTCCAAAACCTATTTCCTACAAAAATCAGAGAAAAAACACAATGCTCCAAGACCTTTTTCTTGCAATAATGATAGAAAAAATACCATAACATCTAAAAACAAAATGCCCAAGACTCATGAAAAACTCTAAGTCTAATGCATAAAAAGTACCATACAATTCATGATACATAAATATCCATGCACCATCACAAGTTGAGTTGAAATATTTGAGATTGAGGATTAAATTCTTCCTCGGTTCTCAAGTTTGACGTGTCTATTTAAGTCATTCCAGACAAGGGCGGATCTATTAAGGCCCTTGGGAGTTTCACACCACCCACGATCTTCGACAGAAACTTTATTTGTATATATGTATTCATATACAATATATGAATAAATAATAAATGTGCCACCCAAAGAACAAAGTATTTATTGGCACAGTGGTAAACCATCTAATTAGTGGGCTGTAGTTTGTGGGATAGATCCCTGCCAGTAGCTTTTTGTTTTAACTTTTTCCAACTGCTGGCGACTTTCTTTTTGCTTTAATTTTTCTTTTTAACTGCAGGCAGGTTTCTTTTCTAAAATACAAGGAACATTCTGTTCTCTTTTTGTTTTTATTTTTTTTTCACTTATTATTAATTATTAATTAATAATTATGTTTTAACTAATTTAATTTAACTCTTTGACTTTTACTTTGATATGATTAAATATATATCTATATTAAAAAATTTCTTTATCATTGAAACCCTGACTTTTCCATTAAACTTGTAAACAATAAAAAATCGTCATTAATTAAAGCTTCAGCCTTCGTTAGTCGCCCAATCTTGTTCTCCTCTCTAGCCATAAGTAGAAAAATTATATCTGAATCTAAAATTAATTTAATCGATGAGTCTACAGAGCATTAGAGACGAATAAAAAGTTTGAAGATTTTGATGAACCAATACTATATTAATTTAGGTAGTTAACGAAACATTTACTACAATTAACGAATAATGTAGTATTTGATTGGTAACTAATGACTCAACTATAATTTATAGCCTAAATTTAAAATCGAAATAAAGAAAAAATACTAAAATATATTCTCTGAGTGGTTCCGTGGGCTTGTACCAACTAATCAAGGTCACCCCTATGCTTTTTATGGGTGCACTGTAGATTATACCCTACTTTGTGTAAGTTTCTCACGGTAGATATACATATTTACACGTGATTTTTTTTGAATTGAACGGATGGACGTGCACCCGTATCAAATAATGTCGGTGTGCCACTGCTTGGTTCCAAGTGACTCTAAATCCTACATCCGCCTCTAATTTCAGATCTCTGTATTGTCCGGAAATTAGAAGCATTGTTTACTTGAATAAAGATTCCATCTTTTTATTTTAGCTTAGTTATTATTTCAATATCTTTTGTATATCTATGTTCATTCATCCTTCCCCTTTAATTTCATTTTATTTTATTTGAATTATTTGTATGCACGTTTTTTAGTTCACGAATAGTATCTTGATATACTTAAATTTATTGTCTTTCCAGTCAACATTAGATATTTTGAGTTAGAATGTTTATGGAAAAAATGCATAGCTTAAGTTTAAATTTTTTTTTTGAATAGTATTTAACATTAAGTATTTATGGTGTCTTAAATTTGTTTATAGTTATAAAGTTTTGAGTAATTTCATTTCTGACTATTCAAAATGAGGTGGTAAAGAAGTTGTGAAGTTTTACCAAGTAAAAATTGTTTGTTGACAATTGTTTGTATGAAATTATAATTGATTTGATGTTATGTACTTTTGTTCTCTCTCATCATCTTAATCATGTTTGAATGCTTTCCTCTTTTTATTACTTTGGTTTTGATTGTTAGTACAAGAAATTCGGGTCTAAATCTTATATACTTATATAAAAGAGAATCCTAGGCCCGTCTATGTGACACCCTTAGAATTAAGGAGTTTACTTTTATATTTTACTTTGTACTTTTCGCTTCTTACTCCTAGTTTATTTTCACCTTTAAACACCCTCCTTCAACTCATGTGTCCCTTTAGATAGTTATATATCTTCGTTGTGCCTGTTCAAAGTTACCTATAAAAACTAAGAAAATCATATCGGTATATGTTTCTTCTTCTAAAAAAATTTCATTCCAAATTTATAAGGAACTTCGTCAATCCCTTAGAAGTCTACTTTTTATCTTCACAAAAAAAATATTCACACAATATAATTTTATTGTAGGTTTTTGCTCCATTTATCAAGTTAAAAGAAACACTATTTCAACTACACAATTCTTAAACATGTGATTACAACCATGAAAAATTTATGGTTCGCAACTACTTCTCTTTGTGGACTTTTTATTCTGCCATCAGTTTGTTGGACATCTTATATTAGAGTCCAATTCAATTATATGTTGCCATAACAGGAATCTACATCCCAGACGAGACCAACGTTGTTGACCTGCTAAGGGTCACAGACAAGCCTACATACGTCATCGTTACTTCATCTAGGTTAATTTTAGCAGAAAATTTAAATTTTTTTTACTTACCCTTTCATATAAACCATTCTACTTAAACTCATTAATGTTCACAATCAACCATCTAATATTAAGATCATAGTTCAATACTACATTGAGTTTATACTTGCCACAATGGCACCAATACAATGTCTGAAATGATCTCAGATCGGCATCGGTCTTCCACGTAGCACCCTCAATAAGATGATTCCTCCACAATACCTTTACTGTGGTAATCTTCTTGTTCCTTAGGCATTTGATCTGTCTGTCTAACATCTCAATAGGCACTTTCTCACAGGACAAGTTTTCCTAGACTCCTAAACCTGCAGTAGGTAGATTAGATGCAAGATCATCTAGGCACTTATTTAACATAGAGACATGAAAGACTTGATGAATATATCTAACTCCGCAGGCAATTCCTACTCATAGGCCACCTCACCAACACGATGTAGGATCTCATATGGCCCAAATTACCGCGGACTCAACTTCCATTTCCTGCCAAACATCATTACCCCCTTCATAGGTGATATCTTCAAATAGACCTAATCACCAACATTAAACTCTAAGGGTCATTTTCTGTTGTATGCATAAGACTTCTACCAAGCAGTAGACAACCTGTCCCTAATCACTCTAACCTTCTCTAAGGCCTCATGAATGATATCTGGATCCAAAATGTATGACTCTCCAACCTCAAACCACCCAACTGGAGACCCACATCTCCTACCATACAATGCCTCAAACGGTGCAATCGCAATGTTGGATTGATAGTCGTTATTATACGAGAATTCTTTCTAAGAATGATGGTCGTCCCAAATACCCCTAAGTCAACGACACACGCCCTCAACATGTCCTCCAATGTTTGAATAGTGCACTCTGCCTGTCCATCAGTCTCATGATCAAAGGAAGTAATAAGCTTTACCTGTGTGCCTATGCTCTTCTAGAAGGATCCCTAGAAATCTGAAGTGAACTGATCTCCTCTATCTGAAATGATAGACAAAGGAATCCCATGCCTTATCACAATCTCATCAATGTAGAGTCTCGCATAATCCTCTGCTCTGTAAGTAGACTTCACAGGGATAAAGTGGGCAGACTTAGTCATCGTGTCCACAATAACCCATATGGAGTCATGTTGTCTCCTAGTCTTCGGAAGACCAAACACGAAGTCCATATCAATGGCCTCCCATATCCAAGTTGGAACCTTAATAATCTGAGTAAGACCGTCAGGCTTAAGATGTTCTGCCTTAACCTGTTCACAATTAGGAGACTTGGCCACATATTCTGCAATGTTCTTCTTCATGCCATCCCACTAATAGATCTAGTTAAGATCATTATACATCTTGGTGGAACCTGGATGTATGGAATATCTGGAACCATGGGCCTTTTGCAATGATTCTCGTCCGCAAATCATCCACATTTGGTAGACACAGCCTATCATGGTACCTAAGTATGTTGTCACCTCCCAAAGAAAAGGACTCATTCATCTTTATCAGCACTGAGTCCTTTAACTCCATCAAAACAGGATCAACATGCTGGCCATTCTTGACTCCAAATACCAGGGATAATTCAGAACTAGGATGAACTGAAACATCCCCCCCCCCATAGTAGAGTCAACTAACTGCACACCCAGTCTGGCAAGTCTGTGTACATCTTTCACCAACTCCTTCTTTCGATCCTCAATGTGGGATGTACTTCCTATGATTATCTTGTTCAAAGCATCAGCTACAATATTAGCCTTACATGGATGGTAGTGAACATTCATGTCATAGTCCTTCAACAACTCCAACCAACTCTGCAGACGTAGATTCAACTCTCTTTGCATGAACACATACTAGAGACTCTTGTGGTCTGTGAACACATCCACGTGTACTCCGTACAATTAATTCCTCAACAATTTTAATGCGAAGACCACAACTGACAACTCCAGGTCATGAGTGGGATAACTCTTCTCATGAACCTTGAGCTGTCTGGACGCATAAGCTATCACCTTACCACCCTACATAAGAACACAACCCAAACCAACCCTAGATGCATCACAATAAACCGTACAAATTTCACCACATTTAGGCAAAGTAAGCACCTGGGCTGAAGTGAGTCTGTCCTTGAGCTCCTAGAAACTCTTTTCACAAGTCTCCGTCCATTCAAACATGGACTTCTTCTTAGTCAAAGCTATCAGTGGGGCATCAATGGAAGAAAAACCCTCCACGAACCTGCGGTAGTAACCAGCAATTCCCAAAAAGCTACGAATATCAGTGGAGTAAGAGGTTTTAGCCAGTTCTTAATAGCCTCAGTCTTCCTGGGGTCCACCTCCACACCTTGATCGGACACAACATGACCTAGGAAGGTCACTGATCTTAGCCAAAATTCACACTTGCTGAATTTTGCATAAAGTTGATTTTGTCTAAGTACCTGCAAGTTTAGTCTCAAATGTTGTTCATGCTCTTCCTTGGACTTAAAGTAGATGAGAATGTCATCAATGAATACTATTACGAAAGAGTCAAGGTATTCACGGAAGACTCTGTTCATGAGATCAATAAATACAAGTGGTGCATTCGTGAGACCAAATGACATAACTAGGAAATCCTAGTGACCATAATGGGTACGAAAGGTTGTCTTTGGTATATCTCCATCCCTAACCCTGAGCTGATGGTACCCTGAACGAAGATTAATCATCAAGAATAAACTAGACCCTTGGAGTTGGTGGAACAATCCATCTATTCTGGGAAGTGGATACTTATTCTTGATAGCGAATTTTTTGAGATGCCGATAATCGATACACATACTAAGGGTTCCATCTTTCCTTTTCACAAACAACACTGGAGCGCCCCAAGGGGATATGCTCGGCTGAATGAAACCCTTATCAGTGACATCTTTTAACGGCAACTTCAACTCTTTGAGTTCACCTGGAGCCATTCTGTAAGGAGGAATTGAAATTTCTTTAATATCGGGTTCTAAGTCGATACAAAAGTCAGTCTCTTGAGGGGGAGGAACTCCAAGCAAATCATCAAGAAATACATCTTGGAACTCATTCACTATGGGCACTGAATTTATGAAGGGAATGTCATGATCTAAATAATTAATACTCACAAGATGACACACTAACCCCATGGATATTATTTTATTGGCCTTAAGGTTCAAAATCAAGGGATTAGGACGACTTGAGTTGTACCCCTCCCAGACTAGCTCTTCTTCATTAGGGAAATGATATCTCACACCCTATTGCGTCAATCCATAAAAGCATAACAACTATGAAGCCAGTCCATGCAGAGAATAACATCAAAATCATGCATTGGTAACTCAACCAAGTCCGCACACATAGTCTTACCACATACAACTATTGGGAAAACCTTGTATAGTCTATCAATTCTTACATTTTCTCATAAAAGTGTACTAACTACTATAGGATCATGATGAACTTCAAGAAATATCTCCTAAGTGAGAGCAAGCAAAGGAGTTACAAAGGAAAGCATAGACCATGGATCAAGTAAAGCATAAATAGAATTAAGAATACTTGCAGCATAATTGTGACAACATCAGCGGACTTCTCTTGCTCCTCCCTGCCCTTCAAGGCGTAGAACCTGTTCCTCTTAAAAGGCTCGGCTGCTGCAGCACCCTGTAGATTAGGCCTAGGCTAAGCATTACCTATAGCCTGACCCCTGTTCTTTAGGCAGTCCTTAACCATGTTCTCGCTATTACCGTAACCGAAGGAGGCATTAGTGCCCTATCTGCACTCCCACTGTGAGCATGACCACACATAGCATAGTCATTTCTGGGACGCTGAATATCACCTCCATTGCCCTTTTTTTGCTCGAGTCTGCCTCCTCTAGGTGTTGTACTTCTCTGAAAGTTAGAGTTCCTGAACTCTGTTGCCCCTTTTTAAATCTGGGCTTCTCATGGACGCCAAAGTTTTTCCTGTTGCCCCCATTGCTAGGACCTGCCTAATCATGAGGCTTAGGCCTCCTAGCATCACAAACGCCCCTCTTCTTCTGGCTATCGTCTACCTGCTGTACATGCACCGTCAACCTGTAGAGGTCCATGTTATCGTGGAGCACCGCAGACAGACACTCCTCCTCCATATCTCCGGTGATTCATGTGAGGAACATACTCATTTCATCCCTGCTGTCTGATACAAGTGAAGTAGCATACCTGGATTGTTTAACAAGCTATAGGAAATACTCTCTGACTGTCATTAATCCCTGTTTAAGGTTGATAAACTACTCAACTCTGGCGTCCCTTATCTCCCTTGGAATAATCTCTCCAGGAAGGCTGTCCTAAACAAATCCCAAGTGAGCGGAACTCTGCCCAAAGCTCTGCTATCCTTCCACATCTTGCACTAAGTCTGTGCAACATCCTCAAGCTGATAGGAAGAAAAATCTACTTTCGTGGTATCTATGGCCCCCATAGCAACAAAAATCCTATGCACCTCGTCCACAAACTGGTGGGGATCCTCTGAAGTCATAGACTGTGTGAAAATAGGAGGATTCATCCTCGTAAAGTCTCACAGCCTATTAGTCATTCCACGAACTGGTGGGTTCTCCCGCAAAATATTCTGCCGGTTGACCTGGTTAGTCATAGCCTGGGCATGCATAGTTATGGCCTTTGCCAACTGGGCCAGATATGCCCGCACCTCCACATCAGTCAACACAGTAGGGTTAACTGGCATAGCCACTCCTTTAGTTGGAGCCTTGGGTGGAAACTGATTGTCCCTAGTAGCTCCTCCTCCTCTCCTCTTACCAATGTCTCTCTTAGTATTCATTCTCTGAAAACAACAAGGATTGATGTTACACAGACTCATAACATCAAGAAATCAGACAATTGGAAAAGGCACGATAAGATCAGAAGAAGGGAAATTTTTCTACACATCATGCAGTCTCAAATTCAGGATAGTGTTTCACTTCACTACCATGACTTAGAAACTACTTAATGTGGTTGATGTGAACTTATTATCCTCAGAATTTAACCTAATGCTGTGATACCAACTTTTTCATAAACATAATCTAGATGCAAGACGAGACCGGCGTCGTTGAACTCTCAGAGGTCGTAGACAAGTCTACATACGTCATCGTTACTTCATCTAGGTTAATTTTAGCGGAAAACTTATATTTTTTGTTACATACACTTTCATATAAAACATTCTACTTAAACTCATGACATTCACAATCAACCATCTAACATTAATATCATCAAATGAAAGAAACAGTTCAATACTGCATAAAGTGTATACTTGCCAAAATGGCACCAATACAATATTTGAAATAAAATAGGAAAGAAACGCTTGTGGAACATACTCCACTAGCTCAATCCTATAACTAAGCTAGATAATAACAGTAGACATCCTCGAAAGCATGAGGGCCTGCAAACTCCGGAATAAAGCTTCATGTCCGGAAAGTTGCAATATCGTACTATAAGCTCTAACGTCCACATGTACCTGCACCAAAAAGTAGATATTATATGGGATTACTACACACTTGTACGGAGTATGGGTATATGCAAGCACACACCAAGGACATACATGAGTAAGAATAGCTCTTTCCTAAAAACATGATTTATTGAAAGTCGAGTCAGTGAACTTTCATAATTTTGATTACGAAAGTCAGGGGACTTGCAAAATTTTGATAAGGAAAGTCAGGGGACTTACCAATTTTGAATTAGGAAAGTCATGCCATGAGAGTAACATGCATCAACATAAGTATTATTTTGCACACAACACATAACATCTTTCATATCATTCGTTCATATGCCATAAGACCTTGGAATTATGGACTTGACATTAAGACTTCCCAAAATGAGGGCTCAACATATAGGACCACAACTAGGGAGCCTTCTTTAGTAAACATAGAGTGTACTTCATACATTCATACGTACTTCATTTCATTCATTCATAAGCTAGTGTAAACAGAAGTTATACCTAGTATGTAGTTTAAGACTTTCATCGGGTTCGCGGTGCAATGGCAAAGAATGACCTAGTGTAATTACTTAAGTCGAGCACACCTCATGATTATCCTATCCTAACACCTTTGGCATCATTCATTTCATTATGTGCATCATTTGATGTTGGCCAAATTCATGCATTGGGAACTTTAATTTTAACCGACATAGATAATGTGAGCATCATGAAGACTAGTGTCTGCCCCACATCTAAAAGAGGTGGAATCACCGGCCAAAGTTACCCAAAACATGCTAGCGTATATAGGGAATTGAACCCTGCTAGATCCTTATATTGGCAGTATAGGCTCAAATACTAGGAGATATAAGGAGACCCATACCCGGCATGCCGGACATTCTAATCTCATAAGAGTTACGTGAACCTCCGCCCTTCCCGAAAGAAGGCATCACCGCTCATAGCTAGACTATCGATTCTCAGTATAAAGTTCCATTTCATTAATCTCATACGTCATGAAAATTGGTTTCGCGTATGAGGACATCATAGCTTAATAGATGATTTCTCATCTCATTATTTTTGCTACTTCCATTTTAATTCTTTTTTGAACTCAAGTGAGATGACCTTAATACTTAAGAAATTTTTACTTCCTTCGTAAACTCTTACTCACTACAATGAACGATTCAAGTCTTAGTTCAAAAAACTTTTCTGGGGTTTTACGATATCTCCCTATTGGGATCATTCATCCTTGAATAAAAGTGAACTAGATATGGAATGGGGTTACTGTTACCATGATCCGATTCTAATAGTACACATTCAATTCATTCATGATTAACCCAAATCCTTAGGTTTGGATTCTATACCTCTCTATTGGAATCTCATCCCAACCCTATTACTCATTAACACCACCTTGCTCATCTCCAGAATAGAATTAATGTTTAGCAACACCGTATTGAACCTTAGTAATCGAAAAACGCTATGAACTCATACTAACAAACTCTCTTGAATCGAACTAAGGGCTCTCATTTAACTATTTCTCATAGTAAAACTTAATCCTCTTGTGCCTCCTTATTAATAATCTTAGATAGAATAATTAAACCATCATAACACAATAAGATCATCAACCCCCTCTTTCTAACATCACATCATTAAGTAAAGGGCCTCCAAAAGGATATGTCCCCTACACTTCGGATGTCACTACTATCTTGATTTCTCATATTGTCATCTCCCTTTTAGGTCTAAATCTAACACTTGAAAGTTATGGACCTGTTTCACATCTCTAAATTGGTCTACATCCTCTTTTACGCTAACACTTGGGAGAATTACATATCATGGATACCGAACTCTCATAAATCATGTACTAATACCTCGTTCTAAGGTATTTCTCTTAACCTCGTCTTGTTACGTACCCTCTTGGTACACTTGTTTATGCTCTTGCTACTCCTGTTACTTAGACAAACTTTATTACCCTTACTAAAGGTTAGGGTCTCTCACTTGAACTACTCACATTCATTGCAACAATATTTCAATTCCTCACCTACTATATGTGAAGTCGACTGGATCAAATCATAAGACTTACATCAACAATCTCATGTTTCCATTATTTTAATTTTGACATCTATCTCAAATCACGCTTTATGTTCATTATTAAACTAGAATATCAACACGATTTCGTCTGCTATGTTGTACCTCATTACTTAATCAGTTCTAAAACCTTATGAGCATCATTACCCTCTCAAAAAAATCATAAGTTTAGTTTAGATCTGTCACTTCATGAATACTTACTCTTCTATTCACCAATTACACTTGGTCATTACTAACATAATGACTCATCATCATAACCCCTTTCTAGTAAGGTATACTCTAACTCATATTGACTTGCAACACTTACTCTACCTCTTATCCTGAACTATTTACAATTGTTCACTTCTTAGTCTACCCCAACGGAAATTCTTCATTAATAACTTATTAGGTTTCTGACTATAGAAGCATAGCTTGTCAAAACACTATCTCGCTTACTAGGATTACTAAACGTTTGCATACTTTCCTCTAACTGTGGACACTCTCACTACTACTACTCATGACCACATAACTCAATTACTCTTTTTGATGAAAATCATACCCAAGCTCTAAGTATACTTCTTAGAAAGGATAAAAACTGAAACAAGTCTTATGGAAAAAAAATTCAACTCGCTTTTAGCTCAAACACATGATCCATGTAAATATTGGTGCATTACTTTGAAATTGAACACTTAACTTACTCTTAGGCTACTCTCAAGCGTCTCTGGAGTCTCATTATTTTCTCAAGACTCTTTCTAAGGACAACTCATCCATAAGGATCTTTACAATTTACTTTTTAACCACCTCTCATATAATGGGTAGTAAAATGAATGATGAGAAAGCACAATTTAGAATAGATCTCTATGACTTAGCCCTTCTACATGACTAAGAGTATGAAAAATGGGAATTTTTTCATAAATGCCTATAGTACCTCATTCATAGAAGTGGGGCCGTCACAACAGTAATGACCTGGATTCTGGAACCCGGACCGCCATCGGCGTCGTTGTCCTCTCAGAGTTCGCAGTCAAGACTCTTCTTCCATTTATCACATTCATCTAGTTAAATTTTCGGAATATTTAAAACTTTTTATATGTATCATATAATTATTAACTAGATACATCATATACTAAGCTCAACATAAGAGAACAACCATCTAACATTAAGAATCAATTCGAAACTGAAGATTAATATATCATAAATGGTTTGCCAAACATGGCCTTATTACAAATATTAAAAATGAAGGTGCAAAATAAACTCTAGGGACAACATCCACTAGCTATGTCTAAAACTAAGGCTAGACTAGATCTGTAAAATTCACGAAATCATGAGGACCTACCAAATGGTTTAGAGAAAAGCTGAAGCCCGAACCACTGCAAGTGTCGTCAACCTTTCCTCTGACCTGCAACTATAAAAATAGTAAATAGTAGTGGGTTAGTAAACCACTTTAATAAGTATGGGTGTATGCACACATACACATAACGCTATGCATGATCAATGAAAGCTCTTCCTAAGCAGCATGCCATTTCTTGAATGTCTAGTCATTAGACTTTCGTGATTCGTTAGTTGTGAATTGTGGTATGAATATGATGTATTTTAATGCATTCAAACCACAAAAATCATTTTATATATGATTACAAGACATTAGTATCATCAACATAATTTTATCACCACTCGGACAAAAATTTAATTTTTTATCTTCCAAACCCGAGAGCTCCTCTTTGTACACTTAAGATTATTTTTCATTCATTTTTTTCTTCTTGTTGTGTAGTTCAATAAATCCTTTGGTCCTATATGTTACATGTAAGTGCAATGATTCATTGTAGTCCCATACCCACAATGAATCAAGTAATTAATTCGAGAGATTAAGGAAATGACTTAACTACAGTATGGGGCATGAATATGTTTATAAGTCAATACTTATTGACTATACTCATTCTTTAGTTGATTGCATAATGTGCATAGATCTTGGGGCATATCATTAAAGCTAATCATCTTTCTTACTTTGGGCATGAGTTCTTTATAAACCAATCTTTTGTGACTATTCTTATTATTGTATTATTGGCCTAATGTAAGAAGTCATTATAAGCCAATCTTGTTTGGCAAGTATTTTTTGCCAATTATATAAACTCTATATAAGACAATTCATTTGGATTTAACATTTTCATAACATGAGGATTCATTATTAGTTATGCCCTTTACTTATTGTAAACTTTATTGGACACGATTTGACTATCCTTACAATAAGTTACTCATTACATTTCATAAGGCATTCTCTATTGATTATGCCATTGATTTGATTACTTTCATGTTTTATATGTTATACATTTCATGCACAAGAGACCTTGGAATCATTTATATAGCATTAAGACATCTCAAGTGAGTGTCCAACATATTGGACCTCAAATCGAGGGCCTTCTATAGCAAACGCAGAGTCTGCTTCATTCGTTCATTCGTACTACACATTATTCATTTCATTCATTCGTAGGTTGATGTAAACACCAGGTATACCTAGGATGAAGTTTAAGACACTCATCGGGATCATGAAGTGCAATGACCAAGAATGACCTAATGTCATTACTTGAATATTATTTCACCTCATGATTGTCTTGCACAAACACCTTCGGCATCGTTCATTTCATTATATTTCATACTTTGAGGAACTTCAACCTTAACCGTCATAGATCATGTGAAAATAAAGAAATCCAGTTTCTACCCCACACCGAAAAGAGGTGGAATCATCGGCCAAAGTGACCTAAAAGATGCTAGCATACATGGGAATTGAACCCCGCCAGATCCCTGTATTGGCAGTATAGGTTCGAAGACAAGGAGATATAAGGAGACCAATGCCCGGCATGGTAGACAATCTCATCTCATGAGAGTTACGTTAACCTCCGCCCTTCCCGAAAGAATGCATCACCGCTCATAGCTAGCCTATCGGTGCTAAATATAAAGTTCCATTTCATTTAACTCATACATCATCGAAGCTGGCTGCTAGTATGAGGACATAATAGCTCAATAGATGATTTTTCATCTCATCATTAGTATTGAGTATACATCAGTCTAAATACTTTCATTATAGTGTACATAGAGACTGGTCTCTTCATTAGTTTTACAGTCTCATAGGTAAATACGTTTTTGTAACATTTACTTAGGATCATTTGAGATTTCTCTCATCTTTCACATTAGCCTCTTATCATTTTGTCATTACATTCATTAGCATTAGCACATTTGCTTTTCATAATTAGTCATCCCTTTCACGTGAATGTTCATTTCTTCATATACCAATACACTTGGTCATTTAGTGTGTTTCACACTCTTACTTAACCCTTCTAGGTTTTCATTATCTCATTACATACATCTTAGTTACTCATCCATTTTCACGTGAATGTTCATTTCATCATCTTTTAGTGTTGACTCAAGCATTATGGAAGCTTGCTTTTAGATTAAGATCTACTTACTCTATTGATGACCAGTCATCCTTACTTTACATCTATGATTGTTATTTCATATCATCCTTTATTTACATTGATAAATGTTAATTTTCCTTACATATCATCCTTAGGTGTTAATGGGAGTAGTTTCACACATTCTAACACCTTCATTCGTCAGTATTCTTTTAACAAATTAGCTTTGGTGTCGGTAAGACTAGTCTCACTTACTTTAACATCCTATTCTTGTCACTGACTTAATTTTTACCCCTTTAATTATTTTATAACTCACGTATCTTACTTACTTTAGTGTGGTAGCTTCATATCACTGTTTATGGATTATGAGCACTTCATTCAATGAGTTTCATGTGTTCATAGTTCATTATTGTGGAGCATGTTGGGAGTTGTTCCAATGGATGATATTCCCTTGGTTATGGATTCATTGATATTACTTAAAAAGTGCATAATATGTATTTTATACTCTTACTACAAAAAAATTGGCATATGATTAGTATTGGCTCAAGATTTGGGATGTTAGACTAGCAAATTCATTCTTTTTGGTATAAGCCAATTTTTACGTATTTTCATATTTAAATTGCCATATGTATGAAACCTTAGCCAATCTTCTAATCATTTACATAAGTTCCTAGACATTAGCATATATTTATTTTTACCAAATAGAGCTAGCAAACTTTATTGGAACCAGATAGCCAATTTATTTTGAAGATATGATTTCATAGATGTCTTTATGCCAATTCTTAGTTTATGGATTTTAGTGTAACGTTTTAAGAACATATTGGACAGAATCATTTTAAAATTTGATGGCTTTAGCATCTTCATAACATCACAAAAACAGCAAGTCAACATTAAGCCAAAGACACATAGGGACTTAACTTAGCATACTATTGATCCTTAATTATCATAATAAGATTAACTTTACGCATTTACATGTTCATAAGATCATTCGATACTCATCATTCAATAACAATACATGTTAATAACAACCAGATCCACATACCAACAACATGATCTCTAACATATTCAACATTGAAATCGAAAAGGATACTAGGAAAGGGAAGTCCGACGAGAATGACGGGAACAACCCTAATTTTAAGGATGTTGTGAATAATTCGAAGGAAAATACTCTTGGAAAAAGAATTACAGGAGATAAACCCATACCTTAAGTAGAACTTAATCTATGAAGACCATCTTTAACGAAAACTTGGAGAAACGTTCAAATCGCTTTGGAGAATCAATGGAATTTTCTGTTTTTCTTTAACTCGCTTGCATACTGTTTGGCAACCCTTTTTTTTATATGAGTTTGAACGTGATTTTTAGGTTTAATAACTGATATTGGATTATAAAACTTAGTTTTAATAGTTTAATTTAATAAACTAATATAATCAATTACCAAAATACCCCTCCTAGGTTTACTAAACATAGGAGAACATAACACTTATTCAAATCTGAAATTGGTGTTGACTATGGTTTTGGTCAAACTTTAGAATTTATATTAATTAATTAAATCCTTAATTTAATTAATTTAGGTACCTAGGGTGAGTACTAAAGTACCATTTAGTCATTGGAACAAAAAATTAACCCTTTTGGACCATCCTAGGTTAAGTACTAGGATGTTTCTTGAGTTGTACTAGGTTAGTGTAAGAATGTCATTTTGATCATTTAAACTAGTTAATTAAATTGATATGTGACCTAAGGTAATTACTAAATTACCCTTCAGTCGTTAGGATCATAACCAATCCTTTGAACTATCCTAGGTTAGGTAATAGGTTGTCCCTTTCTTGTCTTAACTATAATCTTAAAATTACCTTTTTATTTTTGGTTTTAGCCCTTTTAAATTTGAAAATTATTTTATTATGTAACCTAACGTAATTACTAAGGTACCCCTCAATTTTTAGTACAATAACTAACCTTTTGGACCATTTTAGGTTAGGTACTAGGTTGTCTCTTTAACTAGTACTACTAGGTTAGTGTCAACCCGGTTTTTGTCCTAGTTTGTCGGGTGCACTAATGGGTCCAATTCGGTTAGTCCTAGGTCATTTAGTTATTTAGGGCAGTAGGTTACAGTCTTGAATTTTTTAGGGAGGTTAGGTCCCAGATAGAGTGGTCCCTTGTGCACGTTTCCCCCCTAACTACCCTAGCCGAATTCGGTTAGGGTGGTCCCCTCCTTTGGCAGCTTTTTCACATGTCTTGCACATGTGCTTGCACATGCGTTTGTTGAACTTTCCTTACTAACTATTATTTATGTCCTATGAGGAATATTTACTTATTGTCCCAAGGATCCTCACTATGTCTTTGGGCACTACTTAATTTACATTATCATTTTAAATGGTCATGTGGAATTGTACTAGGCTTGACACTTGGATGCCTAGTACTTTGTGTGAAAATATTCTAAATGGATTTTTGTTTTAGCTTAGGGTCTTCATTGCAGGTACATTTCTTAAACAAGCTCATTAATGTTAGAAAATTGTCTTACACCTTTTAAGCCATTATTTTCAAATATGCCCAATGTTTTGCTTATTTGGGTATTATTTAGAAATTCTCTAATACCCCTTAGCCAATTTTCTATACTATTCCCAATATTTCTCAATATTGGGCATTGAATGCCTTTGTATCCTAGTACGCATTATTAAAGACCTATTTGACTCTTCACTGGACATGTTTTTCCGGAATATTACAACAACCATAAATGAAATCTTATTGACACGACTTCATAGACACCCTAGGGCACATAAACTCTTTGATCACATACCAAGTTTTTCACAACATAAGTCTACTCCTTGGATGTGGCTGACACTCAATAACCATTGTTGATCCCCAAGCGAACTGTCATCCTGGTTGACTATAAGCGAAAGAATAACTTAAACATGCAAAAGCTTAAAACTTAATTAATTCAATAAATTATATACAAAGCTTCAACTTTAAAGATTAACTCTGAGTAAAATAATTTATTAAACTCACCATAAAGTAAGAAACTTTAGTCTTTAAAACATTTAATAAAATAAATGAATAATACAGGCGTCTTAACTAAACTGACTATGTATGAAGCTTCTATACCAAAAAGATGGAAGTCAGGAAAAGACAAATGACATCCCGACTAAACCGAAAAGTAAATAAAATCCTTTTGAAGTAAAGAGGCTCACCATAGCTAACTCGAACTCTTTGATGTACCAAAGCAACTACTTTTGATGATCCTGAATACCTGTGTCTTCTTCATGAGAAGATGCAAGCCAATTGTCTCAGTACCGTGAATGTACGAGCATGTAAGTTGAAATCTAAAGCATAAAAGATAGGCTTGAACTTGATAAAAAGGAAAACATACTTAACTCTTTACAACTTACTCAACTCAAGGAATACTCAGGATACTTAACAACACTCAACTTACTCAACTCAAAAGTATTAATGAATAAGATACTCAACAATAGATTAGAAACTCAACACAAAGATATGATATTTGACTTTGGATACTCAACTCAATATAAAGCAAGAATAGGCATGCAATATAAAGAAAGATTTATAAAACATAAAAAAACAACTTAGTTTGTTAAAGAAAATGGAATAACAAACTCAATTTTACTTATATATTAAAGTAATATAATTTTGTGGGAGATTCTCTTGAAAACAATCATCACTATGAGCCTAAGTGATGGTATAACATCTTACCTCACATTGAAAGATGACTGCCCTATACCTTGCCGTCAATATAGAACCTTAAATAATAAGTGGATCCACTAGTCTATACTAAAAAACACTAATGAATCATCTAAAAAGTATGACCCTTCTTCAGTCCATGTTGGCTACGTGGTTTATGGAGGTTTGAGTTAATATGAACTCGTGTCCCCATATCGGTGCTCAATAGTACTCCCAAAAAATATAGCTCATATGTTTTTAAAACAACTTCTTCTATGGTTTGAGTTAAATACTCAAACTTAGCTTTAAAACCTCTCTTGGAAATCATAGTTTCCAGTTTACTAAAAATTAGCCCAAGTATCTATTGGAATTCTTGCTTCCTTTCTTTCTCAAAATGTTATACCATTTGTAATTATTAGAGAATATTTAGTTCCCTTGTAACTTTTGATAAATGAACTCAACTCCTTACTCTTTGATTAAGTTGATACTTTTGAGCTAAAATCAGCTCTTATAGAATACTTAGTTCCCGTATATTTCTTAGAGGAAAGACTTCAGCCTTTACTCTTTACTTTAAATAGAAACTTGACACTTAAAACAAAGTTAAAACTTTTAAGAAAGACTCTTGAAATTTTGAAGAAACTTTACTTTGACTTGGTTCTTAACTTCTAGACTTAACTCTTACATATTTGGCTTTGATCTTACCTTTCCTTGAATTGGATTAGGAATTCAAGGTTCATGATCTCATGTTTATGGATGATTTATTGATATTCAACTTGGAAGGTTCATGCGGAATTATAAGCATGAACTACTCAATTAAAGCACTGAAAGACAATTCTTATCTTAAGACTGTTCTATAATACCTCTAAAATGACTTAGGTGAAACTAGAGCCTAACATGTTTTTAATGAGGGTCTAAGGTCCTAAATAGATTTATAATGTGGTAATGATCCAGTGTCTAAAGATTTAGGAGTTTTGAAGTGAAACATATAGGTACTTTACTAGAAAACCTCTTCTTGAACCTAGGCTTGTCGTGCATGTCAAGCCTACCCTTAGAGGAACCACCTTCATAAGACTTGGCATTCTTGGCCTCTTTAATCTTTCTCATTAACCTAGTTTATTCCACTTGTTGAGCATAAACAATGAGAGGAGATATGTTTATATTATTATGTAGCATAGACAAATGACATTCTTCAACCAAGTCATTGGACACCCCTGTAAGAAATGACTCATCTCATTCCTGAAGTTTGAAACCAAGGATGGACAACTTAGTAAACTTCAAAAAGTAGTAAAGCACACTCATACTTCCTATCTGAAGGTTGATCAATTCTTCAACCTTAGCTTCCCTCATCTCTTTAGGAAAGAACCTATCAAGGAAAGTCTTCTTGAAGATATCCCAAGTCACTGAACCACCTCTTAGTGCCCTATTATTCCTCCATTGCACATACCAAATTTGGGCCACATCCTTGAGTTGATAGGTTGCCAACTCGTCCTTCTCAATTGAGGTCACACCCATATATAGACCTAATCGAGGAAATCTTGAGGGTCCTCATCCGACTTCGACCCAAAGAACATAGGTGGCTTCATCTAGTAAAGTCTCTCAAATTATAGGCCATGTTGTTACCATGTCGAGGCACTGTAGGTCCATCTACATATTCATTTGTGTCGTCATAGTTTGGAAATGAGTAGTGATAGCATTAGCTTTAGAGGTCATGGTTTGAGTTAAAGTGAGAAAAGTCGCCTTTATATATTTATCGATAATCATTGGAGGACCATGTAGAACTTGATCATCAAAACAACCTTTTCAAGTGGAGGCACTTGGTTGTCTTGTGGAGGCACTTGGTTGTCTTGATTCACCACATTAGCCATTTATTGCTCCGCCCTTCTAGCAGATGCCCTTTGAGTATTCATTCCTATAACCACGATACAAGGTTTAGGTGAAATCACATAACCAGACTCTAGAGGCACAACATAGGAATCAAAGAAGATGAGAGTCTCTAAGAATCACATAGTCTCTTATTCATAACTGTGGCAGGCTTCATAATTATGAATAAGAATCTACATAGACGTGGCTTAATAAGACATCATTTCTAAAGATATTTAACTAGATGCTCTGATACCAAGTTTTTCACATCCGGGGAGCACCCTCTAGAAGTAACCAATTTCATCGTCCTCGAAGAGGATTAAGACTAACCTCTTATCATTCGTCATTTGCATTCACAGGTTAAAATGCGGAAAATTAAAAACTTCTTAACTACTTCTACATCGAGGTTTACTTAGACCTCTCGCTTACACATAATATATTATAGTGAGTATAGATAGAATCTTCGTATATGAAGAATAAATAGTCTTCTACTTTTCTGGAACATATATATAAGATACATAACATAGTCTTAAAACGGATGTCTCATATTAAACCATCTAAACAAGAGTATAAAAATTGATCCTAGACCATACATCAATACCAATAAAGACACATATAGTCTATACAATCATAGTACAAAAATGAAAGAGAATGAACATAGTGTCTTTAAGACTAATCAACATCCAATTGTAGAAGCTGGCATTTTCCTCTAAGTGTTGAGGACCAACCCAACTTTTATAATGAGGATCCAAGTCTTCTATAAATGTCGTCACGAACCCTTCAACAACCGGAACCTAAAATATTAGGAAAGAGGGAGAAACGAGGTTAGCACATTACTTATACTAAGTATAGGACTATATGCACATACAATATAGAAAATCGTGACAAGAAGGAGCATTTCATTAGAGCATGCTAATTAACTTTGAAAATCCTTATGCATAATAAAGAACAAATACAAGTGAATAGCACATCTCAATAACTAAAGACCATGTAAATCACAAGACCAACAATACTAAGTTAAACATGAATTTCAACATAATTAAGAGCATACTAAAGACAACTCTATCGTCAATTCATAATATAAACAAGCATGTTTACGAGTTAATTACATCATCACCAAAGCAAGATCGTCATTCATATACCCCTATTAAGTCTACTAGTGCAATGGCTAAGTAAGGCTCCATGACATCACTCAATCAGTAAAATCAACAAGAACCATAAGAAATGCCCAACTTCACATAATATATAATTAAAATTAAATATCATCATACTTTAGAAATACAGATCAATCACATGTTCATAAGTGAAATCAACACCACATAGTATAATTAACATGTAAGATCAACGTATACATATCATGTTTATATATAAGCATATAAGCATGAAAGAACATCCTTCTAAGACTTCTCCAAGGCTAACTAGTGCAATGGATAGGTAGAGTCTCAAACCCCTACTTAGACTAAGTCCAACCCCTCAAGTAATCCTAGTTAAGGTCCACTTTATTACTTAATTTTACTTTCGGTAACATCTTGCCATAACCGACCTAAACCACATGAGCCAATGTGGAATCCAGTGTCATGAAACCCTACACTAATCGACGGTGGACTACTTGACAAGGTAGTACCAAAACATAAACATAGTGTCTACGTGGATCCACTAGCTAGTATTCCTATGGGGGCAACATAGTTCAACAACTATGAGATATAGTTGGAACCCTCTTTATGCTAAATGCATTATAGTATCCAATATCATGAGAACATCAGTTATCCTACCTTTCTTATGTTGGAAGGGACACTCCTTACTACTAGTTCACTCGGTGCTAAGCTAGAGTCCCTTTTGAAGTGTCTTTCATTAATAACCAAAACTTAGTTTAGGTCATAGGGTCTACCCCTTAGATAGTCATGGTCATATCTAAATAGTAATTGCATGAGAACCCCTTTCATTACAACTCTCATATGTGAGATTAGCACATTAACATCAATATATCATAGTAAGGCACATGGGTACTTCATCAACAACTTTATATCAATACATCTTAAGAATATCACAATCACATGATTCGTGATATTTCAATTCAACATCATACGAACCTTAATCAATATTATCATAAGGTATACTTTAATACAACTTCATCACTAATCACAAGAAATCATAATTGAAATAAAGGTTTGAGATATCAAGACTTACCCCAATCTCCTTCACAAGCCATCATCATAGTCTTACCATCAATTATACAATTCAACCCAACAATGGTTGTAATATAATCAATCAATAGTAATAAAAACAATAATGATTTCAATTGAATGAGTACACAATAATTTATCAGTAGTATGTAGCCTATGGTTAGATACTAAGGTCAAATTCATGATCTACTTCACAACCTAGGTTAATAAATCAAGAAATAGCATAATTGGATTACAATACATCATAAAATACTCATAATTATATGAAGAAATTATAAAAAAAGACAATTATATGATCAATTTCGAAATAGAATAAAAGCCTTCTATAAACTCTTCTTTTTTAAATCAATTTGGAGGAACCCTTTAGGGAAAGAATCCAAAAGGTTAAACTAATCTCATATCTAACTAATTTCTGAATTTTGATACATAAACTTGATCCTTTCAATCCCTATTACCCTCCTTTTCCTAATCTACAATGGGGTTTTGTTTTGGAGAGAGAAGGAGGAGCAATTGGGTTTTCAGAATTATAAGAGTTGGGTTTAGTCTAATTAGGTTTGAGGTCTTTATAGGGGTCATTAGATAAATTAATTAGGCCTCCCTCAACCCTTAAATAATAAAATAACCAATTAATTAAATTAACTTAAGAAACTTAAAATCGTACAAAAAAACATTGTCTTGACAAATGAAACCCCAACCAATGGGTCGTTTGTCAATTGACGAGCACGGTTCATGGCCGTCTTGTGCAGTCGTCGTTTGTGACTGAGACAGGACAAAATCACTTACCACTCAATTGGATAAATTTCCATCGGAGGTGTCCATCGATACCCCATTGATTGAACCACTCCTCGTCGGTTGCATCTCGTCGATGGCTACTGTACTAGACTCTTCAACGGTCCTCTTCAAGGGCCCTTGGTTTGTCCTTGGGGAGTTGTACCTAGACGTTTTGATTATGATACGTGTTAGACACCTTACAACAAATTTACATCACTTTCTAACTCTTAAAACTTAGTCTGATAGGTTAAGGCACACTAGCACCTCTTTGAACTAGTTTCTGGACGTCATGGACGTTCCTTGATGTTTTGATTCTAACACTTCCTAAATGACTTATATTTATTATGATTGATCTAGAACAATGTTACACCTCTTGAGTTTAATAAAGGTGTTATGATTTTGTTTGATTGTCCATGAAAGGTACAAGATGGGGTACATAAATCGTGTTGGCCAATTGCTGACAAGTTCAGTGAGGTCAACCCATATAGCCGTTACACTCTAGAAGTTCTCAAATTACAGTCTATAACAATCACCAACCAATAGGAGAAATATGGAAAGTCACCAACTACAAGTAACTGGTGTCACATTTTGTGATCACCCCCAAGAAGTAATCGGTGTCATCATACTGAAAAAGGACTAAGACTAACATCTTATCATTCGTCATTTGCATTCATAGGTTAAAACACAGAAAATTAAAAAAACTTTTTAACTATTTCTTTCATATCGAATATACATAGACTCTTCGTTTAAGAAGAATACATAGTCTTCTACTTTTATGGCACATATATATAAGATACATAAGATAGTCTTAAAACGGATGACTCATATTAAACCATCTAAAGAAGGGAATAACAGTTGTCCCTAGGCCATACATCAACACCAATAAAGGACATATAGGCTATACAATCATAGTACTCAAATGAAAGAGAAAAAACATAGTGTCTTTAAGACTAAACAACATCCAATGGTAGAAAATGACATTGTCCTCGAAGATTTGAGGACCTAACCAACTTGGAGAATGCGGATCCAAGTCTTCTTCAAATGTCGTCACAGACCCTTCAACAATCGGAACCTAAAATGTTGGGGAAAAAGGGAGAAAATGGGTTAGCACATCACTTGCATTAAGTATAGGACCATATGCACATACAACATAGAAAATCATGCTTAAAAGGAACATTTCATTAAAGCATACGAATTTACTTGGAAAAGCCTTACGCAAAGTCAAGAACCAATGCATTACCAAAATTTAATTGAAAATGGAGTTGGTGTTTGGTAGCAAATCATTACCAAAATTAGTTTCTCGTTCGGGAGGGATTCCGGTATGATCATTAAGATAGACCTCCAAAAAATCCCTTACCACGGGGACTATCTCAATGGGGGAATTTTTTGGAGTCTAAATCTTTGACTCTTACAATGTGGTATAAACACCCTTTTGATATCATATTACAAGACTTAATACAATAGATGATATGACCTCTAGGAATAGAATTTCTCCCCTTCCACTCTAAAATGGGTTCATTTGGAAAATAGAACTTGACAATTCTTTGTCTACAATCAATGGAAGAAAAAGAATAATGCAACCAATCAATCCCCAAAATGACATCAGAATCAATCATTTCATGTTAAATTAACTCAACATAAGTAACTCTAAAGGTCAACATTATAGGACAATTTCTATATACCATCTTTGCAGCCACCGAATCACCTACTAGGGTAGCTACCATGAAAGGTTAATTTAGGATATCGGGTAAAATGTCAAATTTTCTGAATATCAAAGGAGTAACAAAAGATAATGTAGCACCCCGATCAAGAAAAGCATAAACATCAACTGAGAAGACTTGTAACATACCGATCACCACATCATGAGAACTCTCTTGTTAACACCTTGAGCAAAGTGTATAAAAGCAATTCTTCTTTGGAGCATCCACATTTGAACCACTAGCTTGAGCTTTCCCACTTCTTTTGTCTTGCCCCTTAAAATTTTGCCAATCCTTGTCCTTGTGGCCACTCTTTCCACATCCAAAACAATTGTCAGTCCCAACTATGCAATTACCATAATGCTTCTTGCCACACTTTCCACAAGTTAGATTCTTCGTTGGAGACACCCTATCATCATGAGCCTTGGGAAATATTTTATGAAGTTGACTAGAAAACTTCTTCTTGAACCTAGGATTTTCTTGAATGTCAAGCTACCCTTAGAGGACAACCTGCACTAGACTTGTCCTTCATGGCCTCCTTACTCTTTCTCCTTAACCTAGTTCCTTCCACTTGTTGAGCATAAACCATGAGAAGATATTCATATTATAATATAGCATAGCCGAATGACATTATTCAACCAAGTCATTGGAAACCCCCGTAAGAAAATGACTCATCTCATTCGTTGGGTTTGAAACCAAGGATGGATCATACTTGGACAACTTAGTAAACTTCAAAGAATAGTCAAGCACACTCATACCTACTTGACGAAGGTTCATGAGATCTTCAACTTTAGCTTCCCTCATTTCTCTAGGAAATAAACTATCAAGGAAAGCCTTCCTGGAGATCTCCTAGGTCACAGTACCACCTCTTAAAGCCCTATTATCCCTCCATTGCACATACAATGTTTGGCCCACATCCTTGAGTTGATTGGCCGCCAAATCGGACTTCTCAATTGAGGTCACACCCATAGCATAGAGAATTTTGTAGACCTCATCGAGAAAATATTGAGGGTATTTATCCGTCTTCGACCCAAAGAACTTAGGTGAATTCATTCTGGTAAAGTCTCCCAAATGAGTGGTCATGTTGTTAGCATGTTGAGGCATTGTAGGTCCAACCTCCCTATTCATTTGGGCGGTCATATCTTGGACTTAAGAAGTGGAAGCATTAGCTTTAGAGGTCATGTCTTTAGTTAAAGTGAGAAAAGCCGCCCTTATATATCTATTGTTCATCGGTAGAGGAGCATCTGAAACATGATCATCCATAGCAACCTCTTCAAGTATAGGCACTTGGTTTTCTTGGTGAGGCACTTGGTTTTCTTGATCCCCCACATTAGCCATTTCTTCCTCGGCCATTCTAGCAGCTTCCCTTCGAGTATTCATACCAATAACAACGATACAAGGTTAAGGTGAAAAGCACATACAAGATTCTAGAGACACGACATAGGAATATAAGAAGATAAGAGTTTCTAAGCATCACATAGTCTCTCATTCATAAGTGTGGAGCGATTCACAATTATAAATAAGAATCTATGAAGACATGGTATAATAAGACATCATCTTCACAAAAGTAACATGGCGTACTTGAAAATTGTTTTGATTTTGTAAGATTGGGCGTGAAAAGTACACAATGGGGTACATAATTTAGTCAACTCGGTGAATCGCAGACAAGTTTAGCAAGGTCAACCCATATAGCCGTTAGACTCAAGAAGTTATCACCTTAGAGTCTGTAACAATCGGCGGCCAATAGGAGAAACATGGAAAGTTACCGACTAGATCGGTGCCCCCATGAAGTTCGCTGTTTGGATCCTCACTTTGACTAAGGTTTATTTTAAAAATTGGTGAGGTAGAAAACCACTCAGCATATCGCCGAGTAGATGAGCAAATTCGACTAATGTCACCAACTGGGTGAGATATGTATGGTTTTTATAAAGATACCGGTTTTGACTTTCAACATTTTTCATTTTCTTTCATTCTCAATCTACAAAAATATGCACCTACTTAATATTTTCAAAATTTTGCACCTTGTAGGCATTTTAGCTAATTAATTAGTGCCTGGATCTGAATAATCTTCCACCTAGCATCACAATCTTAACTTTTTCTGCTGAAAAGGTTGGTTTTCCAAATACTGCATTTACTTTTGATATTTATACTCGTATGCAATTGATTTTATTTTATGTAGTGTATTGTTCCTCTCTGATAAATTTAGACTATTCAAATGCCTCTTTTTTATTTATGGATCCAACCCGTTTGCTTTGAATTTTTAAATCTCGTTTATATGATTTTACATCAATGAAGTTTTATGGATTTGAACCTAAATATTGTTTAAATTGGGCAACATCCAGGATAAGTCAAAGCTTTATTGATCTAGTGCTTATTCTGATTTTGTTCTCAGAGGTTCTGGGGTTGAATTCAACAAGATAGGTTTGAAATAGGCACGTTGGGCCATTTGGTGAGCTTGATGGAGCTCACAAAACCACTTGGAAGTTTACCTAATGACCCCATATCGCCTTTAATTGAATGCTACTTGTGATGTGGGTTCTGTAACTTTCAACAATAGTGTTTTTGTAACCAAAATAATTCGGCACTTGTCTCATTGCCTCTGGGAGTAAGGGTGAATAAAAAGAAAGCAAAAGTGCAACCTTTGAAGAAAGCCAAACAGCAACCTCTTATGATCAGAATAACGTCAATGGAAGATATGAAAAAATAGTTGGCTCCATTTAATATTAAACGGCACACCTAAGTGGCTTGAGGTTGGGTCAGTTATTCGAAAGAAGGACCTAAATGTGGCATCAAGATATTGCTTTGGATTCATCAGTAGCACAATCATGCCTTCACAGAACAAGTATATCCTTCGCTATGCAAAAGCAGCCTTCCTAGGTTTCCTCATTAAGGGAACAACGCTGAACTTAGGATGGATCATTGCTTCGAAGATGCTTAAGCAAACAACACAGCTCCTGGCCTTACTTCCCTTTCCGGTATTGATCAATGAGCTATGTAAACATGCTCGAGTACCTAGAAATGTAAATAATGATGAGGAAGTGAGTACCACATCCTTCACTGATATTTTGAGAATAGAAGCTGGTTATCTAAAGATTGGGCGGATAGGAATAAGAAGGAAGTACATGCCATAGAATCCATACCTACAGATGCATATTTTCCTACTTTGGTCCCTGCTACTCTGGACCCTTGACCTTTAGGTACAACTACGTCTACTCCCTCTGACACTCTAGGCTCTTATGTTGGTCATTGCCTCCTAGACACACTGCTGTTGTTGTCTCCTAAACTCTAATCACCTAGGCATCATTAATTTAGATGGGACAGCTTGTCTATTCTGTAGATCGTCGGGCAGTCAAACTCGATACCTCTATTCCCTGTATAATTCAAACATACCCTCGTTGATGTTGTGAAACTCATGAGATCTACAATCAACACCCTTAGGCTAGATAGTGGTAGGTGAGCATGACCAAGAGGCCACAGATGAAGTGACATTCATACTGCTCTAAAGACAGATGTGGATCAGCTTAAGGCCACCAATTTGTTTATGGTCTTCGAAATTGTGGAGATACCAAATGTGCTAGAAATACCTCCGGCTACCACCTGAAATAAGGATAGAGTTGAAAAGACTGTTGATCATTAGTTGGAGGCCGAATTACACGAGGACATGCTCAAGGAAACTGTGCAAGCTGCAGACTAAGACTTGACATAAATTGAATCAGTCTCTATGGCAGACACTCATTTTGCCATCTTTAGTGGAGCTTTTCCTTTTGCTTTTACCCACACTAATGAGACTCGAGGACAAAGAGTTACCCTAGGCACTGATACACAGATATATGGAACGAGTGCTTAGACATGATCCCCTCTCTACATTTCATTACTTTTACATTTTGGATAATCATATTTGTATTTGGGGACAAACGTTTTTCATCATGGTGGGGTAAGGCCCACCTTTTGTGTGCTTTTCTGGTTGATACTTGTATTTTGTATTCGTATTTGGATTATTCTGTTTAAATTAAATTATACACTTTATTTGTGGGGATGTTTGAGCTTATGGGTTCCTTTTTGTTTTAATTGAAAAATGATTTCGACCATTCTGAAAGTTTCTCCATAACTTTTGCCACCTCTTGTATGCACTTGAATGTAGGTGTGCCTTGGAAAATTTGAGTCTCAATTTTGATCAATACCGATGAATTGAATAGTGCTTGCAATCAAACACTAACAATAATGTATTGCTACGATAAAACCAAATGAAGTTGCACAAAAAATGTGTAAACTCTTTCCATCTTGTTGTGATTAGTCATATATCAAATCGATTCTTTTGTGATGACCGTTGTACACTAGCAAAAGGGAAGTCTTGTTTAATTTTAGAGTCGCTTCCTTGTGTTATAATCTTACCTTGAACCATGCATGACAACACCTAGAATTTTCCCCGTTGGTCTAGTTCGATAAGTAAGACTTTCTCTTGATATGATCATAGGAAACTTTGTAGAGTGTGAGACAATTTAAAATATACCTCTTCTGTGACATACCTTGTGAGTGTGTGAACCTCTCTTGAACACCCTATAAGCCTTACCTTTCTTTTAAAGGTACATGATAAAAACACAACCTTTCTCGATCCATTACCCATAATTCTCATGATTATTGATTTGTTCGAAATAGACAACTTAGGCCAAAATCCTATGTTGGGGTTGTAGTGAAAAGAAAAGGGAAGTCAAGAAGTGCAAGAAGGATCCCTTCTATTTATGTGTTGAGAAAATTGGAACCCTCTATAATAAAAGAGAAGAGAAAAAGAAAAAAAATGAAAAAGCAAAAGTTATGGAATGAATTATAAAAGAAAAATGGGTTTCCAACATATTATGGGAAATGAATAAAGGTATGACTTGTGAGCAATAAAGGAAAGGAAAGAAAGTGTTGTGAGTACCACATTTCATGAGGATAATAGTCACTGAGACTCAAAGATCATACCATTGCAATAAGCCCCCTCACAAGCCTTAAAAAGATATTTTTGATCTTGAGAGAGCTGAAAGAAATGTTGATTGGAAAATACGAGCAAACAAATGGGTGAAAGCATGTATTGAAAGTGAGCGTTGTATTTGATTCCCAAACTTTAAATGATTATACTCATATGTGTCATAATGGAATAATCAATGGTGTGAGGGAATTTGGATGATTTTGTTGGGCTTGAACTTGCATTTGAAGTAAGTATTGCGAGCTTGAGAATCTTTGGTAATGGTGTGTCACAACTTTAATTTTGGGTACACAATTGATCCTTGCATGAGTAAACTTAGTCTTGTAGTGTACATTCATGATCGAGTCTTGTGAAGCACTGTTTGAGAAATCCTTTTTGAAATGTTTAACTTGAGTTTATTTGAGGACAAGAAAAATTTTAAGTTGGGGTGTTGATAAGTCCGCAAATTTGACTCATTAGGGCTATATTTTTATAGAATTAGTGTCCTCAAATGCATATTTTTCTCAATAACTGATGAAACCATGATTTTTAGCTATGTTGAGTTGAGGCAAAGAATGGACAATACTTGGAAAAAAGGAACACAAAGGTTTAAAAGAACGAAGAAATAAAGGCCTAAGGATTGCCGAGTACATTTGGCGTGTCTCATACATGCTTGAAGACCACCTTTGTTTCTAGTGTGCTGAGCCCTAAAGGAACATATCAAATTGGCGGTGTAAAGGAGTAGTCCATGTATTATCGAGGATTTCTGCAAAGCAGTAATATGTTGCCTAATGATCCAAAAAAAGACGGTGTTGAAGGATAGATCGAGATGGCAATAGACTATAACAATGGGTGAATCGTTAAGTTTATTAGTGATTTTTACTTACTTGGTCGAGTGTTTCGCTGCACCAAAGATTTTTTAAAAGTATAAATACTCAGTTAGTGTTTTAGTTTACTATAAAATTATATAGAATTGTATCGAATTTTATAGAGTTTTTCCAAAATTTTTAGCTTTGAACATTAGTTTTTTCAGACTTCTATTTTTTAACTCGATGTTTTGTGAGGGTTTTGGAGATTTTGAAGATTCAAACGATTTAATCTCCAAGAATTTGGAGTAGGTATCTTGGATTCTATACTCTTGGCTTGTTTTGAGACTTAAATCTTCATACCCATTTGAATGCAAACTTATTTTGGCATAAATTTCTACCTATTTTACATGTCTAGTTTAAACCCCAATTCTTGGGGTGTGATTTTGTGAGTATAGGTTACGTTAGTTATTGGGTCTTACTTGCTGATAGTTAATTCGTAGTTTGAATGTGATTTTGTTTAGTAGTTATGGATGAACTTAATGGGGTTGTAGTTGAAAATATAGTCTCATATATGTGTTTTTGGCTTGCTTGAGAGAGAGGTCGTGAAACTAAGACTACTAAATTATTGGCCTGTGGGAGTGGGTTGACATGAGGTTCAGCTTGAGAGGGTGAACCCTTGTCTCATTCCCACATACTCAGCTCGAATGAGTGAGTGTGATAAGGCGGATGTTGTTATTGACGCGGCAAGTGGGTTTCGGAGAGGAACCCATTTCAGATGGGTTAGTTGTTTGAGAGAAAACTTATCCCTATTAAAGTCTAGCCTAGTCACAAATATTATAGGATTTCTCTATTAACATCATGTACCCAATGATTTAGTTTATCCCGTTTCCTATCACATCCCAAGAATCCCGTCTCCTTTATTAGTACTTTTTGCATTTGTGATTTTTGCTTACCTGTGACAAAACCCCATTGATAATTGACGCTTGTGTCACCACTTTGATTTATCATTTTTTAAAATACCTTTAGTTATGATTAGAACTTGATTTTATTTTTCTATCAATTCTCAAAACTTCTCCCTTAGAACACAATCCCAACCCTTGGTATGGTTACTCTACTATGTATGATCGTAAACACTTGCATCAGAAGTTATTTCTTCATTATGCAAACATCATATGGTTATCCTGGATGACACCTAAAGGTTTTGAATTTCTTGTTCATTACTCTTATTTGGATTTGGGGTGTTACATTATCTTCCCCTTGGGACCATTCATCCTCGAATGACACTCTAGACACCTTACAGAAGTCCATTATCAAGACTAGCAACCCATCATGTATGCGAAATCATAACAATGCACAAAATGAAAGAGCAAACATATACTCTAAGTAAAATATATTCAATGCATCTCAAGGAATAGATGCATGAAACATTAAGCATTTCTCTTGTTGTAGGAGGAATTACCTTCTCCAATCTCAAAAGCATGCTCAACACAATCTCGTGAAGTTAATATACAATTTAATCTAAAAAACCATAACTAAATCATGTTCAACAATTACCTCATGAGACATATAGAAAACTCATACTTAATGCAATACAACATGATTAAAATCAATATAATTCATTTTCTTCCAAAACATAATATTTCATGAACAAGCATAACTTAAGGAGACCATGGGACATATAAAGAAGACATGACTCCCAAACCATAGAACAAGCCTAGAAGAACTCATTACCTCAAGATAGAGTATTAGTAGAAGGAAAGAAATGATGATATCGGGACATCATATCATCCTCCACCTCCCAATTGACACCCTCAACTAAGTGATTCCTCCACAACCCCTTTACGGAAGAAACTTCCTAATTACTTAACCTCTTAACATGCCGGTCAAGAATCTGAATCAAAACTTCCTCATAAGAGAGACTTTCATCAACTCCCAACCATTCTAGGGGAATTATGGTCGTCGATCTCCATAACACTTCTTAAGCATAGAGACATAGAAAACCGGATACACCGATGCCAACTCATTTGGAAAGTATAACTCATAAAAAACCTTACTGATACCTTTCAAAATTTTATATGGGCCTACATGCCAGGGATTAAGCTTTGCTTTCTTAATGAACCTCATTACATCATTCATAGGTGAGATTTTAAACTAAACCCAATCATGAACATCAAACTCACGATCCCTTCTTATGACATCAATGGATGACTATTGTCGATATTGAGACGTTTTCAACCCTGTTATAATAAGATGCATATTCAAAATAGCTTCATAAAGTAACTCTGGGCCTATCAAAGAAACTTCTCTGCCCCAAACCAATCTATAGAAGATCTACATATACTACTATTAAGAGCTTCAAAAATAGTCATACCTATGCTCGAATGGTAGCTATTATTATCGGCAAATTCCATCAATGACAAATGCCATTCTGATTACCCTTAAAATCAATCACAAAATCTCTCAAATGTCTTCTAATGTTTGAATAGTACACTCCGCTTGCCCATCAGTTTGGGGATGAAAATTCATGTTAAGCCTAACTTTTGTACCAACACTCTTTTTAAATGACTTCCAAAATTGAGAGGTTAATTGGGTACCACGACCGAAATGATAGACAATGGCACACCATGCAATCTTACCATCTCTCTCAAGTACATTTTGGCATAGTCCTGCGCCGAATATGAAATCTTGATGAGTTAGAAATGAGTCGACTTCGTCACCCAATCTGCTACTATCCATATTGAATCATGTTGTCATTGGGTGCGAGGAAAACAATTAATAAAGTCCATATTCAAGTATTCCCACTTCCAAGTAGGAAAAGCAATTTCTTGGGACAACCCTCCCGGTCTTTTCTGCTCAACTTTCACTTGTTGACAATTGGGACACTTCACCATAAATTCTGGAAAATCATTCTTCATCCCCTTCCACCGAATGACTTCTCGTAGGTTACAATACATCTTAGTGGATCTTGGGTGAATACCAAGAACTATGTGCTTCCTCTAGGATTTGTTCCCTCAAGTCATCGACATTCGGATTACATAAATTACCTTCATATCTAAGGACACCATCTCCACCTGGGAGAAAGACTCAATGGATTTCTTAAGCACCGCCTCTTTCAACTCAATCATAATGCGATCAAAACCTTTCTTAGATTTCACATCCATCACGAAGGACGACTCAGAAACATTATGGACCATGACACCATCCTTGGTGGAATCCACTAGTTGAACACATAGTTGGGAAAACCTATGAATATCAAGAACCAATTCTTTCTTTTCTTCATCTACATGAGCCACACTACTCATCGACAATCTACTAAGAGCATCCGCTACCATGTTAGATTTACAGGGGTGATAAAGACACTCATGTCATAATCCTTCACTAATTCTAGCCCCTTATTTGGGGAAGATTCAAGTCCTTTTGACTACACACTTATTGTAGACTTTTGTGATCGGTAAAAAAATCAATGTGAACCCCATACAAATAATGCCTCCATACTTTTAAGGCAAAAACAATTGTCGCTAATTTAAAATCATTGGTACCATAATTCTTCTCATTGACTTTAAGTTTCGTTGAAGCATAGGCAATCACCTTTCATTTTGCATAAGCACACATCCCAACCAAACTCTAGTGGCATTCACAATTGTTGACCCCCAATTTTTACCCTCTATGATAGGAATTAACTTTCGAGTTTCTTTAATTTCAAATACTTGAAAATCTTTAATTTATTAAAAAAATATTTTTTCAAACTTTTGAATCTTATTTTAGTCATTTTATAGCATTTTAAGTTGTAAATAGATTATATATAATTGAATATATAAGTAAGAATATTTATAAACATTTGAAAATCATCTCAAAATATTTTAATTTTAGTAAGTATTTTATTGAATTAGTTTAGTTTAAATTATGGTTATAATTTTTACGAGTTAGTTAACTATTAAGTTAATCATTTTATATTGTTGATATTAAGAAGCTCGTAAATTAATTGTATTGATTCGTTTCATCTATGTTTTTAGCCAATTTTGCTAATTAACTCTTTTTAGCTTAGTCCTTAATTCAATGGCTAATTTTGCAACTCATTTAGCGATTTTTCATACAAATCTGTCAACTCTCTTTTCATCCCAATATCTTTACAATTGGCACAACCCAAAACTCAAGTCCAATAGCAATATATAGCAATACAAACAGATTAGTAAAGACCCATACAATTTAGCATCCCATTCCAAAACAAACAACGTCAATAGCAACATAAATCCCAATTGGAATTCACTGCGAGGCAAGCGTCGATTCGAGCTATTCCAGTCACGAATGCAAGCGGCGTGAATTCACAATATCAAGCAAATGGAGACAGATGGAAAGAATTGAGGAACGCGTACAGGCAGTATGCATCAAGTTCTTATCTTCTTCCTCAACTTCCCTCTCCACTTTGTACGATTTTAGTACCAAAAGGGCACATTTTCGTCCTTTTAGCAGGAGATCGTGCCGTGTGGCTCTTCTAGGACATCAAATCGATCTTAGCCTTCCACCTCTATTTCAATCCGTTGAAATTCTGAGAAGAATATGGAGTATGCTCTGGTTCTTTTTTGGCCTGGTTCTTATCCTATTTTCCAGCTCCCCACCCACCCCCCAAGTCTGCCCTAGAATTCCCCTATAAATACACCTTCCTCTCTCATTGTCAAGGGTTAGAGTTTTTCTTTACGTATGAAATTCTAATAATATTTTATGTTCTATGTTCTAAAAAGGGTCTCTATTTGAAGCCGTTTCCATCTTCTAAAGTATTGCTCGATTTTTAAAGTCGTATTTGGTGTGGAATTAGTGCTCCCATACTCCGTTCCTCCCTATTTCGCTGTCACAACCAAAGTCTAGACCCCAGACGAGACAGGCGTCGTTGACCTCTCAGAGGTTGCAGACAAGCCTACTTACGTCTTTCTTACTTCATCTAGGTTAATTTTAGTGGAAAAATTGAAACTTTTTGTTTTCTTAACATACATACTAATCATTCTATTTGATTCATAGTTTTTCACCATCAACCATCTATTATTAAGATCATCAAATGAAAGAAATAGTTTAATATAGCATTAAATGTATACTTGCAAAAATGACACCAATATAATATTTGAACAAAAAAGGGATAGAAACACTAGTGGAACATACTCCACTAGCTCAATATTAGAACTAAGCTAGAATATAATGGGCAAGCATCCTCGAAAGCATGAGGGCCTACCATGTCAGGATGAATGATCCACGTCCAGACAGTCTCAGCGTCAACCTATAGCTCTAGAATCCACCTGTGCCTGCACCTTAAATTGTAGAGTTGTATAGGGTTAGTACACACTTGTACTAAGTATGGGTATATGCAAGCACACACCAAGGACATGCATGAGTAAGAATAGCTCTTTCATAGCAACATGATTATGGAAAGTCAAGCCAGTGGACTTACCTAATTGGGATTAGGAAAATTGGTGAGCTTTTCAAATTTGGATTAGGAAAGTACTGCCATGAGAGTAACATTCATCATCATACTTATCATATTGCATAAAAAACATAACATCATGCATATAGCACATAAAATTTTGCACATAACACATAACATTTTTCATATCATTCGTTCATATGCCATGGGACCTTGGAATCATGGACTTGACATCAAGACCTCCCAAAAATGAGGGCTCAACAAGTGGACCTCAACTAGGGAGTCTTCATTAGCAAAAACAGAGTCTTCTTCATTCATTCATACGTACTTTATTTCATTTCGTTCATACGCTAGTGTGAACACCAACTATGCCTAGGATGTATTTTATGACTTTAATCGGGTTCGCTGTGCAATGACAAAGAATGACCTAATGTCATTGGTTGAGTCTAACTGACCTCTTGATCATCATGCCCTAACACCTTTGGTACCATTCATTTCATAATGTGCATCATTTGGGGATGGCCTCATTCATTCATTCATTGGGAACTTTAACTTTCACCAACATAGATCATATGAGAATAATGAAATCAAGTGTCATGAAACCCCACACTGAAAAGAGGTGAAATCACTGGCAAAAGTTACCCAAAGATGCTAGCGTACATGGGAATTGAACCCCGCCAGTTCCCTATATTGGCAGTATAGGTTCGAAGACTAGGAGATATAAGGAGACCCTTACTCGCCATGCCGGACAGTCTCATCTCATGAGAGTTACGTGAACCTCCGACCTTACCAAAAGAATGCATCACCGCTCATAGCTAGTCTATTGGTGATCAGTATAAAGTTACATTAAATTCCACTCATACGTCATGGAAGTTGACTTCTAGTATGAGGACATCATAGCTCAATAGATGATTTCTCATCTCATCATTAGTATTACGTATGTTAATCTCAATACTTTCATTAGAGTGTTCATAGAGACTGGTCTCTCCATTAACTTTACACTCTCATAGGTGAGTGCGTTTTGGTAACATTTACTTAGGCTCATTTGAGATTGCTCTCATCTTTTACATTAGCCTCATATCATGTTGTCACCATATTCATTAACATTATCACATTTGTTCTTCATAATTACTCACCCCATTTTACGTGAATGTTCAATTCATCATATGCCAATGTACTTGGCCATTTGTGTATTTCATACTTCTACTTAACCCTATTAGGTTTTCATCATATCATTACATAATATTCGTTTCATCATATGATAATACACTTGGCCATTGTGTGTGTTTTACACTCTTACGTAACCCTTCTAGGGTTACATCATATCATTACATACATCTTAGGTTCACTTATGGATCTATATATACAAGCCATGAGGCTGCATTCATATCTTCCTAAGATTATGTGGTACAAAACTTATGCATCTTGTATGTATGCTAAGATCTCAATTTTGATCTAAGTAGGAAGCATTATTCTTAAATATTAAATTCACGTATGGCTTATGTATCAATACGGAATTTGGGCAAGGGAATCCGGTTTTCAAATCCCTTGAACAATAGTTACATTTTTTTATTCATTTTTATTTGATCCATACGGTTTGGGGACCAAAGTTCGAGCCACAATGCCTTCATTTTATTTTTCCCTTAATTTCTCTCTTCATTTTTCGCTTAATGGAACTAAGAGGATGTGGTATCGAACCCCCACAACCTCATTTACTTTTTATTTTCATTGCCTTTAAATTTCTCTCCTTTGGCCGAGGGGTTGTTGGTTTCGAAACCCCACAGCCCCTCTTTTACTTCTTTTAATTTTTCTCCTTAACCTAGGAGGTCGTGCGTTCGGTTCCCACACATCACATCTCTTTTCTTTTTTTTTCCTTTGACTCTCCTTCACTTCCTAGAGGTCATGGGTTTGATTACCATGCCTCACATTTCTTTTATTTTATTTTGTTTCCTCTCCTTCAACGTCTAGAGGCCGTGGGTTCGATTCCCACGCCTCACATTTTATTTTATTTTTCTTTTACTCTTCCTTAAATCTGATTGAGAGGTTGTGGGTTCGAATCCCACTCCTCTCATTTCTTATTTTTTCTTTTAATTTCTATTTTCCAGCCAATACCATACTTCGAATCCCCTTCACCACAATTCTTTTTACTTCTTTATTTTCATGGTTTTTATCATGGTGATGGCACGGGTTCAATCATCCATGACCTGAGTTGTTTTAATTCAGTTTTGTCCATATTTTGAACCCTCTTTGCTGACTGAATTTAATCAATAGAAGCTGGAAATTTTCTTTTCATTTTTCTGCATTCTTTGATCAAGTTACACCCTAGTTCATAGGGAGATTTCGTAGTGCGTTTAGAACGTTTCAGGTGCGTCTTCATGTATTCGTTTAGACAAGACATTATCCCTCAAATAAGCCACATTTCAAATAATATGAACATAAAATTTACATCAACATGTGTACATGAAATATAAAGAACTATCCTGCCATTTCAAATCCTAAACCATGATCAATAGCCACGACAACACATACATACACACCTAGTTACATTTTAGGAAACATCAACATAAGTGACATAATTCCAAACATACATATAAAAAAATAATCATCACGAAAACACGTTTCATCCCTAGTTTTCTACCAGCAAACATAACCAACCTATGATTCAATTGGAGCTAGTGACAGGGACATGCGACGGGGAAAAATCCTAGTTTTCAAAATGAATATTCTGAAGCTTAAGGGGTCTCTTGGGAAAGGGACAAAGATATAACAGAACCCATAACTTTTTGAAGTTATACACTTGACTTTATGACCAAAAAATTCACCCAATAACACGTTTAAGCCTCCTCAATATCAACTCCACTCGAATGACAACCTCCCTTAGCCTAGTGTGCGATTAACGTTTGTTTTATTGTGATTTCGTGTGAGTTCTTCAAGTGTGAAGAACTTCGTTTATTTTTCTGCTTTTGCATCTTATTTTGGAAAAGAAAGTACATGAGAAAGAATAAGAGAGATTGAGCGTGAGAGTGGAGAGATAAACGTGCGAGAGTGGGAGTTGTAGGAGGCTTAGTAGTCTAGTTTTAGGACTTAGTCAATAAGGTTTTTGTTTATTTAATAAAATCTAATTTTTATTTTATTTTAAATTAGCTAATTAATAATAATAATTAATTAATTACATTAATTCAATAGCTTAATAAAAAAATCACTTTAATTCATTGTTTCACCTAGGTTCGAACCCGGGTGGAGCAAGACTTCACTTCAAGAGCCCAATTTCGGCCCTCTCTCCCCAAAATACCTCTCCACCTTATTAATTAAATAATTAATTATATATTTAGGGTAATTATGATACTACCCTTATCCTTGAAAAGGGTCATTTGACCCCTAGACCCTTTAAACCTAAGATTTTCCCTTTTTAAGTCCGGTAAAGACTCCTTCAAGTAAATCTTCGTATTCGAGGGCCTTACATGGTTGGACCCAACCTTTCCAAGCTTAACTAACTCCCCAAGTTAGTTGGCTTGGATTTATCAAGGTTTACGAGGTTTGGTTCTATGAGAATCAATCCATGTGAACCCTGGTCTAATCATAGGCATTCTTGACACATTAAGCATTTCTTATCTTATCAATTTTTANCCCCCCCAAGAATATTCGTCCCCTAATGACACTACTCTTTAATAACAATAAATAAGTCATCTATAGAATGTATGCATACATAGGTAATTCAATACTCCCCATTGGTGAATATCTGATTCACATATTAACATGATGGTGCACATCGTTGAAACCTACTAGTAGATTCACATTAATAGACTAAGGAACTCTTTCCTAAACTAGTATCAGTACAGCATCCAACATAAATAAACATGTAAGTCATACAAATCAGCAACCAACATGATGACTCAAACATATTAACCTCATACTAGTGTATAAACACCATGCACAATCAAATACCTGAAGGACTAATTAATGCTACTCACCCGAGACTTCACCAGAGATGACTTCCCCTGCACCCCTAGACTTGAGTGCGAAGAATCGTTGCCTCCTTGGAGCCTCTTCACTTTACCATTAGTCTCTCGCCTTCCCTTGTTCTTGACTTCTCCTAATTGGAGAATCCTTTAGCATGTGACCCGGTTTGCCACAAATGTAACAAGCATTAGTGCCAATCATACACTATCCTCCATGTAGTTTGCAACACTTCCTTCAAGGTGGTCTCTCCTGAGGTTTATCTACTTCATTGTTTCTCTTAACTCTAGACTCGGAATTCCTATTATAGAGACCCTTGGATGAACTTGACTCCCCTTGGTGGGAGAGTCCCTTCTTAAACCTGGGCTTATCCCTGATTTCAGTACTCTTCCTTGAAAAATTCTTCTCAGCTTGCCTTGACCTGTTCTCTGCCCTAGTATGCTTCCTCTTCCTGCTTTCATCCACTTGTTGGACATGGACCATAAGCCTGGAACGGTCTATGCTGTCATGTACCATAATTGACCTACACTCCTTCTCAAGATCCTCAGCAATCCCTGTCAAGAATCTACTCTTCTCGTCTCTTCTGTTAGACACAAGAGAAGTGGCATACCTGGATAATTTCACAAACTTCAGGGAATACTCCCTGACTGTTGTCGATCCCTGTTTAAGGTTGATAAACTCCTCAACCATGGCCTCCCTCTTCTCCCTGGGGAAAAATATCTCAAGAAAGGTTGTCTTAAACAGCTCCCACATGATCGGAACTCCGTCCAAAGCTCGGCTATCCTGCCACATCCTGCACCATGCCTGTGCAACATCCTTAAGCTGATAGGAAACCAGCTCAGCCTTATCAGTATCTGTTGCCCACATGGCCACAAAAATCATGTGTACCTTATCCATGAATTTCTGGGGATCCTCTGCAGTCTTGGACCCTGTAAAATAGGAGGATTCATCCTTGTAAAGTCTCGTAGCCTGTCATCCTTGCTATGTACCAGTGGGTTCTCCCTTTGAACATTCTGCCGGCTTACCTGGGCAGTCATGGCCTGAGCTTTCATGGTGAGGTCCTGTGCCATCTGGGCCAGAGATGACCTCACCTCAGCATCAGTCAACCCAGCAAGCTTAACAGGCATAGCTACTTCTTCAACTGGAGCCTGGGGTGGAACTTGATTGTACCCAGCAGCTGCTACTCCTGTCCTCTGACCAAAAGCTCTCCTAGTGTTCATTCTATGTAAACAACAAGGATTTGATGTTAGACACGCTCATAACACAAACAATTCAAACATAAGGAAAGGCACGATAAGATCAGAAGAAGGGAAACTTTCATACGCATCATGCAGTCTCTAATCAAGGATAGTGTTATACTTCACTACCATATCTTACAAACTACTCAATGTGGTTGATGTGAACTTAGTATTTCTGTAATTTAACCTAGGTATCTGATACCAACTTTGTCAAGACCGGAGTTGAGACCCCAACCAAGACCGGCGTCGTTGTACTCTCGGAGGTCGCAGACAAGACTACCTACGGCATTCTTACTTCATCTAGGTTAATTTTAGCAGAAATTTGAAACTTTTTGTTTTCTTAACATAAATAGTAATCATTCTATTAGATTCATAGTTTTTCAACCATCTAACATTAAGATCATCAAATGAAAGAAATATTTTAATATAGCATTAAATGTATACTTGCCAAATGGCACCACTACAATGTCTGAACAAAAACGGAAAGAAACGCTAGTGGAACGTACTCCACTAGCTCAATCCTATAGCTAATCTAGAATATAATTGTCAAGAATCCTCAAAATCATGAGGGCCTACCAAGTCTGGATGAATGCTCTATGTCTGGATAGTCTCAGGGTCAACCTGTAGCTCTAGCGTCCACCTGTGCCTACACCTAAAATTGTAGAGTTGTATAGGGTTAGTACACACTTGTACTAAGTATGGGTATATGCAAGCACTCACCAAGGACATTAATGAGTAAGAAAAGCTCTTTCCTAAAAACATGACTATGGAAAGTCAAGATAGTGGACTTACCAAACCAGGATTAGGAAAATTGGTGAGCTTTCCTAATTAGGATTAGGAAAGTCATGCCATGAGAGTAACATGCATCATCACACTTATCATATTGCACACAACACATAACATCTAGCATATAGCACATAACATATTGCACATAACACATAACATTTTTCATGTCATTCGTTCATATGCCATGAGACCTTGGAATCATGGACTTGACATCAAGACCTCCCAAAAATGAGGGCTCAACATATGGGACCTCAACTAAGGTGACAGCATTAGAAAACACGGAGACTTCTTCATTCATTCATACGTACTTCATTTCATTTGGTTCATAAGCTAGTGTGAACACCAGCTATACCTAGGATGAAGTTTAAGACTTTAATCGGGTTCGATGTGCAATGACCAAGAATGACCTTATGTCATTGGTTGAGTCTACCTCACCTCTTGATCATCCTGCCCTAACACATTTGGTACCTTTCATTTCATTATGTGCATCATTTGGGGATGGCCTCAGTCATTCATTCATTGGGAACTTTAACTTGAACCACCATAGATCATGTGAGCATCATGAAATCAAGTGTCATGAAACACCACACCGAAAAGAGGTGGAATCCCTAGCCAAATTGAGGGCAGAGGTTCGAAGACTAGGAGATATAAGGAGACACATACCCGGCATGCCGAATAGTCTCATCTCATGAGAGTTACGTGAACCTCCGCCCCTCCCGTAAGAAGGCATCACCGCTCATAGCTAGTCTATCGGTGCTCAGTATAAAGTTACATTACAATCAACTCATACATCATGGAAGCTGGCTTCTACTATGAGAATATCATAGCTCAATAGATGATTTCTCATCTCATCATTAGTATTAAGTGTGTTAATCTCAATACTTTGATTAGAGTGTTCTCTCTTCATTAACTTTACACTCTCATAGGTGAGTACGTGTTGGTTACATTTACTTAGGATCATTTGAGATTGCTCTCTTCTTTTACATTAGCCTCATATCATTTTGTCACCACATTCATTAACATCAGCACATTTGTTCTTCATAATTACTCACCCCTTTTATGTGAATGTTCAATTTATCATATGCCAATGTACTTGGCCATTTCTGTGTTTGACACTCTTACTTAACCCTTCTAGGGTTTCATCATTTCATTACATAATATTTGTTTTATCATATGCCAACGCACTTGGACATTTAGTGTGTTTTACACTCTTACTTAATTTTTCTAGGGTTACATCATTTCATTACATACATCTTAGGTTCACTTATTTTTTTTTTAACGTATGTTAGACTTATGGATCTACACATACAAGACATGAAGCTTCATTCACAGTTCGTTTAAGTGATTCATATCTTCCTAAGATTATGTGGTGCAAGACTAATGCATCTTTTATGTATGCCATAATCTCAATTTTGATCTAAGTAGGCAGCATTATTCTTGAACATTTAATTCACTTATGACTTATGTATCAATACGGAATTTGGGCAGTGGAACTCGGTTTTCAAATATCATGAACAACACTTACATTTTTCGATTCATTTTGATTTGATCCATACGGCTTGGGGACCCAAGTTCAAGCCCCAATGCCTTCATTTTATTTTTCCGTTAATTTATCTCTTCATTTTTCGCTTAGTTGAACTAAGAGATTGTGGGATCGAACCCCTACAACCTCATTTACTTTTTATTTTCATTGCCTTCAAATTTCTGTCCGTTGGCCGAGGGGTTGTGGGTTCGAACCCCCACAACCCCTCTTTAATTTCTTTCAATTTTTCTACTTAAATCTGTCTGGGAGGTCGTGGGTTCAATTCCCACACCTCACATCTCTTTTCTTTCATTTCCTATGACTCTCCTTCATTGCCTAGAGGTCGTGGGTTCAATTCCCACACCTCACATTTCTTTTCTTTCATTTTCTTTACCCTCCTTCACTGCCTAGAGGTCGTGGGTTCGATTCCCAAACCTCACATTTTTTTATTTTTTTTACTCTTCCTTAAATATGATTGAGAGGTGGTGGGTTCGAATCCCACTCCTCTCGTTTCTTATTTTTTCTTTTAAGTTACATTTTCTAATTAATACCATGGTTCGAATCCCCTTCACCACATTTATTTTTACTTATTTATTTTCATGGTTTTTAACATAGTGAGGTCATGTGTTCAATCCTCCATGACCTCACTTTTTTTATTTCATTTTTTTCAACATTTTGAACCCTCTTTGTTGACCGAAATTCATCAATAGAAGATGGAAATTTTCTTTGTATTTTTCAGCATCCTTTCATCAAGTTACACCTTAGTTCTTAGGGAAATTTCGTAGTGCATTCAGAACGTTTTAGGTGAGTCTTCATGTATTCATTTAGCCAAGACATTATCCCTCAAGTCAGCCACATTTCAACTCATATGAACATCACATTTACATAAACATGTGTACATGAAATATAAAGAACTATCATGCCATTTCAAGTCCTAAACCATGAAAAATAGCCACGGCAACACACGCATACACACGTAGTTACATTTTTGGAAACATCAACATAAGTCACATAATTCCAAACATACATTTAAACACATTATCATAACGAAAACACTCTTCATCCCTAGTTTTCTACCAGCAAACATAACCAACCTATGATTCAATGAGAGCTACTGACAAGGACATGCATCGGGGAAAAATTCTAGTTTTCGGAATGAATATTTTGAAACTTAAGGGGTCTCTTAGGGAAAGGCACCAACAGAGAAGAGAACTGATACCGTTTTGACGTTAAACTCTTAACTTGCTTCCAAAAAACTTCACCCAAGAACACGTCTAAGCCTCCTCAATATCAACTCCACTCGAATGACAACCTCCCTTAGCCTAGTGTGCGATTAACATTTGTTTTATTGTGATTTCGTGTGAGTTCTTCAAGTGTGAAGAACTTTGTTTATTTTTCTTCTTTTATAACTTATTATGGCAGAGAAAATACATGAGAAAGAATAAGAGAGATTGAGCGTGACAGTGGAGAGATAAACGTGAGAGAGTGGGAGTTGTAGGAGGCTTAGTAGTCTAGTTTTAGGACTTAGTCAATAAGATTTTTGTTTATTTAATAAAAATCTGATTTTTATTTTATTTTAAATTAGATAATGAATAATAATAATTAATTAATTACATTAATTCAATAGCTTAATAAAAAAATCACTTTAATTCATTGTTTCATCTAGGTTCGAACCCGAGTGGAGCAAGAGTTCACTTCAAGAGCCCAATTTCGGCCCTGTTTCCACAAAATACCCCTCCACCTTATAATTAAATAGTTAATTATATATTTAGGGTAATTACGATACTACTCTTACCCTGGAAAAAGACAACTTTACACCTAGACCCTCCAAACCTAAGATTTTCCCTTTTTAAGTCTTGTAAAGACTCCTTCGAGCAAATCTTCGTATTCGAGAGCCCTACATGGGTGAACCCAACCTTTCCAAGCTCAACTAACTCCCCAAGTTAGTTGGCTTGGCTGTAGCGTGTGTTCCGAGATATTGTTCTACGCGCATCAATCTTGTGAGCCCTGGTCTAATCATAGCCATTCTTGACACATTAAGCATTTCTTATCTTATCCATTTTTAGGGTTGTTGCATTCGCTGGCCGAAAAAAGTTACCGTCTTCTCCTTCATAATGTTTTTTCCAACTATTTTTCGATTTCGAAATGGCTTGGTAATGTTTAAAAAGCTTTTATTTTGTGTTTGTTGGCTGTGAGTTACAATTTAGTTTATAATATTTTGATATGAGTTATATGTGTTTAATTGTTTCATCCAGTTATGCGCAATATAAAATTAAAGCTTTGTGGATTTGTACTCAATGTTGCGGTCTTTCTGTTCTCTTGAGTTTGAGTTTTGGCTGTGATTTTCCTTCTCCTGTGTTTGTTCGACTATGTCCAATCTCTTCTCATATCTTGTTGGATTTAAACCTCAAAAGCACTATTCTTTTTATTGTTAGGGAGTGTTTGGTATGAAGGAAAAAAGTAAATGTTTTCCAATTTTCTCATTTTTGGTTGGGTCAAATGTTTTGGAAAATATTTTTCAAATCCACTCATTTCCCTCAAATTTAAGGAAAATGACTTCCCTTCAAAACTTAAGAAAAACATTTTCCAAAACACTCTTACAACCTCCACCCTACCCACCCCACCCTACCAGCCTTCCAGCCACCCACCAACCCCTACCA
>NC_028642.1:8741686-8743843 GCF_001406875.1 Solanum pennellii
AAAAAAAAACAAATTAAGTTTATTTTTAAAATATATTCCAAATGTTAATTTTTTTTTTCACCCCTACCTTAGACCGGCACCATCCCATCCCCAAAAATAATTGATATTGTCTTAAAAGAAAAATTCAACTTCAAATTTTAATTTTTTCACCCCTACTTAGAATCCCCACACCCCACCCCACCTCAAAAGTTTCTTTTTAAAAAATATTTTAAACTTCAATATTTCATTTTTTCACCCTATCCTCGACACNTGAACCCGCACCCCCAGCACGAAAAAAATTTTAACTTTAAAAATTATTTTCTACTCAGGTAAAAAATAAATTATATTTGTCAAAAACTTTTTCATTCAAAAACCAAACACTAAATATTTTTTCAGAAAATATTTTGTACTCACGGACCAAACATGAGAAAATAAGTCAAATATCTACTTGTTTTCGAGGAAAAATATTTTCTAAGAAAATATTTTCTTTCATACCAAACACACCCTTAATGTTCTTTTCTTTTAAGTAACGAGGCAAATTTTGAAAAAAAAATTAATTGCTTATGAAGTGTGATTGTTTCTTCTTGTGTCTCTTTTCTTGAATTTTTAAAATGTTAAAGTCCTCATCTAATCAATGTCTGTGATTTCTTACCTTGCTTTTTAAACTTTTTTTTGGTGATTTGCGCAAGAACAAAGTTTTAAACCTCATTTTTTGTTTCACAGAGTATATTTTTACTGTCCTAATCGTATAAATTATGATCCGCATCTTTCATTATTATTCGGAGTTCATTGATGTCAATATTTTTTTTTCAAATTTTGATCTTTACCGTTCCAATGTCATTCCCAAAAGCTAATCGATATGCATATAGTCACCTCTTTCTTCAGTAAGAAGCAATCAATTCCACACTTCCATCCTTTAACTTTATGCAATATTTGTCATATGTGGGTCGTGTTACCTTTTTTTTTTCTTAATATAATAGTTTGGTAGAATCTTATTATTATTATTATTATTATTTGTCAAAAATTTAGTAGAGTAAATAGCAGTGCATTGGTTCTCATGCTTTAAATATCACAAGTGGAGCTCCAATGATCTCAATATTTGTATAAGAATGGAGAAGTCAATGATTTTTAAGTGATATGTTGGCATCCATTGTTATTTGTTTTGGTTAGATTTCTAGTTTATGTCAATGATATGAGTTTATTCAACTAAAATGATTGTTTAGTTGGGTATATTACCTTGTTTTTCTGCTACTGCCTAGTAATGTTATCCTCAAAGAATATATTTTTCTTTTTGCTTATTTGTGTTTATAATTGCTCCATATTTCACCAATTTTGTATTCCTCTGTTAGCTTAAACTTAATCTTGGATAAGACTTTCCTTTCGTGTTTAAAATATTTAAATTTTTTAGCAGCATAGAATTAATTTAAGCAGATTAATTTCTCTATTTCTCAAATCTTTAGTTTTCTAACTACCTAGCATGATATGCTTCGATCAAGTATTTTTCCTTTTTCTAGCTAAGGATCGGGCTTAGAGTAGTATGCATGTTGATTTAAGTTACTTCTAGTTGTTCGCTACAGATAAGTTGTGTTCCTGTTTTATATGGGCATTATTTACTAATTGGGAGTGATATTTTTGTTGGTTACTAATTGCTTTTCTCCTTTTTGTTGTATGTGAAAATCATCCGAGTCCTCTTGGACTCCTACTTCCTTCCTCTGGCATTTTGAGAGAGAAATAAAGGCTCAAATTCCCTTTATTTAGTCAGACCTCTGGTATTCAAGAATGAACCAAAAAAGACGAACTGGTGTTGGGAGTAGCTATACAGGATTGTATACACTAGTATTCATCTAGTGTATATGAAAAATGGGCCTAGAGGCCTCCTAAATTTAGTTTTGTATTTTGTTGTTGGGCCCCTCTTTTTACTTGAATACTTATTAACTTATTATTTAGGACTGGTGGAAATTGGGTCTAAGGCCCAAAGAAAAACCATTATTCTTTTGTTAGTTTAGGACAGGTGCAGATGATTCAAATGGGTCGAACGTCAAAAAGAAAGGCCCAAAGTGCTGGTCCAAACGAACAGAAAATAAGACTTGGGCCCAAACTCACTCTTTTATTTAGGGGAAATTAGCAATTATATCATATTATATATATATATATATATATATATATATATATGTTATT
>NC_028642.1:8744428-8766774 GCF_001406875.1 Solanum pennellii
TATATATATATATATATATATATAACATATTTATTCAAAATAACAACACCTTAAAATATTTATGTAAATAAAAATATTTTAATAATAAAGTATTTCCTTATATAACTCATTTACCTTCCTTTTATTTCTAAAATTAGTCTCACTGTTTGACCAAAAAATAATAGACCCAATCACCCACTTTTCATTATGTAAGTATTTTTACCCAAATTTTATCATTTCTATTTTTTTTCCCTAATTATTTCTTTAATCATTCAATATCCTCGAGTAACTTTAAACCTTGTCTTTTTTCTTAAATTAGAATCCTCCATTTTTCTAAGAAATCATTCAAAAGATTTTCAACCTTTCTCAGAGTATTGAGATATAAAAGTATTTTATATATTTTGTATGTTGGATCTGGATCTAGAAGAAGTTTCAGGTGAAGAAGTGTCATTTTTGAAGTCTCAATATTAGGATAAATCTCTCAAAAGTATAGACTTGGATATGAAAGATGTGTTGGTGAAGAAGTGTCATTTTCACATGTCAATATTTCAAAAATTGATAAAATCGTTCCGGGTGATGAAAAACAACCTTATGGCATGTTGCATTTTGTATCTAAACTATCAAATTATATTCTTTATTGTTTGTTGCTTTTTGTATTCATTCCAAAATTCATGTTTATCTTGCTAAAAGTTTGGGATTTGTAGGTGTAGCATGTATTTATTTTGTATGTGGGATCTATTTCAAATTATGTATATGTTTAGCTTTGTATTAGATAAATAGTTCTACAGAATTTTGTATGCTATTCAAAATTAGGCTTCATACTTTTTTTTGTTGTATATATTCCAACTATATGCCAACAAGTTTAGTATTTTTTGTGTTCATTTTTGTGTTTCAATCTCATTTTGTATGCGAACAAGTGTTGTATTTCTTTTTTATTTTGTATTAATTCTAAGTGTATGCCAACAAGTTTTAAATTTTGTATGCTCACTTTGTATTTTAATATAATTATATATTTCAACCTCACTTTGTATACCAACAAGTTTTGTATTTCTTTATTATTATGTATTAATTTAAAATGTATGCTAACAAGTTTTAGATTTTTTCTGATCACTTAGTATTTCGAAATCACTTTCTTTGCCAACAAACTTTGTATTTTTCTTATTTTGTATTCATTCTAAAAATCTTCTTAACTGACGAGAAAAATCTTAAATCAATAGCCTCCAATTAGACATAGATTGAATATTTTTAATGGAGAGTTAAAATTAATATTGAAAACTTGAGTTTTAAGGGAGAGAGAAATAATGTCAATTGTTGAACAAAACACGTATGATAGAAAATAAATTTTGTAAAGTTTAAATCCCAAAAAAAAAAAGATGAAAAGAGCATAAGTGTAGTAAAAAAGAATTTAGGCCGACTTAAAGTTATACAAAAATTATGATTAGTAATTATGGTAACTTTGTTAGTTTAAATTTAAAAATTACTAAAATGTTATTTTATTTGATTTTGTCCATTCTTTGGGTTAACTAATAATATATTTTAAAATTAAACAAATGAAAAAAATACAAAAATCAATAATATAATAAACTAAAATATTTACATCTTTAATAAATATTATTAGGTCTGCTATGAGGCCCCATAAATTGTTAAAATATTGTTGTTTTGAAAATTTTCCCTTTTTTTTATTTCGTATTTGTTAATTGTTTATTTTCTGGTCAATTTTTAAGGTTTTCCTGATAAAATTTCCCCAAGAGATAGTCATTTCGAGATTTTCCAAAGCCTAATAAATAAACTGATCTTCCTACTTAAATTAGTTTGAATTAATTACTTAAGCATTCCTTATACTATTTCAATTTACCCTAAAAATGATTTCAAGTCATAAAGTTTGTATATTTCGTGAACTTTTCAAGGATGCTTATTTTAAATGAATTAGTCAAATAGTTAATTGCCGAATATCGCATGTTAGAGGGTATTTCAGATGCTCTAAAATCCTTCCCGAAATGCTAAACCTCGAGCCCTTTAAATATGTTCATTAGATGCTCCCTTTTTTATTATTTTTAAAATATAGTTTTTCTTGATTTTTATAAAATCATTTGTTTTCTCTTTTTTAAATAAAACAACAATACACCACAAAACCATTCGGCCCTTCCGGTAAGGTCAATACCGAAGTGCAAAACATCTATCCCTTTAACTCTTGGAAAATTTTCCTTGAAATCTTGGGACCACACAAATTTAGCCTTCTTTTGAGTCCGTCGTTAAAGGAGAAAAATAGAAGAAAATCCCACAACTAAACTTCTATAGTAACCGGCTAAACCCAAAAAACTTCTAATGTTGGAACGAGAAAGAGTCTACGACAACTCTTGACCGCATCCGTCTTCTTAGGATCTACCTCAATAACCTTAATTCACACAATATGACAAAGGAAAGAGGCAGACCTAACCAAAATTCGCACTTGCTAAACTTTGCAAAAAGTTGTTGGTCGTTAAGAATATTCAACACAATCCTTAAATGGTCAACATGCTCATTCTCACTCGTTGCATAGATCAAACTATCATCAATAAACACAATTACAAACATATCAAGGTATCATCTAAACACACTATTCATCAAATCCAGAAACGTCGTTGGAGCATTAGTCAACCCAAATGACTTCACCACAAACTTATATTGACCATAGCGGGATCTGAAATCCGTCTTTGGAATATCATACCCTCTCGCCCTCAATTGGTGATAACCCGAACAAAGATCAATTTTAGAGAAATAATTAGCCCCTTAAAGTTGGTCAAACAAGTCATCTCTCCTTGGAAGAGGATAATTATTTTTATGGTCACTTTGTTTAATTGACTATAACAAATGCAAATTCGAAGAGACTCGTCTTTCTTTCTAACAAATAATACAGGAGCACCCTATGGAGAGATGTTTGGTAAGATGAAACCCTTATCCAACAAATACCTTAGTTTCTCTTTCAACTCTTTTAACTCCAATGGGTTCAGTATATAAGGACGATTATATTTAGGTTTGCTTACCCGGGAGAAGGTCAGTACTGAAATCTATATCCTACTTGGAAGGAATACCGGGTAAATCATCGGGGGAAACTTCTGGAATTCATTAACTACAGGGACTGATTCAAGAGTAGGGGTATCAAAATCTACATTCCTAACCCTAACAAGATGATAAAAGCAGCCTTTTGAAATCTTCTCCCTAGATTTAAGTTAAGACACAAATTGACCCCAACGCATTGAATTTCCCCCTGTCCCCTCTATGATAGGATTTTGTAACTGGAATCTAACCACCCGAATACTACAATCAATAGAGGCATAAAATCCATACAGTCAAACCATACAAAGAATCACATCAAATTCTAACATGTAAAGCTCTACAAAATAAATAATAGTAAGTTTATGGGATAAGGAAACATTACATCTCCTATAGACCCTATTAGCCACCACAAAATCACCAACATGAGTAGAGACAGAAAATGTTTTTTAGAGCACTTTCGGGGGAACATCAAATCTCATCGCCACATACGGTATAACAAAATATAAAGTAACACCTGGATCTCACAAAGCATACACATCATGAAGAAAAACTTTTAACATATCGATGACTATATCATAAGGCGTTCTCTTTGCATCCTCGGGATTAGAGAGCATAAAAGCAGTTTTGTTTCGAAGCATTTGAGTATGAACTACAAGGAGGGGCTTGCTTGAGCTCTATTACCTTGAAATTGAGCAACGAGAAATCTCTAACATTTTGTCCAATCTTTCTACAACCATTAGGGTCGTCTAGACACTAACCCATGTTTTATCACACTTCACACAACCCGTGTTTTATCACACTTCACACAACCCATGTTTTATCACACTTCACACAAGTAGATATAGTAGTAGAAGAGCCACCTCCATTTCCTACATAAGGTTTAGGGTTAAACACCTTTTCCTTATTTGACTTAGGAGGGGCATCAAATCAGCCTTGACCAGAAAACCTTTTTTGAAATCCAGGCAGACATTGTCCTTTGAACTTTGCATTATACTAGTTTGAATCACTGGTCCTATACTTCACCTTTGTAGACTTTTCCTTGAGTTTCTTCTCCTCATTTTGTTGTGCATGGATCATAAGATGAGAGATGTTTATGTCATCAACGAGCATAGTGAAAAACCATTCTTTTACCACCATATCAGATATACCTGTTACAAATTTACTCATCTTAACTCTAAGATCTGCCACCACTGTTGGAGAATACCTAGACAATCGGTTGAGCTTTAGGGAATACTCCTCCACACTCATACTTCCTTGACAAAGGTTAATAAATTGTGGAACTTTTGCTTTTCTCAATTCAAGGGGAAATAACCTTTCAAGAAAGTTGATTTAAACATTTCTCACTCTACGGGAACCGCTCCAACTAGCCTTGACTCTTTCCGCTAATAATGTCGTATTTGAGAAACCCCCTTCAATCGGTAAACAACAAATTCAGCTTTCTCTACTGGTGTCACCCCCATAATAACAAGTACCTTATACACCTCATCGATAAAGTTTTGACGGTCCTCCTCGAATTTGGAGCCACAAAACTCTGGAGGGTTCATTCTCATGAAATCCTAACTCTCGATGCCTCCATAACCACATTTAGTTCACGTGAGCTACCACGTCTCGATTATATTGTTCTTTCATAGCTTGGGTGAACATTTGAAAAGACAACCTAACCTTTGTATTTTTAATATTCTCATACAAAGGATTAACTATATCTTGAGGAGGATCTCCTTGTTCGAGATTGTAACCCTTCATCCTTCTAGTAGACATTCCAGTCATCATCTCTTGAAGAAAAAAAAGGAAATGATTAGGAGAGGGAAATATTTTAGAGTTAAACTCTAAGGCACAACTTAAGAGCATGAAGAAGTGAAATTTCCTAAACGTCTTGTAGCCTCTTATTAATAAATGTGGCGCGCTTCACACTCATAAGAAAGACTCTACTTGACGTGTCTAATGAGACATCATCCTTGGATCCTATACCTTATGCTCTCCTTAAAAATTTTGTCATGCCCCAGGAGTACTCCCTAGATGTAACATGGCACATTGAACCCCTAAGGACTCCATAAAAGCCACTTAGCTCTCATTAACATAAGAAATAGAATAATTAAGAGTAAAACAAATTTCAAGACTAAAAAACGTTTAAAAAAAAAGCAGAAATCTAGGCACTTGTCTCATTATATCCATTTATTACAATACTGAATGATATTGGGCCTAGCCCATACATAATGTAAGAATAGGATGGAAACTAAAATGATAACTCGGTTCTCAAACCATGAGGACTTACATAGCTCTTCAAGAAATCGAAGTCCAATTTCTAGCTCCCTGTGTGTCGAACCATACATTTGGGAAAAATGTTGGAAAAAGTATGTGTTAGTATAAAAATTCATTAAGTATGATAACTATGCATAAACATACTTGAAAAATGCAAAAGGGGACATTTCATTTCAAAGTATACAATTTTCCATGTTCAGCATCATATAAGAGAATAGAAATGATAAGTCATCAACCTAGATGATAAAGGTCAACCTCATATTTGAACACTTTGAACTCATGTACCATACCTCTTGAAGTAAACTTAGTTCATTATTCATTTTATTGTTGTGAGAGATAAGTCTTAACCGACATGAGACCATGTGATCTATAACATGATTACTCTATGTAACCGATATGTAACCGATACCGAAATGTGTTGTCCTACTATTCTAAGGTAGAACCATGAACTAGCTGGCATGGATAAAATACCTAGATATCCTAAAAGGGAAAGTACTTTATGGCATATGGACATTGCTACTGGAAACCAGGAATCAACTAACGTAAAAGGTTCCTATCTCATGAGACATGCATTGGATGCCCAGCCTTAACTCAAGTAAAAGACTTCCATCTCATTTCAATATCTACTTTATGCTAAGCATAAATCCCACATAGTACATATTAAGTCTTACTTAACTCATGTCTCATGGAAGTACTTGCTTAAACAACCAATCCAAGTAAGTTCATTAGTATATCTCATTAGATCATGCTTGAGAAAACCTTTCACCTGCATGTCTACATGTAAATCCTAGATTCAATTAGCTAAGAAAGATTTCCAAGATTAGAATCATAATTATGTGAGAAAACCTTTTACATCAGGTTCATTATGTGTTCATGAGAATGTCCTTTCAATCAATACCACAACATTATCATAATCATTGACACTTTACTGTCAAACTATCCTTACATCATATACATAAATTTCATGAAAACATGAATAATCTCACAAATTATCCTTTTAAGCTTAAAACCTACTTTAAATTATCACATCTACAATTCATGTATTAGACATGGAATTCATTATAATTCATGTGATCCTATAAATTCGTGCATCAATTGATAAAATCCTCTTCCATCGACATAGACCGACCTTATAATATCACATAGAAAAATATGAGAATCTTCATAAGTTCTTCGGAATGCATCATAAAAAACATAGGAAATGATAAATTCAAGCTTATAATTACATAATTCAACAATTAGAATCATGTTTTAAACGAACCCATAACTTTTGAATCAAATCCTACCAATGGAGAATTTCCTTTCTTTCTTTGAAAATTGAATTTTGAAGGATCTCCATGGATGAAATCTATCATAAATTTTTTTAAAAAAAGTCCAATGCTAAGACTTAATTGAGAATATTGATCCTTTCCTTGAAAGCTTAAGTGAAATCTTTTCTTCTTAGAGAATATCTGAGAGGAGTTGCTTTTCTTTTTGGGATTTTGGTATAATGAATTAAATGGGTCTAATTTGGGGGTAAAAATCTTATATACGCATTCAAAATGTAGGCAAAATGACATAGTATAGGAATTAATTTATTAGAAAAAGACCCAATTACCCATAAGTTAAGTTCCAGCTGCGACCGAGTTACTAACTGACAGACCCAAACAACGGACTATAGATGAACCTACGGTACGTCTTGGTGAACCTTGGTTAGTGGTTATTGAATGTTTACTTGACCTACGACCACTCGACCGCAGGTCATGGACCCTGCAATGGCTATAGTTAAGACATGCTCCACGCTTGGCTAGTTTCGGGGGCACCTATCAGTAGACCCATTCGACGGATCATGGTCTTACCCACGCCCATCCTGGTGGACCGTCAATCCTGCTCATAAATTCAAATTTTGTGGGCTCTAACCACGGACAACACCTAAAGTCTGTGGGTCCACCTACTAACCATCGGTGGTCCTCGTGGATGGTACCTAAAGATTCTGAATTTCTAGTTCATTACCCTTATTTGGATACTGGGTTTATTGGTAATGTTCCCTAAGACCGTACTAAACTCTCTTTGGTACATTGGGATCAGTAAACCTTGGAACTTGTACAAACTTTTTCACAACTCATACCGTCGTGATTGATACCCACACTAACCCTTTGGTGGGAGAATCATTACTATAATCCAACAAAGAAACCTAATGAAAAACTAGATCATTTAAAGATATGGAAGCAGGTTTAAATGTCTAAAGAAAACTGAAGTCCCCATAAACTCCAAAAGTTAACAAAACAGCTACCAATAATTGCAGAAAAAAAGTTTAGAATTGAAAAGTCAATTAACCAAAACCCTAATAATGAAAAGTCTAAGAATAAGGGGCACAACCCCGAATGCTAAAACGTAATAAATGTCATAAGATCTAGTGTAAGTCAGAAGAGAATGGACTAAAAAAATGAGAACTCATGGCGACTTGGAAGAATTGGCTCACCCTTGAATTCGGTCTTCGATCAATGATCTCCTAAATGAAGTCTGAGAGTGTTCCTTTGATGATTTCTTGTACTAAAAAAAAAAAACAAGTGCAGTATTAGTACACAACCACAATGTACTAGTAGGATCACACGGCTACTCCCATAAGCACAATATACAAAAATAATCACAACATAGTAAACATACATATACACAATACAATTTAGTCATCATAATACATTTTAGTCATCATAATAGAGCAACATACAGTCTTCCATTATCAATGACTAGTAGACATAACATAAAAATCATAATTGTCCTCCCATGGAACCTACACCTAAATTGTTAGTGTATCATAACGTGAAACCCGATCCAATATATTTGTCGGAACGTGACACATGATTAAATATATTTGTTGGAACGTGACACAAACTCCAGTTAGCACAACTACAATCGGAATCACACTCATAAAGAACAATGCCCATAGTTATAAAATCAAGCAATGGTTTCATGGCATGTAATTATTCATATACATATAATCATTTGCTTTAGATTCGATTCACATTCCTTGTATTCATACATGCATGCATTCAACGAAGCAATTAACCGACATATATCACACACAAAAAAAATTAAACCATCACCCCTATAGAAATCAATCTTGAATCCTCCTAAAAAACTTGATTCTTCCCTTTTTCTATTCTTTCTGCTTGTTCTAGGGATACATACAATTAATATAAGCATTGATAAATAATGAACATCTAAATTTACTCGGATTATAACAAATCACATAACCCAAAACAAAACCGATGATCCTAATGTGCCCTCACCCAATAATAATTACCACTAAATCTATTTTCTACGGATTGAAAAACATATTAGGGAGTAAAATCCTCACCTTTAGCACCAAAAGTCATCAAACACTATCAAGAACTCATCCTGGGTTGTCTGTTATTTCCTTAGGATAAAGTTTGTAGAAATATAACAAAATTGGGGTTTTTCCCCGACTTAATTTGCGACTGGCCTGCTACGCTAGACTACATTCTTCTAGACCAGCCCCACCCTGGTGTGATTAATCCCACTATGTGGTCTTACACAGAGACACAATCCCAAGATTTTACTTCCATACTCCCAATTTCAACACACTTTCAAAACAGGACGTTCAATAACTACCTCTTCACGCCAAGATTAGTTTCGGGAGTTCTACTCACCCAAATTCGATTCTCTAAAGTTGTACGATCTCCTTATTGTCTCAGATATCCCCTCATGTGATCAAAATAATAAATAGATTCCTCGTTCATTACCAGAATTCCCTATAACTTACATCTTTATGATTTTGTCGGAATATGGACTAGGCTACATATTTCAAAATTACTATTAAAGGTTTTTCTGGCCCTAATTCTTTCCCGGTTGGCTTTATCTATAAGACGGGAACATGTCGTTTTAGTTTCAACTAATTTTTTTCTATTCTTTCTTAAAGATTAAAAAACAAAAATAGTTGGAGAGTCCCAATTATTAAACCTAACCTTTCTTGATTCTCCTAATGACTTGTAATTATTTTTATTCCTATATCTTTCCCAGCCCATGCCCTAAAGTTTATCAAACATTTACTTGGTTTGTTCATAATTCATTAGTTGTTCCTTTAAAAAAAACATATTTCAAAACATTTTTAATTCTTAAATATGATTAGAAAGTTTTTAATAACTTAATGAGATCTTTTTATGATTTAATAGGTCTAGAATAACAAAGAAACACACATTTGAGAATATGAGGGGCTCATATCTTTTACATAATTAATTAATTATGACATATTTAGGGGTGTTTATGAACAATGAAAAAGAAGAGCACGGAGAACATGTTGATGTTGACTAAAGAATGATTAATAGGCTATTAAATTGAGTATCTTATAGTTTGCATGCATGTGACAACCCAATTCCTCGAGTCATGATGGAGGCTCTACTATAACCCACCAGTAGACAAGAGAACCTTTACCAAAGAACTACAAGTAGTGGCATTGAAGGCAAATTGAAACAATAACATAAATAATAGAAATCATAAAGGGAGAAGAGGAAGCAAACCAAAATATGTATACAAATAAGAGATCCCTCCCAGAACCTAGAAATCACATGTACAGAGCTATTAAGAAAATGAGTACAAGTACCAAAAGTGGACCATAGAAAGAAAGTGATATATATAGATGGAGACTAGTGCAGCTCGTTGTCAAAACACTGGTCGCCGGTCACTGTCAATACACCAAGTGTTCACCCTATCTCTGAATCAGACTGCTGTAGCTCGCTGTCAACACTGGTAGCTGGTGATTGAAACTGCATCACAAAAACAAATGTAGAGTGTAGTATGAGTACTAAATAAACAGGTACCTGTTATGTCCAAAAGCACAAGCAAGTGCACATGGTCACTCAAGACCCAAAGGACTTCAAATAAGCAAATAACTTTTTTTCGCGTCTAAACTAAATTTAATCAAGAAAAAATTACTTTTAGACATTTTCTTATCACAACTTACAACTAACTAGATGCTATCAGAAATTAATTACGTTAGTCAAACAACTTCAAACAAGAGAATATCACAATAATAAAAGGTATCCCAAGGTTGTAGCATAAATAGATTTCCGACATAATATTGATTTATTCGAGTATTCGACGATTTAACCTCATTATGGATTAGAAAGTTTTCTTTTACGATCACAATCTTTTGACTTCTAATCGCCTACCACCATTGACAACATAGATGCATCGTTGAGCTAGGTTAGGCTAGAAAAAATAATGGCACATTTAGTATTCTTCTTGTATAAAAACCAAGTGTGGTATATGAGTATAAGACTATCCTATATACAAAAGGTTCTAGATTCTAACCCAGAATGAACACACTTCTCCCTTCATCTTCTGAGTTGAAGAGCGGAACACCAAATTTATTTAAATGTTGATCGAGCATTAAAACAAGAATACAAGCACAAATAATTATCCAACCTTTCTAATTCTGGAAACAAATTCTATAAGAACATCAACGGTAGCTACAATCCTAGAATAGGGTACGTTAATCATAACACAAAATATCAAAAGCAATGTTTGTCAATCATACAAGAATTAACCAAGATAAAAAAGGAGAAGGAAAACCCTAGAAAATATAATAAAACCGCCTACAATGTTGTGCTCCCGTCTATTTGAACCTTGATAAAATATAAAAATGAAACACTTAAACTATTTATAGTCCAAATTAACAACACGTGGCCAATTTCTGGTGTAAAGGTCTGCATCGCAGACCTGTTCCCTCACCTACATTTGTGCACAAGTAAAACCAATCTGCATCGCATTTCCATCGCAGACTGCTCTATTATGTGGAATTTGTTTTCTGCATGGACGTGCTAGCCCACGATGCGGAGGTGCTCTCTCGTAATGCATTGTCTAGGTTCTTAGTCCATTTTCTCCGTAACTTCGTCTTCTATTTTCCAAGTATGTCTAGGTGTCCTACTTTTGCTCGTTTTTCCTTGCTCTTCACCCTGAAACAACTAATCATATTGGTTAGAAAAAGTGACATAAAGATACTCTCAAAACTAAACTCCGATACGGTAAATTCTCTAAAACTTAGCTATATGTATGTGATAAATTAGTTGTCCAGTGCTTAAATATGCCCAAGATCAGTACCACCAAGAAAAGAAAAGTGATATGAAATGCGAGAATCTAAAAAAAAACAGCATAATCAAGAACAAAAAATCTAACAAATATGCATACGAGTTACTAACACACAAACAAAAGGAGAATAACCAATAAAATATGACTGGGATCCCACAAACCTGAAGGTTACACGTGTGTGCAAGCTAAATGTAAAACTTGAGCGGACTCTCATAAGCTTGACATGTACAAGGAAGAGAATAAAATGGAATAAGAGGACCCAACGATGTTCCATAGATTTCTATAACTTTCCGCAGAATCAAACTTAACAAATCCATATGCTTAAAGTTCATCCAAAACTTATAGGGATTGCAAACTTGGACCAAATTGATAGTTTAGGATCAAGGATTTGAATCGAGATCTTGAGTACTTTAACCAAGACATAGGATAATGCTTGACTTTAACCACATATTAATATGACCAAGGACTGGAACCGTGGTGAGTAGATTTAGACTTGAGTAAAGTTAAAATAAGTGGTGGACTTGAACCATAACTGCAAATTACAGCGGACTTGAACAACTACTGAAGAAAGCTAGGACTTAAACATATGCTATAATACTAAGGTGAGGACTCGAACCATGTTTGGTAAAATGAATTGGGGGACTTAAACCACTAATAGAGGTAAATTGGCTAAATAGGATAGAAGTCCAATCGATCATCATTAGGAGTATCCATAATCTCAGCGCTATCGATAAACAACTCCATCTTGAACCATATCCAACCAGAACAGACGAGTAGCTTCCAGACAAAAATATAGACACCCAAATCGATGAAAATAGAGGATTCATGAATATGTGGTTCGAAGTGAAATATTACTGGCTAGATAAGTCCCAAACTATTAGACCTAGGTCTGCTACATAAGTCTACTGAGAGCTAAGATATTTGTAGCGGTGTCGGGGAGACTATAAGGCCTAACAACACCAAAAGGATGCAAGTCTATGACAATCACTGGCCTAATCCTAGAGTAAGTCGAAACATTCTCCAACAATATATAAGAATCACAAATAAGGCACACTAAAAGGTGAGAATACAACAGACATGCTTCAACTGCCCGAAAACATGATAGGTAGCCTAAATCATGGATTCTAGGAATGTAATAACCACTAATTCAACAAAAAATTCAAACAAATGAACATACAATTACTTAACCATGCTAATTCAGAGGGAGAGGGAAGTTGTGGTCTACTTGTATCCCGACCACACACTCTCCAAATCATCATGTTAGAGCTTTTCTCTTCCGCACATCGTCAGAACTGTGCAACACTATCAAAAATAGAATCACAACGTCAATATAGTCGTTCACAACAATCTTATTTTTTCTGTGAAAAAAATCAAAATTGGGTCTAAAATTAGATTGTGGCACCCCCATTGGGGATCCCAAAATGGACTCCATGAAAAGGTTAATTTTATCTCCCCCAAATTATATCCCAAAATGGAATAAAATTTGCGACTCAGAATAGCCCAAAATCAGTCCATGCATTTTAATCACCGTTAAAGCAAAAGAAAAAGAGATGAAAGCAACTAAAACTCGTAAATAACCACAAACGAAGGTCCCCCCCTCCCGGAGCACTCCAATGTGTAGCCACACCAACTTTGATCAACCCAACCTTTGGATCACCCAATATAGAGCTAAAATAAGAGAGAAGTCACGTTTAGTACTTATGTACCATGGTTTCACGATACTTTTAATGTTTTTTCCTTAAGTTTAGTGTGTGTCAAAAAGCCTTTTTGTATTGATTTTTATATAAGTTTCTCCTTATTTGCAGGAAATCTGTCAAAAGATGAACGCGGAAGTTTTTGAGCGAGAAATGTAGAAAAGACCACGTACGGAGCTTATGACGGTCCGTAGGTGGCATCGTAGTGAAGAGACATGCTACTGAAGGAAGATGGGGAAGTCTAACCTAGTGTGGGATTACAGAAGTCCATGACGGACCGTCATAGCCAAGACTGTTCGTCCTGCTGGTTCGTCGTAGTGATCAGAGAGTAGTCTCAATACCCAAATTCCAAGAAGTTAAAGTATTATGTAACAGAGATCCTCGACGGACCGTCGTGCTTGAAACGGACCGTCATACCTGTTCACTGAGGGTAATGAAGAAAGCAACAGAAGAATTTGTGAAGTATGGGACGACGGAGGCCATGACGGCTCGTCGTGACCACTACGGTCAGTCACGAGGTCCTCGACTCAGACGGGTTTGGATAGATTTTCGGTGATTAGGGTCCTTCTTTTATTAGGTTTTGTTTTTATTACAAATAGTTCGAAAAAACCTTGTTTTTGGGGTTAGACTGTGAGACTTCTAGTTACACTTTTGGATAATTTTTAGTTCTCTTGTTCAAGTATAGAAGAATTTATTTCAGTAATTGATACACTTTTTCGGGAATTGATTGTTGGTGTTTTGTTGATTAATCAAGTAAATTTTCGGATTTTATTCTTTCTCATTAAAGTAAGTGCATGAATTCTTATATTAAATATATGAATAGTTTGATTATGACCATGGTTAACTAAGGTCCATAACTAGGGTTGTGGGAACCATGGGTGAATAATGAGGTAAAATTTAACTAAAATAGCAATTCTAGAATATTGTCTTGCATGTATTGATAATTCTTTCTTTTAGAAGTCTTTTTAACGGATGGCCAACGTTAGAACTCGCCTTAATGCTACTTGCCAGACCAAGGAGGTAGATAATAGGAAAAGAATTATCAACATAGATTTAGTGTACATTATCTAATAGGCTAGTGTCGGTTGGTATGAGGTAATAACTTAGTCAAATATCGAATACAATGCTTAATATAAGGTAATGGTAAGGGTTAGTATAGCAACACACGTAGCCGGACCAATGTGCGGAGTGAAATTTTCTAGATGCCGGACTAAGGATTTAGAGATACATAACTTATCACTTTACATGGAAGATTCTAGGAAAGAATTGTTATAGTTAGAATTATCAAGTTAGGAGCCTGTGGGGAACACTTAAGCCCTAGTTACTTTTATTAATTTATGAAGCTCCGAGATTTGAATTTGTTAGTTGTTTACTTTAACTTAGTTAATTATTTTCATTAATTTAGAAATTAAAACCCTCTCTTTGTCTTTTGTTTTCTAAGGAAATAGTTGACTCAATAATACTAATAATAGAATAAAGTTTAGTCTGAACTATTTTCCTCGTGGGATCGATCCCAACCACATTAGTTTGGTTATTTACTTGATACGACCGCTTTACTTCTTATTTGAGAAGTAAGTTTGAGCGTATCAAATTTTGGCGCCGCTGCAGGGGAAAGTAGCTTTTAGATTAACTTAAACTTATTACTAAAGTTTAGTCAATATTTTCTTAATTTTACTTTTCTATTGTTTTTTATTCTTTCAAAACTAACTTCCTTTTATGCCAAATACACAAAGAGGAAGAGAACCCTTGTTTCCCTACGACCACGAATTAGAGTGTACGCTATGCAATATGAATCTAAATTTGGGTATTAATGATGATGATCCAAACTAGAACATCCCAGCTCCAGTTGATGCTAATGGTCAATTATAACCCGATGATCCTGGTGAAAATCAACAAAGGGGACAAAATTCCGCTTCACGTTCTCAAGAATATTACAGAGGTTAGGATAATATTGCAGACTCTGATGGGTCACTTGTCTTTCCCCCTTTACCACAAGGCCACACATTTGTGGTAACTAGTAGTCTGATGCAAATGCTCACTGCTAGAGGTGTGTTTTCAGGGCTACCTTCTGAGGACCCACATGCCCATATAACTAAGGTAAGGGTAGTGTGTAAAAGCTCTGTACGGAGGCCTGATTTGAATTTTGATGTAATAGGGCTAAGGGCTAAGAGTATTTCCTCTCTCACTGACGGGAGAGGCTGCTATTTGGTTCACTGAACTCCCTTATAACTCAATTTTCACTTGGAACCAACTAAGGGACGTTTTCTTAGCACGTTACTTCCCGGTCTCCTAGAAACTAAACCACAAAGAGAGAGTGAAAAACATTGTGGCACTACCAGGAGAGTCAGTTAGCAGTTCTTGGGATAGACTCACTTCATTTTTGAGAAGTGTCCCCAATCACCGCATAGATGATGAGTCACTAAAGAAATACTTCTATCGGGACAGGATGATAATAATAAAGCGGTATTGGATACTATAGCGGGTGGTTCTTATGGGAAGTGTCCTTATGCCGAGATTGATGAAAAGTTAGAGAACATCTCCCGGAATAATAAAGCTTGGAGTACTAGAAAGTCAGATATTGGAAGAAATACCTACGCAATGGAATCCACACACAACCCAGCCACATATGAGATTCGTGAAGAGATGGCTCAGATGAGAATTAAGCTTGGGTTGATATTAAAACATGTCACTGGGGTGCATAAAATGATGAATATTATTATGTGGAGGATTCCTATGCAGTAAATGAGCAGACGGGGGGGTTTTCGACCAAATGGCCAAGGCTCAAATCAAGAGAATTGGCGCCAAGGTCAAGGAAACCAAGGTCGGAACTATGGTAACTATAACCGTGAGGGTAATTATGTCCGAGAGGGAAATTACAACCGCGACAACAACTTCAACAGGGGTAACTATGGTAACAGAAATGATAGGAATGGGCCCTATGTTCCTCCTCAAAATTGTGAAGTTGCTCCTAGGGATGGTGGAGGTAGTCTGGCGCGAGTTGAGGATATGTTTCACAAAATGATGAGGAGGTTCGATGTTAGTGATGAGCACAATAAAGAGTTAAGGAGTGATTTAGTGGGTATTGGGCAGAAAGTCGATACACATGCAATATCAATTAAGTATCTTGAGTTGCAAATGGTCCAATTATCTTCAACTGTGAGCAAATGGAAACCGGGCACTCTTCCTAGCAACACTGTCCAAAATTCGAAAAATGATGGACACTGTATGACAATCACTACTCGGGGTGGTAAGCAAACCATTGACCCACCTATGTCGTCTAATGAGGAAAAGGTGAGAAAGGATAATGATAAGGTGGTAGAGGATAGTGGTGAAGCAGAAGATAGCATTGGAAAAGATGCAAAAGCACCTATAAAGGTAACTCCCATGCCTAGAACACCACCACCCTTTCCTCAAAGATTAGTGAAAAAGACTGAGGATGGTAAATATCGGCGTTTTATAACCATGTTGATGCATCTTTCTATCAATGTCCCTTTGGTAGAAGCTCTAGAACAAATGCCCTGTTATGCCAAGTTTATGAAAGATCTGGTTACAAAGAAAAGATCGGTCACTTTTGAGGATGATGATAGAATACAGCATTGTAGTGCTATAGCTACAAGATATCTAGTACAAAAGAAAAAAGATCCATGTGCGTTCACTATTCCTTGTACAATCAGGTTATTACATTTTGCAAAAGCATTATGTGGTCTGGGGGCAAGCATAAATCTCATGCCCTTCTCGATTTACAAGAAGTTGGGTTTGGGTGATCCAAAGCCCACTGCGATACGGCTACTGATGGCCGATCGAACTGTAAAAAAGGCCTATAGGGATACTTCATGATTTGCTAGTAAAAGTGGAGATGTTCATATTTTTGGCAGATTTTGTTATTCTTGATTGTGAAGTCTATTTTGAAGTGCCTATCATTCTTGCGAGTTCATTCCTTGCAACGGGTAGAGCCTTAGTTGATATGGAAAAGGGGCAAATGAATTTTCGATTGAACAATGAAGAAGTGACCTTCAACATTTGTAGGTCCATGAGGCAGAGTTGTGAGTTCCAATCGGTATCTGCTATATCCTACAAATTTGGTAAGTCATCTGAGACACAAATAGAAGAACGTCTAGGTGTAGAATCATTAACGGCAGTGATAATGAATTTTGATAACGATTGCATTGAAGAGTATGGGTCATTAGTCGCGGCCGTGGTGATGTTCGGTTTAAACTGAAGAAATATGAGTTAGACATGAAGAATCACGAATCTCCACCCACGAAACAATCAATAGAGGAGGCACCAAAGTTAAAACTAAAAGCTCTCCCACCTCATCTCAGGTATGAATTCTTAGGAAATGGTGACACTTTGCTGGTAATCATTACATCATACCTGAGTGAACAACAAGTTGAGAGTTTTGTGAAAGTGCTAAAAAGGTTCAAAAAGAGCTACTGGGTGGACTATTGCGACATTATTGGAATCCCTCCTGGTATTTTTTCTCATAAAATCAAACTCATGCCCGATCATAAGCCAAGTATTGAGCACCATAGTTGCTTAAATCCACCTATGCAAGAGGTTATGAAGAAGGAAATCATTAAATGGTTTGATGCCGGAGTAATATATCCAATCGCCGATAGTAGTTGGGTATGCCCTTTTCAGTGTGTACCTAAGAAAGAGGAAATGACTGTGGTCACCAATGAGAAAAGTGAATTTGTTCGAATGATACCGGTTACTATATGGACGGTGTGTATGGATTACCGTAAATTAAATGCATGGACCAAAAAATATAATTTTCCTATGCCCTTTATTGATCAGATGTTAGATAAACTTGCTGAAAAATGGTGAATTGTTTTCTTAATGAAGTCGGATTAATCAAGTGTCTTCAATCGCGTCGCGACGTTAAATCACGCGCTGGTTGGGAGGCAACCCAATACGTATCCTCTAACCCTACTATAGTTTTTTTCTAGCAATGGTACCATTTTCGACTAATGAGTTTTAAATTTGAAGGTAGCACATCACCAGGAAATTCTGCAGAAAATCACTCCGCCACATTCACTGACGGATATGTCGATTGACCGTCATGCTCGTGATGGACCATTACATAAATTCTTCGTGCCAGGTACGTTTTTAATTTATTTTCAAAATTAGGGTATCCGCAACGAAACCCATGACGGACCGTCACATAGACGGACCGTCGTCGGGGACTCATTGCGTCATTAACCAGCAGCCCGACCCGACCCGGCTGGGGAATTATAAAAGTTTTCAACCTTTTATACTCCCCACCCCTTCATTTAAACCGTTTCTTTCCCTCTTTCTCACATTTCCTCCCTTTCCAACTTCCTGACTTTCTCATCCTCTTCTCTATCAAGTGATCCACATCACTTCCCCAAATCCCTAAATCCCCAAATCTCCTTTCTACTAGTCGGAGTCTGCTGCTGTGTTTTTGCTCTTGGTAGGTGAGTGACTCACTTGCTTGTTTTTCTCCTCTTCTCAGGTATGTGTCTCTGATCTCTACCCATTTACACTGCATTTTTGTTTTTCAATTACTATTGGCCTATTTGTTTTTGGTGGGTCTTTGCTCTTTGATCCAATTTTATCTGACCTAGGTTGAGAGTCCCTCGAATTGCCTTGTTAAAACTCGAGAAATTGGTGTTTTAGCATTGCTAGTTTGCTAGGTATTTGGGTTTAGAAACATGTAGGTTAATATGAAGTATTCCTTTTGAGTCACAGGGGATGATTGTGGCATCCTCTGTTCTGTCACAGAATGACAAAACGAGACCCTGACGACGCACCATCGTACCCACGACGGACCGTCATAGGGTTTGTCGCAACACGTCACTATTTGTTTTCCCTAAGTTTCGACCAACAGACATATGCAACGGACTGTCGTTCCCACCACGGTCCATCCTACGCAACCGTTATGGTTGTCAGAGACCTTATTCCTAAGGGTCTCCAACTTTTTCCAAGTATCCTCTGACGGACATCTACGACGGACTGTCGTACCCATGACGGTTGTCCTGCACAACCGTTATGTTTGTCACAGACCCTATTCTTAAGGGTCTCCATTTTTTTCTTGGTGTCCACTAACGGACATCTACAACGGACCGTCGTACCCTCGACTGTCCGTCCTGCACAAACGTCATGACGGTCAAAGACACCTCTTCTAAGGGTCTCCATACTTTTTCTAAGTGTCCTCTGACGGACATCTACGACGGACTATCGTACCCTCGATGGTCCGTCCTGCACAACCGTCATGATGGTCAGAGACCCCTCTCCTAAGGGTCTCCATACTCTTTCTAAGTGACCCACGATGGACATCAACGACGAACCGTCATTATCACGACGGTTCGTCCTGCTTATCCGTCATAACTGTCACAGACTTTCCTTGTGAAGGTCTCCAAATAATCATGGTTGAATTAAGATATGATGGACCACATGACGGCCCGTCAAACTCAAGACAGGCCATCACCTGGTTCGTCGTCTTTTACTGCTACTACAAAGATGTCATTACAACTTTGCTCTTATGTGTATTTTGTCTCGTTTTTTCTTGTCTTGTTTGATCCTTTTAGTACTAATAATGATTCTTTACAGGTACTATCTCTTATTGCAGTGAAAAGAGATCGAGTTTACGCACGAGGGCGTTCATAGTCTGTCGCCCCGTCTGCTCGACTTGTATAGGCTCTGATGATGATCATGATCCCAAGTACGTGACGCCAGGCACTGCCACTCCATCACGATCTGCACGTGCAACAAGAGCTACGCCCAAAAAGGTGGCGTCCGGCGTAGTCAATTCCTCCTTGTCTGATGAGGAGCGCAAACTAACCGGCACACCTTCTGGGTCAGCTACACAAGAAGAAGGAGCGTCTGGTTCCTTAAGAGTTTCGTGGTCGGAGGAAGCCTCCGGGTCCGCAGAAGTCTCTTCACCCGCCATGGCTGCACATTCTACCTCGTCTGATGAGGCTGATAGTCTTGATTCCACTCCAGGCCCACCGACTGGAGTTCCTGCCCCGGTTGTCGACCAGCCCAACTGGTGGTGTGTCAACGGGAAATACCAAGTGTATTCAGACGCCAAGCTTCTAAATGATTAAGGCATCATGACATGGACCCTTACACTGGAGAGGCGGGTCCTTACGGGAAGTCTCCCCACCATGCTAGATATCAACACTTTCTTCACCAGACACCATCTAGAGTGGAGGACTCGTTCTTTGGGCCGCTACAGTGAGGAGTTGATCCGAGAGTTCTACTCCTCTTATGTGGCTACTCTCCGATCACAGATCGATAGGCGGGCTGCCCCCGCCAAATATGCCCCACTTGAGCACGTCAGAGTACGTGGCATACAGGTCGACATCTCCCTGCCAGCCATCCTCCGGTATCTGTACGGCATGTATATTGATACCACCAGGACTCCTTTCTTGACTACTGGTGGCAAATTGTTAAAGAAGGACAATTCTTGCGTGAGCCATCTCAGACAGACCATCAAGAGGTGGATGGCCCCGCACTTATCTATTGATGGAGAGGCTGCCGATTGGGTAATGGAGCAAAAGGGAGCCATTAAGAACTCTAACCTGACCTTCACGTCTAAGTTTTTATTGTTGATTGTCCGCCACTGCCTCTCTCCCACGACTGCAGATAATATAGTTACATGGGATAGCGCAGTTCTGATGGTAACGATGATGGTCGGGTTTGAGGTTGACTTTGCTTGGGTTCTTCAAGCGGTCATGCACGAGAGGGATTTCAAGGTCACCACTACTTAGCCTTTTACGTGCATGGTATTTTCATTATGCAGGTCCGCAGGTGTGCCCATCTGGCACATTGATCAGCTCAAGACTCCACAGGGCAATATTAATATCGGCCTCATCAGGGATGAGGCCAATGAGTTGGCTCCATGCAGAGGGCCCCGTCCAGAGGTGCCTCCACTTGGTGGGAATCTGGCTGATACTGTAGCGCATGCTCGAACGGCTAAGCATGCTACTTCAGAACCCACTGATACTACCCCGGTCGAGTCTATCCCAGGTAATAGCACTGCCCCGAGCTCCTCTCGCTCATCCCCTTCCCCCGCTCTGGTCTAGCTTACTAGGGTCCAGAAACTTGAGGCTCAGATGGCCATACTTCTGCATCACATCCAGTCTTGGATGCAGAGGTCTATTGCTGAGGCGGAGGAGCGCTTGGACCATAAGATCGCAAAACACACAGAGGGCAAGATCGCGGAGGTTTATCAGCGCTTAGACGCTTTTGAGTTGCGGGTGCTAGCCCGGCCAGCCCCTCCGGTGGACGTGTTGACCCTTCAGGCTGCGGTTGAGAGTTTGCGAGCAGATCTTGATATTATCCTAGAGGCTAGGGTGCCTGATTCTGAGGTACCTTCTTCATGGCCTGCTGAGGACACAGTGTTGGCTGCTTTTTTCGCCACTTCTGAGATTCCACCACCTTCCCCTCGAGATCATGCCAAGAGGCGCAGGGGTCGAGAGGAGGATGAGGCTAGGGCAAGGAATAAGGAGCTTCGTGATATGGAGGCTGCGAGGAGAGCCTCGATTGTTGATGAGGAGCCACATTAGATTAGGGTTGTAGAGTCAGCTGGTGGGGCATTTAGCTCCAGAGATGTGGAGATAGCAGGTTGCACGCCTGATAGTGCTGCTGATGATGAGGACACTACTGAGGGCGTCAAGACTACAGAGGTAGTGGGTTCCGGGGAACTGGACCAACCAACTTGCTGATCGCCGGCGCTTTGCGCCTCAGGTTTTCTTGACCTACCACTCTCGTATTTCAGTTTTTTTATGCATTGGATACAATTGTATCATTTTGTTGGGGGTGGGGTAAATGGAAAGTTAGTTTTATGGTGAAGTCTGAGTAACCCAATTCACGATCCTCTTTTGCGGTTTTCTTACCTGTGTTCTTCTTTCCCCAAAAGACTGTTTACTTTTATTGTTGAACCAGCATGTTATATCTTGTGTACATAGTATAACTCTGAAGCATGATGTCTAAAACAAATATGATATCCGATATGAAAATGATGCATGACTAGGCATAGTACTTGATAATTGTGTGGCTCGAAACATGACATAGAGATACACTACTGCATGACTTTGAATCTAAGACTCGAACTAGGTGTCTAATAATCTGGGAATGTAATGAACATCAAGTGAGTGTGAGGAAAATTTGAAGGATCCACCATTGAGACTGAGCTAGAACTTGCCTGGTTAGTCTGGCTAAAAGTAAGCCAAAATGAACAATAAGGAAAGGATCATAGGCCTTTGTTCGAAATAGTCAATCTTGAGTACAACATATATATATATATATATATATATATATATA
>NC_028642.1:8766810-8951569 GCF_001406875.1 Solanum pennellii
ATATATATATATATATATATAACAGAAAACCCAATGAAGTTAATCCTGTATTGATCCAAATGATTTAAGCCTAAAAACAGATCTTTCTTTTTCACCCCAACTGATCTTCTCTGGCAACAATGTGTTAGCCCTGGTCCCTGCTTGGAAATGTGCAGCTCAGTTTATGCCAAAAGCGTAAGTTGAGGGTGGATAATACGGAAAAAAAATTTTGTCGTGGCCCTGAACCAACCGTGGGTATTGTGAACCTTGACTCATGGCAAAGTCATGTGTTGAGGGTGGCTATTATAAGGAATACTCCGGAAAGTGGGGTTGAAAGATTGAAGAGAAATAAAGAACAAAACAGAAGTGATTTCAAAAAAAGTCACTTACTTATAAGGATAAGAAAGGGAAAACAGCAAGATGAAAAGAAAATTGAGAACTTAGGCGAAATGAAATGATAAAAAGGTGGTACATTTAGCCGATATGTCAAGGAGGACAACAAGTCACTAAAGTATACCTAAATATACCCTAACTAACCCTGAGCCTATGTTACAAGCTAAGAAAGTTCTATCACGATCCTAAGAGTTCTATGGAGAACTTAAAGCAGTGAAAATAAGGGCAAGGTTATGGCAATATGTATGAATGAGTTGTGAATTTATTCTGAGAGTGAGTGTTGAAAAGTAATCCTTATACTCAAACTGAAATCTTTAAATGAAAAATGAGGATGTTTTTTTTGAAGTGAGGACAGTAGTTGCAATACTGGAATTATTAGCACCTCGGTGAGAGATTGAAGAGGATAGGTGTCAGTACGTGGTGAGTCTGTGTCATGGTCTGGTTCCACATAATTCAATCCTAATAGTTATAACACGCATAAACATGATGAGAATGATCGGGATTGATAGCCAAATGATTGTGAAAGCTAAAATATGGATACTCTTGTACAGAATTTTGTAGTGAGTCATAGTGCGTCTCTTCTGGACAAAAAACGAATTTAAGTTGAGGGTGTTGATGTACCGTGGTTTCATGGTACTTTTAATGCTTTTTTATTAAGTTTAGTGTGTGTCTAAAAGCCTTTTTGTATTGATTTTTATGTAAGTTTCTCCTTATTTGCAGGAAACCTATCCAAAGATGAACACGGAAGTTTTTGAGCGAGAAATGCAGAAGATACCACCTACGGAGCTTATGATGGTCCATCGAGTCTCTGACGGTCCATAGGTGGCATCCTAGTGAGGAGAGAAGCTGCTGAAAGAAGATGAGGACCTGTGACCTAGTGTGGGATTACGAAAGTCCATGACGGACCGTCATAGACACGACGGTCCGTTCTGCTTGTTCGTCGTAATGATCAGAGAGTAGTCCCAGTACCCAAATTCCAAGAAGTTAAAGTATTATGGAACGGAGACCCTCGACGGACCTTCGTGCTTGGAACAGTTTGTCATACCTGTTCGTTGAGGGTAATGAAAATAACAGAAGAAGAATTTGTGAAGTATGGGACGACGGAGGCCATGACTGCCCGTCGTGGCCACTACGGTCCGTCACAAGGTCCGTCGACTCAGACGCGTTTGGACATATTTTTAGTAACTAGAATCCTTCTTTTATTAGGTTTTTGTTTTTATTATAAATCATTCGAAAAACCTCATTTTTGGGGAGAGACTGTGAGACTTTTCGTTAGACTTTTGGATAATTTCTAGTTCTCTTGTTCAAGTATTGAATAATTAATTTCAGTAATTAATACACTTTTCTGGAATTGATTGTTGGTGTTTTGTTGATTAATCAGGTGAATTTCTGGATTTTATTCTTCCTCATTAAAGTAAGTGCATGAATTCTTATATTAAATATATGAATAGTGTGATTATGACCATGGGTAACTAAACTCCATAACTAGTTTTGTGGGAACCATGGGTGAATAATGAGGTAAAATCTAACTAAAATAGCAATTCTATAATATTGTCTTGCATGTATTGATAATTCTTTCGTTTAGAAGTCTTTTTAATGGATGGACAACGTTAGAACTCACCTTAATGCTACTTGCCGGACCAAGGAGGTAGATAATAGGAAAATAGTTATCAACATAGATTTAGTATACACTATCTAATAGGCCAGTGCCGATTGGTACGGGGTAATAACTTAGTCAAATATCGAATTCAATGCTTAATATGAGGAGGGTTAGTATAGCAACACACGTAGCCGGACCAAGGTGCAGAGTGGAATTTTCTACATGCCGGACCAAGGATTTAGAGATACATAACTTATCACTTTACATTCAAGATACAAGGAAAGAATTGTTATAGTTAGAATTATCAAGTTAGGAACCTGTGGGGAACACTTAAGCCCTGGTTACTTTTATTAATTGATTAAGCTCTAAGATTTGAATTTGTTCGTTGTTTACTTTAATTTAGTTAATTATTTTCATTAATTTAGAAATAAAACCTCTATTCTTTCTCTTTTGTTTTCTAAGGAAATAATTGACTAAATAATTGTAATAATAGAATAAAGTTAAGTTTGAACTATTTTCCTCGTGGGATCGATCCCAGCCTCATTAGTTGGGTTCTTTACTTGATACGTCCGCTTTAATTCTTATGTGAGAAGTAAGTTTGAGCATATCAAGTACATGAGGGTTGAATATTGATATTCCGCTTCAAATAATTTTAGATCTGGTCGCTTAAAGGACTTCTCGTCGCTAAAAAAGATATTTTCTAGTCGCTAAAAGTCTGCACCCAATTTTTTCTATTTTTCCTTAAAGTATCTGAATGAACCTTGGGGATTCACTTGAGATCCGATAATAAACCAGATTTGTTAATCCACTAAATTCGACATTCTAGACTGAATGGAATTATCAGATTTCCATAAAAAGATTATTATGATAGAAATACTCAACGGGGGCTTACAACTATACTTTTTGCCTAAACAACCAAATATCAACAAGAAGAATTCAAGACCCAAATGAAAGGTCAAAATAGACCAAATTAAATATTTTGGAGAAAATGGCGTTGACACAATTTTCATATGAATACTAATTCTCCAAATGTTGACCAAAGTAAATTCTAGGATTTTAAGCTTTGCAACATCTCGTAAGTGATGAAACCCACACTAAAAGCCTTAGGAAACTAAACTAAAGGTCCTTCAAGAACAAACTCGACACTTTGAAGCTGATCGTGCTAGAAAAATTTCAATATGACCACGTTTACCAAGAATGTTGGACAAGGTAAAATACAGGCAAAAGCTTAGAAGCTAAAATTACATCACAATCTTATGCCAGAAGCCTAGGGATTCAAACTGACCATCCCACAAGCCAAAAAACGACCATCCCAAAGCTGATGGAATCGTGTTTCGTTTTGAGGAATTTCACATGTTTTTTGACTAAATTCAACTTTTCAAGTTTCAAAAGCTCCATAACAAGGGAATGTGCATAAAACCTAAATGAATTACCAGGCGACCGAAGATTCAGTTCCGACAATGCATAAATCACTTGGGGTCACTACAGGAATGCTCTAAACGATGAAAAGAAGGCATTACCATGAAAATTTACAGGAGGGTCATTACAATTTACATGTACAAACACTAGAGAAAGTGTATATATATACACACACTTGCTAGCTCTAACTATAAGTACTTTCTTCGATGTGTTATTTATGTAAATAGTTAGAAACTTTATATAATAGCAATAATGTTCAATATACTATACGAAAAATTAACAAAATTTATTTAAATTTATTTTGATGATAATATATAGACATTTATTCGGTTAAAAATAATATTGGTCTATAACAAGATGGAAAATATATTTATGAGCTTATTCTTTAAGTAAGTAATTATTGTTATCTTTTGACATTAGGTTAAACAAAAAACTATGCTAGGAACTTCAATAAAAGAGGGGTGTTTTTACTAGATTACGAGAAACATAAGTCTTCAGAGAAAAAAGTATACAAAAAGCATGCAGGAATTTGCAGCTTACTATTATTCAGATTTTACTTCTTGAACATGTTAAATTGAGATAAATTTGACGTAGTGGACTATTCATATTGAATAAAAGTACAAGCACTAAATTTGTATCCTTTTACATACTTGAAAAAAAGAAAAGAAAAATTAGAGTATAGTAATAAAAGAATATGCATTGTGAGAGGCGCAAAAAATATAATAACTTCAAAAAGTTATTTCACTGCAAGATGAACTCATGCTCATATTAAGTAAATAGAATGAAGAAACAACACTATATCAAAATATTGCAAAAAGATGTGAAATACGAAAAAAAAATCACCTAACAAATATTCATTTTTATGGTAATATTAGCAAGTATATTTATGTCCTTAATTTTTAAGTAAATAATTATTGTTGTCTTTTCACTTTAGCTTCACCAAAAAGCCATGCTAGTAACTTGAATACAAGAAACGTGGTTTGACTAGATTACAAGAAACTTGATATTTTTGTGAAAAAAGTTGTATACAAACGAATTGAGAAAGCGTGCAACAATTTTGCTGCATACTATTATTTAGGTTTTATATCTTGAACATGATAAATAAAAATAAAATTGAACTAGTGGACTATTCATATGGAATAAATGTATAAGCACTAAATATCCTTTTACATACCTAAAAAGGGGGAAAATAAGACTAATAATTTTTAAAAAATGCACAGTGAGGGCAAAAGAAACTATAATAACTTCAAAACAAAGTTTCACTACAAAATAAACTTATGCATCGAGTAAATAGAATTACAAATGAAGCAACAACACTACATGAAAATATTACTAATAAATGAGAAATACTAACAAGTCACCTAACAAATTGATGTTGTGTAAAAATAAATGACAACATCAACTATCCACATAAAAAATTATTTGATAAAAAAGAATCATGATTCTTTTAAAATAAATTTATACAAAAATATTAAAGGTTCAATCACGTACAAAACTTATAATTTACAAACGAGCTTCTAAAATTTTCTTCTTTTATTTGTTATTTTTTACGTAATAAGTATAATAATACATCATATTTTAGGAGTATGTAATTAAATTTTTTAACTCAATGATTTCTTGCTTAACCACCCCATTTTTAATTTAAATACTATTATTCAATTAGATATTTAATTAAGGATATATTTAATGAATTTAAAAGGATATGTAATTAAAATGATATAGTATTTAAAGAGAAGGGCATAAAATGCCCCTCAACTATTTGAAATGGCACACAATTACATTCCATCAACCTTCGGACCACAAGTAAGCACAACAAAATACCTTTCGCTCAATAATACCCTTATTTCTCACTGTCCACACTCATAAAGTTGATGAAGGGTGAACTTATCTCGAATCTCATAATTTATGGGAATTTTAGGTCCTTCTCCACTAAAACAATTTGAAGTTACATAATATATGGGCTCGTATGGTTGGCCTGATTTTTTTCGCCTTGGATTATTTCCACCATTTCATTTTTTTTCCAAATAATGATAAATTAAAAAAGCGAGCAAAAAAAGAAGAAAAATAACAAGGACATTCATTTACCAATAGTTAGTTCAATGGAAGATGATTTAATTAAGCATCTATGTGTACATATACTGTAATTTTGGTTTTGCGTGAATCCAAAATTCAAAATATAAGAATGAATATAGCTTTTTTTTTCCATCTCCACCCAATATAAAAATAATATGAACATATATGTTCATTTTAATTTTGAATCCTTGATATCTTAATTAAGAATAGGAGATTTATAAAAAAAGAAGAAGAGAGAAAAGATCAAAATAATTGGATAATTGATAGAAAATTTATATCAATGAATAATATTAATATTTTTTTAGAGATACTATGAAATTGGGCCGGTATCAATTTTAGTTAAATCTCCAAATATAAATTGGGCTATAAAAAATTAGGTGTCATGCCCTGAGCCTAGACCCTAGGCATGACTGTCACTCGAAGACCATCGCTGGCCTCGAGCGGACCCTTGGTCAGGCTCATTTAACTCATCAGAATACAATAATCAATAAGCTTTAATGAACTTAAAGAATGCAAAACTAAAATATTCCAACTTGGACAAATTTGGCAACCCAAGTCTTAACAATTAGATATAATACTGAAAAGACTCAAAGAACTAACATTTGATTGTTTATATATGAAGCCTCTAAAATTAAGATGGATGTTGGGACAGACCCCACAATATCTGAATAATAAAAATACTAAAGCAATAAAAGGAGTCCTCCGGAATGTAAGAGTCTAAACAATTGACTATGGAGTGCTCAACCTGATCAACGATGCGCTGGATGTCGTTCCTTGTTTCCTACGTCTGCATCATAATACGATACAGGTCAAATGACATTAGTACATTAAATGTATGAATATGCGAGTTGAAATAATAAAAATCATAGGCTAGAAAATGTCTGAAAGAAAAGAAGTTACCTACATCAACTCAACTTAACATGATTGTCTCATTTCAATATCAAGCAATCTAAAAGCAAGTGCAACATAATTAAATACAATTTAAAAACATGTTGTAAAATCTGTTTGTATGCATAGATAGAATTAACTCAGAGATGTATGTTAAAATTCAAATAACCAGTGTATATAAAAATACAATAGCTTCTGTGGTAGTTTCTCTAACTTGACAACCATCACATAAGAGATATAGTGATGATACATGATCTACCTCACATTGCAGCACATCCTATACCTGACGAAAAGATAACACTTGAACTACCTAATGTATCCATAGTTTAATGTGAAAAGGGTTCATCTAAAAAGTATAACCCTTTTCTATCCATGGTGGCTACATAGGTTTAGGGAGATGTGAGTTATCTGAACTCATGCTCGTCCCCAATTTGATACTCAATACTACTCCCAAAATATACTAGCTCTTATGTTTTAAAACATACTTCTTCTGTGATTTGAGATTAGTGCTCAAAACATAGCTGAAAGACTGTCTTGGAAATCTTAGTTTCCTGCTTGCTTCATTTAAAAAGCTTACTTTTTCCATAAAAATAGCCCGAAGGGTCTTTGGAAATCTCAGTTTTTGTTCTTATTTAAATGTGAAAATATTTTCTTTTAAACCTATTAGGTAATACATAGTCTCGATATACTTCTTTGAAGAAAGAACTTCAACTTCATTCTTTTCCAAACTAAACTCTTAAGTCTTAAAACAAAGTTAAAATGTTTGTGAAATACTTCTTGATAACTTGCAATGAACTTATGTTACTTGTCCTTACTCTTACTAACTTGATCGTTAAGACTTTAAAAAAAGTTAAAAGCATTTGCAAAACGTTCTTGAAAGGACTCTAAAAATTTTCTAAACTTACTTCTTAACTTTTAGACTTGACCCTAAACTTCATTGAATTTGATCTTAACTTTCCTTGAATTGAATTATGTAATTAAGGACCATGATATCATGTTTATGAATGATTTCATGATTTTTATATTTACCTTGGAATGATAGAATCATATAGGAAATATAGGTACATTACTTAGGAACTAGTACAATAAGGTGGGGGAAGAATGGGGAGAAGTGACGTTCCTAGCGCTCTGAGAGGCGTGGGGCTCCATCCTCAAATTACAGAGAGATAGGTGGGGCACTCTAGCTGCGTGGCACCCCAAGGTCCTATGAATAGAGGCTGTCATGTGGGGCTCAAAAAGGTGTCGCGCCCCAACCCGCTTACCCAGATTTTTTTGATTTTTCTCCTTTGTTTTTTTCCTCTAAACCCTCTAAACTTCCATTTTTTCCCCAAACACTTAGGATGATTAGTACCATCTATATTCAATAGTTTCAACCCTTTATCACATCCGAAAACATGAATCAAAGCTTTAACTACACAACCATCAAGAATTTAACGAAATCTTCAAGAACTCAATTTCTTAACAATCAACTAACTTAGACTCGCTGAATTTTAACAAGATTGGATTGTGGGTGACTAATCACACACTATGTGATCTCACTTACCATTTTAGGGTTCATCCCCGACGAATTCGCACGCAAATATTTAGCATTCTTGATTTATCTCCTCTTTTCTCTTCCTTTCCCTTATTTTCTCTATTCTCCAAACCTTAGCTTCAATTCTCTTTTTCCTAAACTGAATGAAATCTTTTATTACCCCAGTCAATTCCTAAAAATTAATTAATTAAATTAAGTAAGAAAAAAACAGCTTTGCCCTTTCCAAATCTGGATTGGACTTTCCTTAATGCAACAACCCAACTTTCAAATGACATAACTCATTGATACAATATTGAAATTATGCAAACTCGGCGGCATTTGAAAGACTTTTCTAAGGGATTTCCAACCATATGTGGAATAGCTCCTAACTCATCCTGAGCTAGGAGTTGTGATCATTTGAAAATAACCAAAACTCTTTTTCCTAACTTAGACATATTTTCCAGATTTCTTATTCTTTCCAAAAATAAGTATTTTTCTATTTTAAACTCTTTTCTAGTCGTTTCTAGTTGCGAGATGTTACAACATATCCCTCTAGGGAACATTCGTCCGCAAATGAGATTACTCTTACAACTCTTAGGTAGCAACATCAAGTTCGCACCCACAAGAAATTGCACCCAAACAACATGCGTACTCAAAATTTGATAGTACTAAGAAGAAACTTAGTAATATGGTCTCATTTCGTCCGGATTCAATGAGATGCACATATATCTTCTTCATGTCCTCTTTGGCTTCCAAAGTAGCTTCCTCAACAAATTGGTTCCTCCATAGAACTACGACTAACACTATTTCTTTTGTTCTCAACATGCGAACTTGGAGATCTAGAATCTGAACAAAAATTCTTCATAAGATAGACTATCCTTCATCACAATATTTTCTTTTAATATGATCAAAGATGGATCCCCGATGCACTTCTTCAACAAAGAGATGTGAAACACTGGATGAATTTATACTAACTGTTGTGGTAATACTAACTCATAGGCTACATTGCCAATTCTTTTGGCTATGCGATAAGGCTCAATATATCGGGGACTAAGTTTCCCTTCTTACAAAACCTCATAAAACCCTTCATGGGTGAAAATTTCATATATACCTAGTCATCTACTTCGAACTATAACGACCTTCTCCTAACATATGTGTAGAATATTTGATGACTTTGTGCCGTTTTCAAACTCTCTTGAATCACCTTTACTTTCTCCATAGCTTGATAAACTAAATCTAGTCTTATAAACCCCGGTTCACCAAGTTCAAACCATCCAATAGGAGATCTGCATCTTCTCCCATAAACATCTTTATAAGAAGCCATCTAGATGATAGAGTGGTAATTGTTGTTGTAGGAAAACTCAATTAGGGGTATGTAGTCATCTTAATTCCCTTTGAAGTCAATCATACATTTGCTCAAGATATCCTCTAAGGTCTGAATATTGCACTCTCTTTGCCCGTCAGTGTGAGGTTGTAATGCAGTACTTAAGTTCACCTTGAACCCAAACCTTTCTGAAAGATTGTTAGAATTGTGTCCATGAAGCATTACCACATATTGAATATAAAACTTAGTATAATCTTTTGCCAAATGGGTAGTCTTTACCGGAAAAAAGTGAGCTGATTTTGTCATTCTATGGATAATCACTCAAATAGAATCATGATGTATGTGAGACCTTGGTAACCCTTTGATGAAATCCATATTCCCACTTCCATTCTAGAAGTTCTATATTCTGAGCCAAACCCCTGGGCCTTTGGTGCTCTAATTTAACTTGTTGGCAATTTGGGCATTTGGCATCAAATTCATCAATGCCCTTCTTCATACCATTCCACCAATATACCTCTCTCAAATCGCATCTTTGTGAAACCAAGATAAATGGAATATCTTGAGATATGATCTTCCTCCATGATCCTCTCTTCGAGTCCATCCACCATAGGTACACAAAATCTATCTTGACATCTCAAAATACCATGTCCTCATTGTTCAAAAGCCAATACTCTTTGCTTTTGAACATTTGGTTGCAACTCAAGAAAAATGGGATCTTTTTATTGGTTTTCCTCCACCTATGATACTAATGAAGATTAAGCCTTGTTAGTCATGACTATTCCTCCTTCTGTGGAATCTGTTTTTGGACTCCTATCTATGCACATATTTTGCTAGTTATTTCTTCTTTTCCTCAAGATGGGTGCTACTATCCATGAAAAACCTGCTTAAGTCATCAATAACCACATTAGCCTTACCTAGGTGGTAAAGAATGCTCATGTCACGATCCTTGAGCAATTCTAACCACCTCATTTGTCTGAGATTAAGTTCTCTCTGAATGAACATATATCATAGCCTCTTGTGATCAGTGAGTACATCAACATGAACTCCATCCAAATAGTGATGCCATATCTTTAAGGGGAATACTATAGCAGCCAACTCTAAGTCATCCTTGGATAATTCTTCTCATGGACCTTCAACTGTCTGGAGGAATAAGTTATAACTTTGTCATTCTGCATTAACAAAAAATAGATTAATTACAATACACCACTAAAAATTTAGTATCTTCCAATAAAGTTAAAACTTGGGTAGTAGTCAACCTCTTCTTCAACTCCTGAAAGCCTTTCTCACAAGCTTCAGACCATTTAAACTTCACTGTTTTCTGAGTCAACTTCATCAAAGGAGGCAAAATAAACAAGAACCCCTCTACAAACATTTTATTATAGCTAGATAAACCCAAGAAACTCTTAATATCAGTTGGATATGTGGGTCTAGGCCATTTCTTCACTTCCTCAATTTTCTGTGTATCAACTCGAATACCCTCAGTGGAAACTATGTGACCCATGATTGCCATAGACTCAAGCCAAAATCACACTTAGAGAACTTTTATACAACTCTATGTCTTCTAAAGTCTTAAGAACTATTTCGAGATGACTAGCATGATCCTCTTTATTTTTTGAACAGATTTGTATGTCATTAATGAAAATGATAAGAAACATATCTAAATAAGGTTTGAAGACTCTATTCATAACATACATGAATGTTGTAGGCGCATTGGTCAACCCAAAGGAGATGAAAAAAAAACTCATACTGCCCATATCTTATTCTCAATGCTGTCTTTGGAATAACACATTCCTTTACTCTCAATTGGTGTTAGCCTAAGGTCAATCGTGGTAAAACAAGAAGGACATTGAAGCTGATCGAAAAGATCATCAATTCTACGAAGAGGATATTATTCTTGATGGTAACCTTGTTCAAGTGACAGTAGTCTATACACATTCTAAGGGAACCATATTTCTCTCTCACAAACAAGACTGGAGTGCCCTAAGGTGAGACACTTGGTCGAACAAAGCCTTTCTCTAAAAGATATATAAACTATTCTTTTAAATCTTTCAACTCTTCTTATGCCATTCTATATGGAGGACGATATACGAAAAGTATATGGAAGAAGATATATCCCGAAGTCTATCTCTCTCGCTTAGATTGGTCTTCGAGAAGATTAATCTGAAAAGACTTCTGGAAACTGTTTTACTACTAGAACTGAATGAATAAGAGGTACCTCAACACTTGAGTCATTAACTCGGATTAAGTGATAGACACACCCCTTAGAAACAAACTTTCTTGCCTTAAGGTATGAAATGAAATGACCCTTAGGCACTGCTGAACTGCTTTTCCACTCTAAGACTGGCTCATTTGCAAACTGAAACTTGACTATTCGAGTTCTACAATTAATTGAGGCACAAAAGGAATGAAGCCAGTCCGTACAAAGAATGACATCAAAGTATACCATGTCTAACTCAATTAAATCAACCATGGTACTCTTGTGATTGACAGAAACGGGATAATCACGATAGACTCTCTATGCTAGAATAGATTTATCCATAGGTAAATAAACACTAATAGTTCACTAAGTTGCTCAAGAATAACATCAAAGCTCATGGCAACATATGGAGTTACATAATATAAACTCGCTCCTGGTCTAGCAATGAAGTCAAAGACATGATTCATACCAGATACAGGATGTGGAAAATCCTCATCCTCTTGGTGATTGTTGTTCCTCTACCAGTTCTAGAAGTAGATCCTCTAGGTGTTCCCTGTCTGGTGGAGCGATCGATGAAGACTAGGCTCTATCTCCCCCACTAACATTTCCCTACTTGCTCTTCGGACGCTCTAGCTTAAAATGCCCAATCTAAGAATAATTGAAACAACCATTGAATCCCTTACGACAAACACCAGAGTGGTTTCTACAATAGTTGGGCGCAAGAAGGAGGCTGACTAACCCCCTTGTGCGACACTAACATGTGAATACAAGTTCTACTCTAGTATTCTAACCATAATACTCACCCTTGTTGTTAGTTGCAGGTGCACTAGCCAATGATGGAGCAGGACCCTTATGTTGGAAGGATGACCTATTCGCATTACTCTTCTGCAGCCCGGACTCATAATATGTCTTGGCTCCAGTTCTCTTGAACTCCTCTATGTCTTGTAGATTTTCCTCCTCTACCTGATGCACATATATCATCAACCTCTAAATGTCCATGTCCCAAATAAGCATTGCCGCCCGACCCTCTTTTCTTGAAGAACGACCCAGTCCAACAATAAACAAACTCATCTAACTCCTTATGTCCATCCATTTCCAAAGCAAAATGAGATAGTTGGGTGAATTTCAACCCATACTCATGCACACTTAAACAATACTGCTTAAGTGTGGGAAATCATGTATCTTGTCCTCTTTCAATTCATGGGGAAAAATCTGTCCCAAGAAGGCCTCCTAAAAACAAACCCAACGCGTAGGTGGTGCATCTTCATCTCAACTCTCTTTCCACTAATCAAACAAAGTTCTTGCAATACCTTTGAGTTGATAAGTAGCTAGTTTAGCTCTCTCAATGTCAGCAACATGAATCACCTCAAACACCTTTTTAAGTTCCTCAGTGAAGTTCTCTGGATCCCCAGTATGCTCGAACAGTGAAGCTTGTGGGATTCATCCTCAACAATTCACAAATTTTCAAACTGTCAGCCCTCTTTTCTTGAGCCCCTCTTTGTTGACCAACTTGATTATTCACAGCCTGACTCAGCATCTTAATAGCCTCACAAAACACATCATTTGTAACTTTCCCTTGAGGTTGAACTTCAAGTGCATGAGGTAACTCTGGTTCCTTTACATTCCTCCTTGCTGACTGACCTCTTGCTTATCATCATGGAGGCATGCTTATGTGAAATACGCACAAGCATGAATTAGAGGAGAAATTTGGGGGATAAACTGTAACGCACAAAAGAGTATGAAAGAAGTATGATGATTTCCCAAGTGTTACAAACTCCTAATTATAGATGTGGCATGCTTCACATGATAACTAGGACACTACAGACATGACTTCATGGACACCCCAAGACTCTTGAACTATGTTCTCTTATATCAAATTTGTCACGCCCTGAGCTTATACCATAGGCGGGACTAGAACTGGAAAACCGATTCTAGCCTCGAGCAGATCCTTGTCCTGGCTTACTTAAATCAATAATAGAAAATAATCAACAAGCTTAATTTAACTGAAAGGATTTAATAACTGAAACATTCTAACTTCGCCAAATCTTGCAACCCAAGTCATAACAATAAGAGATAATACTGAAAAGACTCAAAGATCTAACATTTTATTGTCTATCTTTGAATTCTCTAAAGCTGAGATGAATGTTGGGGAAAACCCCACAACATCCTAATAAATAAAATACTGAATGCAATAAAAGGAGTCCTATGGAATACAATGAGGCTCACAAACTAACTCTCTAGTGCTAAACAAGATCAACAGTGCGCTAAATGCCAATGCTCGTTAACCTGCGTCTGCATCATAATATGATGCAGGCCTACTAGAATCAATACATTTAATGTACGAGCATGCAAGTTTGAACGCTAGAAAGTATCTTAAAGAAACTGAAGAACTTACATCACTCGACTCAACTCCATATGACTGACTCATTTCAATATAAAACAATTTTAAAACAAGTGCAATATAAAGAAAAGCTGTTTAAAACATGTTTTAAACTCTGTATATATGTATAAATACATTTTATTATGAGATATATGTAAAAATAAAAGTAAACTATGTATATAAAAACACAATAACTTATGTGGGTGTTTTGCTAACCGACAATCATCACATAAGAGCTATAGTGATGATACAACAATCTAACTCACCCTAGCAGCGCATCCTATAATTGGCGAAAGGTAAAATACTTGAACTGTCTAATGGATCTACAAGTCTACTCAAAAAAGGGTTCAAATAAAAGTATGACCCTTTTCTACACATGTTGTTTACATGGTTTTAGGAGATGCGAGTTATTTAAACTTATTCTCTTCCCCAATTCCGTGCTCAATACTACTCCCAAAATATACTAGCTCTTATTTTTTAAAACATAATTCTTCTGTAATTTGAGAATAGCGCTCAAAACATAGCTCAAAGTCTATCTTAGAAATCTCATTTTCCCGCTTCTTGTTGAAATCTATTACCCTTTCCTTAAAAGAAGCACTAAGTCTCTTTGGAAATCTCAATTTTCATTGTTGTTTTAGTCTGAGAAACATTTTCTTTAAACTACTTTGGGAAAACATAGTTCCCATATACTTCTTTGAAGAAAGAACTTCAACTTTCCCCTTTTTTGAACTTAACTCTTAAGTCTTAAAACAAAGTTAAAACGTTTGTAAAAGAATTCTGTAAAAATTTCAATGGACTTTTCTTACTTATAATTACTATTACTCAACTTGATCTTTAAATCCTTAAACAACGCTAAAAGCATTTGCAAAAAGTCTTCTGGAAAGGACTCTAAGAACTTTCTATACTTCTTAACTTTTAGACTTGACTCTTAACTTCTTTGACTTTGATCTTAACTTTCCTTGAATTGAATTATAGATTCAAGGATCATGACTTAATGATGTTTAAATGTACCATAGAGTGTTAGAATAAACTCGGAAACATAGCTTCCATCACTTAGGAATTATTACAGAATGATGGGGGAAGAATGGAGATACTTGGCGTCCCTGACGCTTTGAGAGGCATCGGGCGCCAGCCCTCAAATTACAGAGAGCTGGGTGGGGCGCTCGTGTTGGCGAAGTGCCCCAAGGCGCCCAACCCACATAACTCTTTGTTCTCGACTTTTCTCCTTCATTTTCACCTCTAAACTTTTATGGTCTTTTCCCGAACACTGAAGATCATTAGTACCCTATATATACAATAGATTCAACCCGATACTACACTCAGACATGTGAATCATGACTTAAACATCACAACCATAAAGAATTCAACGAAAACTTCAACAATGTTTTACAAGAACTCAATTTTTGAACATTCCACTAACTTAGATTCCCTAAATTTAAAAAAGATTGGCGTGTGGGTGAACTAACCCTACTATATATAATGATTACCCCCAATGAATTCCACATGCAAATCTTGAGCATTATTGGAGATTCATGATTTCTCTCCTCTTTTCTCTCTTCTTCAAGCCCTAGAATGAATTCTCTTCTTACTAAAGTGAACAAAGTATTGTTTTACCCCACTTAATTCCTAAAAATGAATTAATTAAATAAGGTAAGATAAAGACAACTTTTCCCTTCCCAAATCTTGATTGGACTTTTCTTAATCCAATAACCTAACTTCCAAAAGGCATGGCTCACTCATATGATATTGAAATTGCACAAACTCGGTGGCATTGGAATGATTATTCTAAGGGTTTTCCAACCATACCTAGAACTACTTCTTACTTAGAAAAATTTTACAGGTTTTTTTATTCTTTCCCAAAATAAGTATTTTCATATTTTTAAATCTTTGCTAGTCGTTTGTAGCTGCGAGATCTTATATTGGGGGTTGATTTGCAATAGGTATATTGGAATGTATCATGATATTCATCTTTTTAATATTATCTTCAAACTTTTGGGGTAAAAATATAAAGCATAATTCGGAAAAATCATATCAGGCAATATAGTAATAGTTCAACAATTTTATTTTCAAAGAGTTCTTAAAAATAATGGAAATATGAGCCAGAAGTTCACATCCAGGATATTTCTGAGCCAAAAGGATAACTTCATAGGTAATTATAGAATGAAAGATGGATGGAGTGTAATTCACTGCCAATTCAAATAGCTGGGGGGAATTGTAGACCCTTCTCTAAAGTATTAGATATTTAAATAATTATATGTTGCGCAACATTTTAATTTATAGAGGGGCCAAAATGTAATCTAACCTTGAAGTTAAGAGCTCCCACTAATAACAAGGTATAAAGAGCTTATTTTGGTTGAGCACATGGTGATAGTGTACTTTTTTGCTTTTCATATAAGTATAATAATAATAATCAAAATGCACCTCTATATAGGGTTCTGCTTTAGAGTCTTAATTAAGTTATTCTCTTGCTCCAATAGAAATTTAAACAAAATATTTGGACCCAAGGTTAAAATTAGTGGCACATAGAAATGTATAAAAAAAAATTTAAGACAATAGTGTCCGGGTGCGTTTGCACATGCCATTGTGTACCTTTTATCTCCCATATGCATAGGGTAACTTTTTAATTAGTATTTAAGCAGTTTGGAATCATCGGTTGCATTGCTTCTGACTAAGATTTTGAATTCGCAAGGTACCAGAGTTAGATGTAAATTGAAATTATCCAAAAAAAAAGAAAAACTTCAAGAGTCTAGAAGTAGCTCCCTAGTCGTAAAAACATTGTATTAGAGCCAGGTTGAGTAATCTTAGAATTAATGTCTCACTAAACCAAGTCTATGTAGAGTCTTATTTATAATTGTGAAGCGCACCACATTTATGAATGAGGGGCTATATGATGCTTAGAAAATTTTTACCTCTTTGGTATTCTTGAAGTCGTGCCTCTAGAGTCTTATCTAGGTGTCATTATTATTCTATTTCTTTTCTTGTGGTTATAGGCTATGACTACTAGAAGGGAAGGCGCAAGAAAAGTTGAAGAGGACATTGCTAAAGGAGGAGTTCCTACCCAATGCAAACAAGCTCCTACACAAGGAAATCAAGCTCCTCCTTAAGATCAAGCTCCACAAAGTGATCAGGTCCCGACAATTCCTCCGACAGTGATGAATGGAGAGATAAGGACGACTTTCATATGTTTTTCTCAAGCGTTGACTACTCAATCTCAAGCAATAGATACTCAAGCTGCAGCTATGGCAACACAAGAAAACCGAGATGTTTGACCCCGTCTGAACCAATATGTTAGTAACGTGGCTTCTCCCTTGAGGGACTTCACAAGGATTAACGCTCCAATGTTCTTTGGGTCTAAGGTGAATGAAGACCGCCAAGACATTCTCTATGAGGTCTATGAGATCTTGTGTGATATGGGAGTGAGTTCTAATCAGAAGGATGAGCTAGCCACATATATGTTCAAAGATGTGTTTTAAACTTGGTATACTCAATGGAGGGACAATAGGGCTTTCAGAGCGGGTCTTATACGTTTGGAAGTATTAAGGAGGGCATTTCTTGATTAGGTCTTCCCAAGGGAGAAAAGATAGGCTAAGGTAAAAGAGTTCATCAACCTTCATCAAGGAGGTATGAGTGTATTAGAATACTCTTTGAAATTCACTAAGTTGTCTAAGTATGCGTCTTACTTGGTACCACACCCGAAGGATAAAATGAATGGTTTTGTGATGGTAGTGTCCGATGATCTTATGGTAGAGTGTCGTTCGGTGATGCTTCAAGAAAAATGGACATTTCTCATTTAATGGTGCTTGGTCAACAAGTTCAAGACAGTAGGGTTAAGAGGAAGAATAGGGATGCCAAGAGGGCAAGGTCCTATGATGGAGGTATTTCTAAGGGAAAGTTGGAATTCCAAGACATGCCTAAGTTCAAGAAGAGGTTCTCCAACCAGTTCCTACTAAATTTCCTAAGTCAGGAATGGATAGGGTGTCTAACTCTAAGTCCCAAGGGGGAATAGGTGGAAATTTACCAAGTGAGAAACCTACTTGTACCAAATGTTGTAATATGCATATGGGTGAATGCTTGTTGGGGACGGATAATTGTTTTGGTTGTGGAAAGAGTGGCCATGAAGTGAGATATTGTCCTATGAATAAGGCTAGAGGAAAGGAGCATAACCAAGCTAAAGAAAGAGGTCCTAGTTCCGATGCTCCTAAGAAGAACCTCTTCTATGCTCTCCGCTCTAGGGGTGAAAAGAAGGATTCTCCCGATGTTGTCACCGGTATGTTACAAGTCTTTTCCGTTGATATCTATTTTTAACTAGATCTGGGTGCTACTTTATCTTTTTTAACTTCATCAGTAGCTAAAACTTTTTGATTTTCTACCCGATATCTTAATTGAAACTTTTGTGTTACTACCCAGTAGCTGAGTCTGTTGTGGCTAGAAGGGTCTTTAAGAGTTGTCCTATATCATTCCCTAATAGAGCTACATTGGTTGATTTGGTAGAACTTGATATGTTCGACTTTGATGTCATATTAGGGATGGATAGGTTACATGCTTGTTTTTCTTCTATTGATTGTAGAATAAGGGTAGTTAAATTCCAAATTCCTAATGAACTTGTCTTAGAATGGAAGAGGGTAACTCAATCCCTAGAGGTCAAATCCTTTCATGTTTAAATTTGGTAAGATTATTTCTAAGGGATATCTTTACCATATTTTGAGGGTCAATGACCTTGAGTCTCAGGTTCCTCATTTAGACTTGGTACCGTAGTGAATGATTTCCAAGAATTTTTTCCCGATGACTTGCCCGGAATTCCTTCGCAATGGGAAATAGACTTTAGCATACACTTTTTGCCAGATACGAAGCCTATTTCAATTCTTCATTACTGGATGGTTCCGGCAGAGTTGAAGGAGTTAAAGCTTCAACTCAAAGATTTACTAGAATGTGCATTGAAAATAGCCAACTAAATAAGGTTAACATAAAGAGCAAGTATCCTTTCCCTAGGATCGATACATTGTTTGATCAACTACAAGGGGAAATCTACTTTTCAAAAATTGATTTGAGGTCGGAATATCACACACTTAGAGTGAGAGATGAAGACATACCTAATATGGCTTTTTGAACTAGGTATGGTCATTATGAGTTCCTAGTTATCTCTTTTTGTCTAAATAATGCTCAGGATGATTTTATGGACTTAATGAATAGAATGTCCCGGTATTACCTTGAATCTTTTTTAATTGTCTTCATTGATGATATCTTTGTGTATTCTAAGAGTGACGATGAGCATATGGGCCATCTAATAATTATATTTCAAGTCCTCCAGGAACACCAACTCTTTGCTAAATATAGTAATTGTGACTTATTGTTTAGATCAGTTGCTTTTCTTGGTCGTATTATTTAAAGTGAGGGTATTGAGGTTGATCGAAATAAAACGGAAACGATTAAGAATTGGCCTACACCTTTTAATCTAATCGATATTAGAAGTTTCTTATGTTTAGCTGGGTATTATAAGATATTTGTTGATGTCTTTGCATACATTTCTTTTCCTTTGACAACCTTAACCCAAAATAAAGTTATGTTTGAGTGGTCGGAAGCTTGTGAAAGTGGCTTCCAAGAGTTCAAAGATAAGCTTACTTCCACTGCGGTGTTGACTTTCTCGGAGGGTACCCAAGGGTTTGTAGTGTATTGTGATGCTTCTCAAGTAGGTTTGGGTTGTGTCCTTATGCAACATGGTAAAGTGATAGCTTATGCCTCTACAACTAAATGTGCATGAGAAGAACTATCCAACTCATGTGAATTAGAGGTCATAGTGTCTGCTTTGAAAATAGTGAGGCATTACTTGTATGGGGTACATGTGAATGTATTTGCTGACCACAAGGGTCTTCAATATGTGTTCACTCAAAAGGAGTTGAATCTCCGACAAAGAAGATAGTTGCAACTTTTGAAGGATTACAACATGATTGTTCTCTACCACCCCAGCAAGGCAAATGTTTTTGGAGATGCTTTAATTCTAATGTCAATCAGTAGTGTCCATGCTCCCAATGATATGAAAGAGTAAGTGAAGGAGGTACATAGATTAGCTCTGTTGGGTGTTCAATTGGAAGATTCTCAAAAGAACGGTCTATGCTTCATCATAATTCCAAATTATCTTTAGTGGTAGAGGTGAAGTATAAGCAACACCTTGATCCTCTATTAATGAAGTTTAAGAAATCGGTTCTTAGTAAGTTCAATGGTATTCTTACGAGGGGATTGGGTACTTATGTACCAAGGTAGATTGTGTGTACCAGATGTGGATGGTCTAAGGGGACAAATTTTGGAAGAAGCTCATCGTTTTCAATATTCTATTCATCCAGGTGCAACCAATATGCATTATGATCTTCAAGAGGTTATTAGTTAGATGGTTTGAAAAGGATATAGCTGATTTTGTAGCTAAATGTACTAATTGTCAACAAGTTAAGGCTGAACAACAAAGACCTTGAGGGTTAACTCAACTGATGGAAGTTCTTACCTTTAAGTGGGAAGACATCAATATGGATTTCATAATGTGTTTTCCCCGAACACGAAGGCAAAATTACTCAATATGGGTGATTGTTGATAATGACAAAATTTGCCCACTTTATCCCCATCAAATCTACTTATTCGGCGGAGGAATAAGCTAGGTTGTACCTTAGTGAGATTGTGATTTTGCATGGGATGCCTGTGTCCATCATCTCATATAGAGGTGCCCAATTATCTTCTCATTTTTGGAGGTCTTTTTTAAAAGGGGATAGGTACTCATGTGAAACTTAGCACCGCTTTTCATCCTCAAATGGATGGTCAATCTAAGTGTACCATCCAAACCCTAGAAGATATGTTAAGAGCTTGTGTTATTTATTTCAAGGGTGATTGGGATGATCACCTACTGTTGATAGAGTTCCCCTATAATAATAGCTATGGTTCGAGTATTTCTATTGCAACATTCAAAGCACTCTATGGTAGGATATGTAGGCCTCTAGTTGGGTTGTTTGAGGTTGGTGAGTCTTCACTCCTTGGTCCCGAGATAATCTATAAGGCATTGGAAAAGGTTTGGATGATAAGGGATAAGTTGAAAACAACCTATATTCAATAAAACTCTTATTCTTAACAATAGAAGAAGACACATTGAGTTGAAATAGGTGATTGGGTCTATTTGAAGATTTCACCCATGAAATGGGTGATGAGATTTGATAAAAAAAGGAAAGCTTAGTTCCCGTTATGTGGGTATCTATGAGGTAATGGAACGGTTCGAGAAGATTTTTTATGAGTTGAGATTACCAAGTGAATTATCCCCACTTCACCTGGTATTTCAAGTCTCTATGATTAAGAAATATATAGGTGTCCCGGTGTCTATTCTCCCGATTAAAGGCTTAGGTGTGAAACAGAACTTTCCTCATGACGAGGTTCCGGTTGAGATCCTAGATCGTCAAGTCATGATATTGAGGAATGAAGAGGTGGCCTCTATAGTAGTCCTATTGAGAAACCATCTAGTTGAGGGTTCAACACGGGAGGGCGAAACTGACATGAAGTCCCGCTATCCTCATCTTTTCCCTCTTACTCCTAGTAAAAGTTGAGTTAACTAGTTCCTCTTAAAATAAGATTATGAATAATGTTGAACTTGACTTATTTTTCTAAGTATGTTCATGTAATTGATAAGATTCATGCAAAATGAGTTTTTAAGGAAATGCTCTCTTGTTTAACTTGCACTTGTATGTATGTGTATAATTGTCTTCATGAGATTTGTCGAGCATGTTAATTGCATGGTAACTCTTGATGTTCACATTGAGCTAATGTTGATATTTAGAATGTAGTTCCTCATTATATGATAAGAAATGCTGAACTCTTATATGTTGTGAATTGTGAACTGAGTTACTTTGTATAATGACATAATTATATGTTCGATAGAGTTGTGAAGTACTCCTATGAGCTGTGACTCATAATTATTATGTTCATATTGTGGTTCTTTTTGGTTGGGCTTCTAGTATTGAGTCTCGTTCCTTCTCTATAGAAAGGTTAAGGCGTCATTTGGGGAGGAATGTTCCCAAACGGCGGATAATGTAACACATGGGAAAGTTCTATGACTTTGAATAAATCCTCACCTGTTAAATAATTATTAAAATTATGTTTCCATACCTAAAATAATATAATAAACTTGATTTATAAGTATTAGAGACTAAACGTCAAACGACGATCTTGACGTCAGAAAACTAGCGAAATTTAATTAGTAGATGTCCTTAGGTTTTTTGAAGGTTTGTGAGTGTCATATGAAGTATAACACTTGTAAATGTACTTTAAATAGGTAATATAATGTTTATAGGGTCAAAACATCTAGTTACGACTCCCCAAGGACCACTTGAAGGGTCCTTAAGAAGGACCAAAACATTGGCAAGGAGACTGTCAAAAGTAGCCTGTCGAGCAGAAATGAATTGAAGGTGGTGGATCATCAAGTCATCCACACTTGGTAAGCAAAAATTTCCTTACGACGCGGGGCATTCACGAGGCTCATGCCTTAAGCCAGATTTCAGAAAAAAAGATTTGGTGTCACTACGACGTGCAACCAAGTCCCAAATTTGATCGCGTCATTTTAAAGTTCATTTGACTGCCCAAAAAGATCCAATAAAGTAAGGGGACTTTTCAAAAATTTATGGGATTACTATATATTGATTTAGTGTCCGTTTTAAGTCATTTTTAACCACCAAATTCAATTTCCAAAATAACTTTCACTTCTCTCGAATAACTTTCACTTCTCTCTAAATTCTCTATCTACTCAACCTCCATTGAAGAGCATTGGAGGCTTGAAGGCATAATTTTAACCTTTTTTTCTCAATTTCATAGATAAAGTCTTCATCAAGGTATGGATTCTTTACTCTTCGTATTCCGTTCCTCAAGTGTTCCATAAGTTGATTTCTATATCTCCCATAATCAAGGGTTTCCTCTATACATGGGTTTCCTTCTAAACTTAATATTGATGATTAATTATGACATATTATGATTACTTAGGATTGTTTATGATTATAATAATTGCTAAATGATGTTATTCGACTGATATTTCATTAGATTCATGTTCTTCCCTAAATTTTCTAAGTCTTGGATCTTGGTTGATAAATTACTTGAAAATGGTGAGATTATGAGTTGATATATTTGTGTTGATAATATTGTTTTTTCATGAACTTCCTTGTATCATGTTTCTATTGGGTTTTTTATCTAGTTCTTGAATATCTCATGAATGACCCCTTTTCCCTAACCCTAGTTATTAATTGGATTGATAAATGATTTGGGATGTTATAATTGGACATGTTATTGTGTAATTTACTATTATATATGATGGTGATTGTATTATTGAATGAATGTGGTGAAATTGAGGGTATGATTTTGAAGAAGATTTGTTAAGACTTTTAAGATAATGAATTCTACTTTAGTTATGTTGGTCTATTCTTGATGAAGCTATTACAATTGAAGGATGACTATGTGAATAGAAGAAGATGATATGATGAACATGATGACATTTTATGAATATGTTGAGTGTGATATCATGATAGGGTATGATTCATTCATGTTTGAAGGTGATTCTAGTGTGTTCCTTATTATGATATGACTATAAATTTAATGATATCACTAATGATTGGTTGTGATGAAAGGAAGTTCTCATTCTAAACCCAATGATCTAATGACATGATTATACAAGGGGTTAGTCTCCTATGACTTACATTAAGATTTTATGATTAATAAAGGCCTAAAGAAAATTCAAAAAGGGACTTTAACATAGCACAGAGCGAACTAGATATGATAGGTGTCCCTTCCCAATGAGGGAAGCTGGCTCACAATAATTCTCGTGAGATCGAGACTACCATGAGATGTGCATACATGAGTTTCAAGAGAATATGCTAGTTCGTTAACTATGTTGCCCCAATAGGAAAACTAGCTAGTGGATCCACCTAGAATGCAATATCTATGTTTTTGTTCTACCTTGGCAAATAGAGCACCTTCTTTCGGTGTAGGGTTTCATGACACCAAATTGCATGTTCAGCTCACATGATCTATAGTCTATTAAGGTAATTGTTCTAGAAAGTATAATCAATGAATGAAAGTAATAAACTTAACACTAACTAGGGTTACTGAAGGGGTTCTAGTTAGTGTAGGTAAGGGTATGGTACTTTACCTATGAATTGCACAAGTTGACCTTAAAGGGAGTGCTAGGAGGTTATTCTTATGTGATTATGTAATGAATGAAATGCATATGTTGATTTTATATGATAGTTGATGTTATATGATGTTGACTTCATTGATGAACATCATATTAGTCTAAAGTCCTATGTAAATGATGACTACACATGAATTTATGGTATATGAAGTATAAGCATTACTTATGATCTCGTTTCTAGTTTACTTAATTATGTGGGGTTATGGGGTTTCACATGAGCATTACACTTGAAGTCTTGGGGTGGATTGTAAGTAAGGGTCTTGTATGCTTTGAGGTCATGAACTCTAAGATATAAAATGTTGATATGACTTTATGATGATGTTTGTATTGTGTGGAATATGAACATGTCTTAATGATGTTTTTCCTATTGACTTGTATATTATCTTGTATGTGCAGAAAGGCTTTCAAAGTGACTTAGAATGGTTTGAACAGAATGTCCCTTTATGCATGATTTCAATGGTATTGCTTGCATATATCCATACTTAGAACATGTGGTTTGTACTAACCCATATTTCTTCTATTTCTACAATAATATAGGTTCAAGCCATTGAAGAGATTTCTAGGCCATTTGCAAGGAAGATATGGATATATTTCCCTAGTTGTTGGTGAGTTCTCAAGTCTAATGATGTTGCCATTCTTATACTCTAGCTATGTTATTGACTATGTCCATAGATACTTGTTCTTTCCTATATTTTGAGACTATTGTTGTAAGCCTATATTTGTCATATCCTACTAGTGCAAGGTCTATGCCGAACTTTGTAATTCTCTATTAGATGGTTTATACGTGAGACGATATTAGACTACTTAAATGAACTGGTTATGTTGCATAAAGAGAAGTCTATGTGAACTTCATAAGCAAGGAGTCTATGTAAACTCCATGTATGATATGTGACGAGTCTAAGTATATTAAACTATGTAAAAGTTTTGAATTTTCTTCATTTCTCTACCTATGATATGTAATGTTGTACGCTGAGATCTAGTGTAAGGCCTCTTCAAGGCCGCCGCCGCCAATTATGTCTAGGGGGTTCTCCCCGATCATTACAAGAACTTACTCATTATTTCCCTTGAATTGGCAACTATGTGTGCAACATACCTTGAGAGTTGGGTAAACTTCAGCCCATACTCTTGGACTGACATTGACCCCTACTTCAAGTTTATAAACTCTTGTTCCTTAGCTACCCTTTATTTCCTTGGGAAAAACATGTCTAGGAATGTTGTAGCATAACAATCCCAAGTCATAGGAGATCCATCTGCGTACCTACTATCTGACCATTGAGTGAACCTGATATGAACTACATCCATAAGTTAGTAGGATGCCAACTCAACACTCTCAGTTCCAGTCACTTGCATTACTCCAAGGAATTTTCTTAACCTCATAAATGAAGTTCTGTGGATCCTCACCAACCTTTGACCCTAGAAACCCAGGTGAATGCTTCTGAACAAAGTTTGAAACCCTATCAACAACTGATCCACGATTTGTGTTAGTTGGAACAAGACTTAATAATTGTTCTAGTTTGCCTCCCTATGAGACAAATGTTCGATCACATTTTAAAATTCTGCATTTGTAAACTCACAGTTTAGGATTGGATGAACTGCGTTAGCAATGCGTGCATTAACATTCAGTGCATTAGCTCTATCAGAAGGCATGATCTAAAACGCATAAAGATAGATTAGAAAAGGATAAGTTGGATCATACCCATGCACAATAACAATAACAAAGATAGTGATATTTTCTTAGAAAACTTCGTAGCCTCCCCGTAATAGATGTGGATCCCTTCACACTCATGAAAGAGACTCTACTTAGTGCTGCTTCGAGATAACCAAGGACTCTTGAACCTATAGCTCCGATAACAAGTTTTTCAAATCTCAAGCTTACCCCTTAATGTAAAATGGGACCTAGGATCATGATTAACCCCAAGTTAAACCTGTGTGTTGCATATATCATGCATATTTACAATAACAGAATAAGATATGTACTATGCAGAAGCTAAAACAATAGATAAGTGAAAGTGGGAAACCCCCAACTAGTGTAAATAGATAAAACATATAAAGAGTTTAATAATAACTTAAAGATAAACTTAACAATTCAAGTTGATTCGACTACTATATCAGAAAAGCCTCTAACTGTGTTTAGTTGTTGGAAAATGCCCCCAAATAACTAAACAAAATTGAAAATTGAATGTTAAAACTAAAATGAAAATCATGTCTATTGTCCTCGAAGTATAAGGACTTATCACTGAGGCTTCTAACTGTGGACAGAGAATCGATCTAGCGTGATTTGGATGCTACATACCGGAACCTTCAACATAAAATCATGTAGCATATATCTGTGTCTGTATTTGGAATGTATTGAGCATGAAAGATATAGCTATGATGAAATGAAATATATAAGTTGAACAAAGTATAATTAAGAAATGACATAGATCGAGCAAGAATGTAAATATGAGGGTATGATGAACCCTAGTCAAACTGGGTGCTAAGTCTACTCTAACTAAATATGTATATGAAACAAATGTATTTGAAATGTCAAATTAATGAATAGCTCAAAATACACACCTGAAATCTAAGAATGCAACATTGATATAATCATAATGTAACATTCAAAATTAGGAGCATGATTATATGTTCAACTAACCTAGCAAGTATAATTCGCGGACTAAGATAATTTATACAAACTAGGGTTCTGAGTTTGGTAAAAGGAATTAAGCAAATTTCCCCTGAACAAACTATTTTAATTTAGGATTCTACATCAGCTAACTCACAATAAATATCCAACATTTTCGAATCTCTAGGCCTAAAATATATATGGAGAATCAAGGAATCGACTAAATTCTATGGACCTACTGGATGAAAGTAACATTCCAGAAAATATACCCGTTTAGTGAAGAGTCCGGTAAGTTCTTTAAAATGCATATTGAGGTACATAGGCATCCCAATGCCCAATATTGAAAAATATTGGGCATATTATAGAATATTGGCTACGGGGTGTTAGCCAATTTCTATGTGTTCACAAGTACTTAAGTTAACTATATCCTTCATATATAACCACATAAAGTAATAGGCATCCCAATGCCAAATATTGAGAAATATTGGGCATAGTATAGAAAAATTTGCTAAGGGGTGTTAGCTAATTTCTATATACCCAAATAAGCAAAATATATTCCAAGCTTGTTTAGAATTGTACCTTCAAAAAAGACCCTAAACTAAGAAAAATATTTTGTAACTATACCAACATAACATTCCCAAATGAACCATAAATAATAGTTATTTAGGGAATTAAAACAAACCCATGTGCAAGCACATGCGCAAGACATGTGACGAAGCACCAAAGGAGGGAACCACCCTAACCAAATTCGGTTAGGGTAGTTATGGGGACAAAAACGTGCATACGGGACCACTCCATGTGGGGCCTAATTTCCTAACTAATTTTATACTCTAACGTACTGCCACAAATAGATAAATAACGTAGGACTAACAAAAATGGACCCACTAGTGCACCCGACAACCAAGGAACAAAACAGGGTTGACGCTAACGTAGTACTAGTTAAAGTGACAACCTAGTACCTAACCTAAGATGGTCCTAAAGGTTAGTTATGGTCCTTAAAACTTTGGGGTACTTTAGTAATTCCTATAGGATACTTAATTAATTAATTTAGAAAATTTATTAATTAATTTAAAGGTCTCAAACCGAAACAAAAAAGGAAATTTTTAAATTCCGGTTAAGACAAGGAAGGGACAACCTAATACCTAGCCTAGGATTGTCCAAGAGTTAGTTAAGGTCCTAAAAACCTAGGGATACTTTAGTAATTACCATAGGATACTTAATTTATTAATTTATAAACTTAATTAATTAATTTGAAGGGTCAGAACCGAAATCACAAAGCAATTTCAAGATTTCAGTTGAGACAAGAAAAAGACAACCTAGTATTTAACCTAGGATGGTCAAAAGGATTAGTTATGGTTACAACGACTTAAGGGTAGTTCAGTAATTACCCTAGGTTACTTAATTAATTAAATTATCTATTTAATTAATTAATTTAAAGGGTTCAAACCGAAATTTTTATGCTAACCTATTATAACGCAAGAAACATCCTAGCACTTAACCTACATCCTAGTAGTTAACCTAGGATGGTCCTAAAGGGTGGATTATGAAAATACGTAAAAATTGGCTTATGCCAAAAAGGATGAATTTGCTAGTCTTAAATCCCAAATCTTGAGCCAATACTAATCATATGCCAATTTTTGTGTAGTAAGAGTATCAAATATATATTAAGCTTCTAAAGTAATATAAATGAATCCACAAACAAGGGCATGACATTAATTGGGGCAACTCCCAACATGCTCCACATGAATGAACTATGAATACATTAAACTCATTGAATGGTGCTCATCGTCCATAAACAGTGATACAAAGGTACTACACTAAAGTAAGTAAGTAACGTGAGTTATAACTTAATTAAAGGGGTCTAAATTAAGTAAGTGACCAGAATGGGGTGTTAAAGCAAGTGAGACATGTCTTACTTACACCAAAGCTAATTTGTTAAAAGAATACTCGCGAATGAAGGTGTTAGAATGTGTGAAACTACTTTCACTAACACCTAAGGATGATATAAAAGGACAATTCACATTCATCAATGTAAATTAAGAATGATATGAAAGAAAAATTCACATTTTGATCAATGTAAAGTAAGGATGACCACTCATCAATAGAGTATGTAAATCTCAATCTAGAAGCTATCCTTGATAATGTTTAAGTCAACACTAAAAGATGATGAAATGAACATTCACGTAAAAAGGGATGAGTAACTAAGATGTATGTAATGAAATGATGAAACCCTAGAGGGTTAAGTATTGAGAAATATTGGGCATAGTATAGAAAATTGGGTAAGGGGCGTTAGCCAGTTTCTATATATACCCAAATAAGTAAAATATATTCCAAGCTTGTTTAGAATTGTACCTTAAATGAAGACCCTAAACTAAGAAAAATATTTTGTAACTATACCAACATCAGGTACTAGGCATCCAAGTGTCAAGCCTAGTACCATAGTACATAACCATTTGAAATGATCACGTAGATTAAGTAGTGCCCAAGGACATAGTGAGGATCCTTGAAACAATAAGTAAACATTCCCTAATGAACCATAAATAATAGTAGGTTAGGGAAATACAACCAACCCATGTGCAAGACATGTGAACAAGCTTCAAAGGAGGGGACCACCCTAACCGAATTCGGGTAGGGTAGTTAAGGGGAAAACGTGCATAAGGGACCACTCCATGTGGGTCCTAACTTCCTAAAAAATTTTAGACTCTAACCTACGGACCCAAATAGATAACTAACCTAGGACTAACCTAAATGGAACCACTAGTGCACTGAACAACCTAGGACCAAAATCGAGTTGACACTAACCTACTACTAGTTAAAGAGAAAACCTAGTACCTAACCTAGTATGGTCCAAAAGGTTAGTTATTGTACTAAAAACTTAGGGGTACTTTATTAATTACCATAATTTACTTAACTAATTAATTTGGAAAATTTTTTAATTAATTTAAATGGTCTAAAACAGAAACTAAAAAGGAATTTTCAGATTACGGTTAAGACAAGAAAGGGCCAACCTAGTGTCTAACCTAGGATTGTCCAAAGAGTTAGTTAAGGTCCTAAAAACATAGGGATAATTTAGTAATTACCCTAGGTTACTTAATTAAATAATTTAGCAACTTAATTAATTAATTTAAAGGGTCAAAACCGAAATTACAAAGCAACTTCCAGATTTCGGTTGAGACAAGAAAAAGACAACCTAGTATTTAACCTAGGATGGTCCAAAGGATTAGTTTTCATTATAACGACTTAAGGGTAGTTTAGTAATTACCCTAGGTTACTTAATAAATTAAATTATCCACTTAATTAATTAAATTAAAGGGGTCAAACCAAAATTCTTATGCTAACCTAATATAACGCAAGAAACATCCTAGTACTTAACCTACATCCTAGTACTTAGCCTAGGATGGTCCTAAAGGGTTGATTATGGTTCCAATAACTTAGGGGTATAATAGTACTTAACCTACGTCCTAAAATTAATTAAAATAAGAATTTATTTATTAATATAAAGTCAAAATGTTGACTTAAATCATAGTCAACACGAAAATTTCAAATTTTAGGTCAAGTCAACATTCTCCTATGTTTAGTCAACTTAGGAGGATTTTTAGTAATTAGTTAATTAATTAATTTAATTAACTTAGTAAACCTAAAGTTGAATAAGTCAAGGTCAGTTCCTAAATCTAAAAACCACGTTTAAACTCAAACAAATACACGACTAAAACCAGAAAATACGTGTGAGAAAAATAGTGCACAAAACGCAAGAAAAAAATAGAAAATTTTTAGACGATTTTCAAGGTTTCTTCAAGGTTCGTTCAAGGTGGTCTTCGTAGATTAAGTTATGCATAAGGTATGGGTTTCTCTCCTGGAATTCTATATCTGAGAGTATTTTCCTTTGAACGATTCACAAGATCTTGAAAACTAGGATTGTTCGCGTCGTTCTCGTCGAACTTCGCTTCCCTAGTATCATTTTTTATGTCAATGTTGAATAGGTTAGAGATCATGTTGTTGGTATGTGGTGCTGGCTTTTCTTAACATTTATTGTTCTTAAATAATGAGAATCGAATGAACTTATGAACTTGTAATTGCGTTCAGTTAATGTTATCATGATAATTAAGGATCGATAATATTGTAATTTAAGTCCGTGATGTGTTAAGTCAATATGTTTCTTTGGATGAATGCTGACTTGTTATTTTTCTGATGTTATGAATATGTTAAAGCGATCAACTTTTAAATTAATGTTGTCCAGTATGTTTTTAAAACGTTACACTAAAATCCATAAACTAAGAATTATCTCAATGACTTCTATGGAATCATAAATTGAATAAATTGCCTATTTGGTTCCAATAAAGTTGGCTAACTCTATTTGGTCAAAATGAATATATGTTAATGGATAGGAACTTATGTAAATGATTAAAATATTCGCTGAGGTTTCATATATATGGCAATTTAAATATGAACATATGTAAAAATTGGCTAAGGCCAAAAAGGATGAATTTGCTAGTCTTACATTCCAAATCTTGAGCCAATACTAATCATATGCCAATTCTTGTGTAGTAAGAGTTTCAAATATATATTAAACACTTCGAAAGTAATATCAATTAATACATAACCAAGTCCATGACATTCATTGGGACAACTTCCAACATGCTCCACAAGAATGAACTATGAACACATGAAACTCATTGAATGAAGTACTCATTATACATAAACGGTGATATGAAGCTACTACACTAAAGTAAGCAAGTAACGTGAGTTATGACATAATTAAAGGGGTCTAAGTTATGTACGTGACAAGAATGGGGTGTTAAAGGAAGTGAGACAAGTCTTACTTTCACCAAAGCTAATTTGTAAAAATAATACTCGTGAATAAAGGTGTTAGAATGTGTGAACTAGTCTCATTAACACCTATGGATGATATGTATGGACAATTAACATTCATCAATGTAATTTAAGGATGATATGAAAGAACAATTCACATTTCATCAATGTAAAGTAAGGATGACCAGTCATTAATAGAGAAAGTAAATCTCAATGTAGAAGCAAGCCTCTATAATGCTTAAGTCAACACTAAAAGATGATGAAATGAACATTCACGTAACAAGGGATGAGTAACTAAGATGTATGTAATGAAATGATGAAACGCTAGAGGGTTAACTATGATTGTGAAACACACTAAATGGACAAGTGCATTGACATATGATGAAATGAATATTCGCGTAAAAGGGATGAGTAATTATGAAAAACAAATGTGCTAATGCAAATGAATGTGATGACAATATGATAACAGGCTAATGTGAAAGATGAGAGCAATCTCAAATGAGCCTAAGTAAATGTTACCAAAACGTACTTACCTATGAGAGTGTAAAGATAATGAAGAGACCAGTCTCTATGTACACTCTAATGAAAGTATTGAGACTGATGTATACTTAATACTAATAACGAGATGAGAAATCATCGATTGAGCTATGATGTCCGCATACTAGAAGCCAACTTCCATTATATATGAGTTGAATGAAATGGAAGCTTATACAGAGCACCGATAGGCTGACTATTAGCGGTGATTGCTTCTTTCGGGAAGGACGGAGGTTCACGGAACTCTCATGAGATGAGACAGTCCGGCATGCCGGGTATAGGTATCCTTATATCTCCTAGTCTTCAAACCTATACAGCCAATATAGAGATCTGGCGGGGTTCAATTCCCATGTACGCTAGAATGTTTTGGGTCACTTTGGCCGATGATTCCACCTCTTTACGTTGTAGGGTAGACACTAGATTTCATGATGCTCACATGATCTATGTCGGTTAAGGTTGAAGTTCCTCAAAGTATGAAAGATAATGAAATGAACAATACAAAATGTGTTTGTGCAAGACAATCAGGAGGTGAAATCAGATCTAAGTAATTACATTAGGTCATTTTCGCTCATTACACTTCATGATTCCGATGAGAGTTTTAAACTTGTTTCTAGGTATAGATGGGGTTAACATCACGCTACGTATAAATGAAATGAATAATGTGAAGTACGAATGAATGAATGAAGCAGACTTTGTGTTTGCTAAAGAAGGCCCTCAGGTTGAGGTCCCATATGTTGGGGCCTCACATGAGATGTCTTATGATATATCAACGATTCGAAAGTCTCGTGTATATGAAATGTATTATATATAAAACATGAAAGTAATGAAATCAGTGGCATGATCAATAGAGAATTGCGTATGAAAGGTAATGAATATATAGTGTAAAGAATGAATCACTATAAGGTAGGGAAATCACTCCTTAGTCCTTGGATTACTTACATCGATTCATTGTGGGTATAGGACTACAATGAATCATTGCACTTGTAAGTAAAACATAGGACTAAAATAATTATTGGACTACACAGCAAGAAGAATAAAAAGAATGAAAAATAATCTAATTGTACAAAGCGGAGCTCTCGTCCTAAGAGGATAAAAATCTCAAATATTTGCCCGAGTTGTTCTAAAATTATGTGGATGATACTAATGTTTTCTAGTCATATAGAAAATGAGTTTTGTGCCTTGAATGCATTAAAATACGTCATATTCATACCACAATTAACATCTAACAATTTAGAAAAGTCTAGTCACTAGGATTTCCACCAATAACATGTTGTTTAGGAAGAGCTTTCTTTTATCATGCATAGCCTTATGTGTATGTGTGTATACACCAATACTTAGTACAAGTTGTGTACTAACCTCTACAATTTACTATTTTATAGATGCGGGTTAAGGGACAGATTGACGACTCTTGCAACAATTTGGACATCAGCGTTTCTCGAGACCATTTGGTAGGTCCTCTTGATTTCGAGGATGCTATAGTTTTAGTCTAGCCTTAGTTTTAGAAATAGCTAGTGGATGTTTTCCCTAGCGTTTCTTTCATACATTTATTTGAAACTTTGTAATAAGGTCATTTTGGCAAACTACTATGATATGTTATTCTTTGATTTGAATTGATTCCGCAATTCTTAGATGGTAGTGTTTTTATGTTGAGCTTAGTGTAAGATGAATTCATGAAATAACTCTATGAAATCTATGTATGCTTCATATGTTTAAATGTTTCAAATTTTCAGCTAAAATTAACAATATGAATGTGATGAATGCAAGATGAGGCTTGTGTGCGACCTCTTACAGGTCAACGACGCCGTTTGCGACTTGGATTTCATGATTCGGTTCGTGACAAACATCGTATCAGAGCATGAGGTTATATTACCTAGGATCTAAAGCTCAACACAACCACGTTACATAGTTTCTAACCTATGGCTATGAAGCGCGCCACAATCATGACTTAGAGACTACGCGATGATAGAAAATTCTCCCTTCTTCTACTCTTTATCGTGCTATCTAGAGCTTTGAAACTTTGTGTAATTATAAGTATCGAACTTCGTTCTTGTGTGAACGCGTAGAAGAATACACACAAGAATTAGGAATGCCAAGTGGTCTAATGTCCTAGGCTCAAGATCTGGCTTTCCCAGGAAGGGGCCATAATGTAAATGCCTAACGTGGACGAAAAACGTGTGGTGAGTGTGGCAGTTCGCATGGAGGTGAATGCATGGTAAGTTCTAAAAGCCTATTATGAGTATTAATGAAGAGGATAAGGGTAAGTTTTCTGCATATTAACTCAAGGATATGGCTAAGGTATGAATTTCCTAATAAGTGTTATGCTACAATAGACTATATAAACAGGGTAGTAAGGTTTCAGTTTCCAAATGAGTTAGAGTTGAGATGGAAAGGGAGTGGTTCAAATCCAACAAGACAAATAGTTTTAAATCTTAAGGAAACCAATATGTTATCTAAGAGGTTAGATATACTCTTCCTAAGTCTGGATTATGTTTAAGAAACTCTTATTTTATGTTCTTTAGTGGATTTGGTGTGATAAGTCCCTAATCTTATGTCTTATAACAGTACTATGTGAGTCAAAACGAAGTTATGTTGCATTTTATGTTGCTGTTTTTGTGTAGCATAGGCATGTTTTCTGTGGTGCATGATTTGTGATGTGCATTAAGTTAAGTGTGATTGAGAAGGAAATTCCTCAATCTCAAATATGAAGCTTTAGACAAGCTTGAAAGATATGCATCATCCAAATAAGTGTGAATAAAATATTCACAAAATAGAAACATTTAAGTACGACAAAGTAAGTCACTCTCTCTGTTTATATGATGTATAAGTGTCATTCGGGGACGAATGTTCCTAAGGGCGGGAGGGATAATGTAACGTTCTGAAAAATATACCCATCCAGTGAAGAGCCCGGTAAGTTCGTTAAAATGCGTATTGAGGTACATAGGCATCACAACGCCCAATATTGAGAAATATTAAAAATATTATAGAATATTGGCAAAGGGATGTTAGCCAATTTCTATGAGTACACAAGTACCTAAGTTAACTATATCCTTCATATATAACCACATCAAGTAATAGGCATCCCAATGCCCAATATTGAGAAATATTGGGCATAGTATAGAAAAATTGGCTAAGGGGTGTTAGCCAATTTCTATATATACCCAAATAAGTAAAATATATTCGAAGATTGTTTAGAATTGTATCTCAGAAGAAGACCCTAAACGAAGAAAAATATTTTGTAACTATACCAACATCAGGTACTAGGCATCCAAGTGTCAAGCCTAGTACCATAGTACATAACAGTTTAAAATGATCATGTAGATTAAGTAGTGCCCAAGGACATAGTGAGGATCATTGGAACAATAAGTGAACATTCCCAAATGAATCATAAATAATAGTAGGTTAGGTAAGTACAACAAACCCATGTGTAAGACATGTGAACAAGCTTAAAAGGAAGGGACCACCATAACAGAATTCGGGTAGGGTAGTTAAGGGAAAAACGTGCATCAGGGACCACTCCATGTGGGTCCTAACTTTCTAAAAAATTTTAGACTCTAACCTACGGACCCGAATAGATAACTAACCTAGGACTTACCTAAATGGACCCACTAGTGCACTCAACAACCTAGGACCGAAATCGGGTTGACACTAACCTACTACTAGTTAAAGAGAAATCCTAGTACCTAACCTAGGATGGTCCAAAAGGTTAGTTATGGTCCTAAAAACATAGGGGTACTTTATTCATTCCCATAATTTACTTAATTAATTAATTTGGAAAACTTGTTAATTAATTTAAATTGTCTAAAACAGAAACTAAAAAGGAATTTTCAGATTACGGTTAAGACAAGAAAGGGCCAACCTAGTGTCTAACCTAGGATTGTCCAAAGAGTTAGTTAAGGTCCTAAAAACATAGGGATAATTTAGTAAGTACCCTAGGTTACTTAATTAAATAATTTAGCAACTTAATTAATTAATTTAAAGGGTCAAAACCGAAATTACAAAGCAACTTCAAGATTTCGGTTGAGACAAGAAAAAGACAACCTAGTATTTAACCTAGGATGGTCCAAAGGATTAGTTTTCATTATAACGACTTAAGGGTAGTTTAGTAATTACCCTAGGTTACTTAATTAATTAAATTATCCATTTAATTAATAAAATTAAAGGGGTCAAACCGAAATTCTTATGCTAACCTAATATATCGCAAGAAACATCCTAGTCCTTAACCTACATCCTAGTACTTAACCTACGATGGTCCTAAAGGGTTGATTATGGTTCCAATAACTTAGGGGTACTATAGTACTTAACCTAGTTCCTAAAATTAATTAAAATAAGTATTTAATTAATTAATATAAAGTCAAAATGTTGACCTAAATCATAGTCAACACGAAAATTTCAAATTTTAGGTCAAGTCAACATTCTCCTACATTTAGTCAACTTAGGAGGTTTTTTTAGTAATTAGTTAATTAATTAATTTAATTAACTTATTAAACCTATAGTTGAATAAGTCAAGGTCAATTCCTAAATCTAAAAACCGTGTTCAAACTCAAACAAATACACGACTAAAACCAGAAAATAAGTGTGAGAAAAATTGTGCACAAAACGCAAGAAAAAAATAGAAAATTTTTAAACGATTTTCAAGGTTTCGTCAAGGTTCGTTCAAGGTGGTCTTCATAGATTATGTTAAACATAAGATATGGGTTTCTCTCCTGGAATTCGATCTCTGAGAGTATTTCCTTCGAACGATTCACAAGATCTTGAAAACTAGGATTGTTCCCGTCGATCTCGTCGAACTTCCCTTCCCTAGTATCGTTTTTATTTCAATATTGAATCGGATAGAGAGTGATATACTGTGGTTTCACGTTATTATGAATTCTTTTTCCTTAAGTTTAGTGTGTCCAAAAGCCTTTTTGTGCTAATTTTTATGTACGTTTCTCCTTATTTGAAGGAAATATGTCCAAAGATGAATGCGGAGGTTTTTGAGCGAAGAAATGCAGAAGAGACAACCTAGGGAGCTTGTGACGGTCCGTCATGCTCGTGACGGTCCGTAGGTGTCATCGTAGTGCAGCTGCTGAAGAAAGATTGGGGAAGTCTGACCAAGTGTAGGGTTACGGAGTGCGTGACGGACTGTCGTAGACATGACGGCCCGTCCAGCAGCTGGTTCGTCATGAAATTCAGAGAAGTAGTCCTTGTACCCAATTTCCAAGAGTTTAAGTGTTTTGGAACGGAGACCCTCGACGGACCGTTGTGCCTGTGACGATCCGTCATACCTGCCGTCGAGGGTAATGGAGAGAGCAGCAGAATAAATTGCACAAGTATGGGACGACGGAGTCCATTACGGTCCGTCGTGACCACGAAGATCCGTCGTGAGGTCCGCGACCCAGCCGTGTATTGAAAGATTTCCACCTTTAATATAAATTCTGCACATGGCAGTTACATGCGGCAGTTACAAGTGATACCTGTCCGACACTTGTCATCATAGGGTTCAAACTAAGTTTTCCAACAGCTATATTTCTAACAGATAGAATCTAATTCAAGTTACATTCTTATCTACAAGAAATACTAATATTCTAACACTTAAAATATTTCAGGCTACATTCCAACACTTAGAATATATCAGCCAGCTTCAAACACTTAGAATATTTTAGCTGTCCTTCCAACACTTAGTTTTATTTCAGCAATTCGGGTGAACTGCCTTTGTTCTTTCCATTGTCAAGTCTTCACAGCCTTTCCTTGTCAAGCCAACAAGCTTCCTTGACAATGCCCTTAGCCCGCACGTAAGCCATGCACGTTCAAGCTGCCTTGCCAACACCATAGCACCTTGAACTTGTGTTGCACTGTTTTGCCATCATCCATGTCAAGACCAATGCCCAAGTCCTTGACATGTCTGCACATACTTAGATGAAGTAGTTTGCGGGTCTAACAGACCACCCGCACCAGTTGAACTCGATGTCCTCATCGAGACTATATTAAGATAGTCCTCGATTTGAGCATCAAACTGCCATAAGTCTTTTGCCTTCTCCCAAACTGCATCAGCTGCACTCTTGCCTTTCCAATGAACAAAGAATTCAGTCTTAGTATTCTTCTTAGTTGTGCCCAAAACCCGGTGATCAAGGATCTTCTCAATTTCAGCATCATACTGTGTAGGTACTGATTGAGGAGCCGTCTTTGACCTGTTTTTGTCCGGATCATCTGCATCTGCAAAGTAAGGTTTCAAGAAACTCACATGGAAAGTGGGATGAATTTTCAACCTTTCTGGCAGTTTTAATCTATAAGCAACTTCGCCCACTCGTTTCACCACTTCGAATGGACCATCATATTTAGGAATCAATCCCCGATGTCTATTCTAACTTACAATCTGTTTCTAGATTTGTGGAGTAAGTTTTAGTAACACTTTGTCACCCACATTGAACTCAACTGAGCGACGATGTTGATCAGCATACTTCTTCATGCGCCGCTGAGCCTTGCGCAAGCTATCCTGTGCTTCAGATAACATTTCAAGTCTGTCCCTTCCAACCCTGTATGCTGCTGGACACTTTCCCTGATTTTTAGATTTGGCAACATCTAGTGGCGTCATAGGTTGTGTGCCTAAAACGATTTTAAAAGGGCTCATTTCTGTTGCAGACAACTTGTGTAGATTATAGCAGAACTGCGCAGTGTCTAACAATGTCACCCAATTCCGTTGACTCTCTGTCACATAGTGCCTCAAGTATTTTTCCAACAAGTGATTAATTCTTTCCGTCTGTCCATCTGTTTGTGGGTGATTCACAGTAGAAAATTTTAACTCAGTTCCCATCATATTGAACAAAGCTTTCCAAAACCTACCAGTGAACCTTGTATCTCTATCACTCACGATGTCAGCCGGGTCACCAAAATACTTAACCACATATTTGTAGAACAAATCAGCGGCAACTTCAGATGAACATAGTTCAGGTGCAGCAACAAAAACAAAATATTTTGAAAACCTGTCAACTACCACCATGATAGATGCTTTGCCATCTACCTTAGGGAATCCAGAAATGAAATCCATGCTTACGGATAGACACTGCCTTTCAGGAACAGGAAAAGGTTGCAACAAACCTGTTTCCTTCTTACGTTCAGTCTTGTCAACTTGACAAACATGACAAGTCTTGACGTATGCCTCTATATCATCTTCCATCTTTGGCAAAAAATAAACACGAGACAGTAAGGCTAACATCCTTTCAACACCTGGATGTTCAAAGCAAGAATCATGCGCCTCTTTCATTAAGTCTTTGCGCAATCCATCCTGATTTGGTACAACGATCCTCCCCCCTTTAAAATAGAGCAGATCGTCCTCGATCCACTACCGTCTCATTGTGCCATCTTGCACTTGACCCATACATTTAACATACAATGAATCATTTGCAGCACACAACCTGATTTGATCATAGAAATTAGTTTTGAGTTTTGGAATTGAATATACTGCAACAAATACTTCTTTTCTACTCAGCGCATCACCAACCTGGATGTGTTTTCCTAGTTTATGTTCCCACACAAATCGTATTCTACCAGGAATTCTTGCCACCTGCTTGTTTAGGACTCAACTTTTTCTTTGTCTTGAAAAATGTATTTGCTACATTATCAGTTCTTACTACAAATCGAGTATCTACGAGATAAAATCTCCAAACCTGCAGACAGTGTACCACCTCAACCATCTCTTTTTCATGTGTTGAGTATCTCTGTTCAACATCATTCAATTTCCTACTTTCAAAGGTCACAAGATGACCTTCCTGCACTAATACGCCACCAATTGCTTTGTCTAACGCATCAATGTGCACTTCAAATGGTAACTAAAAATCAGGTAATTTGAGTATTGGTTCAGATGCAATAGCTTCTTTCAAATTCTGAAATGCTTCATCACATCGTTCAGACCAAACCCACTTCGTATCCTTCTTCAACAAGTCAGTCAAAGCTGCTGCCTTTTTTGAGTAACCAGCAATGAATTATCTGTAATAGTTAGCCAAGCCAAGAAACGACCTCAAATCCTTCACATGACGAGGTTCTTGCCAATCAATAATGGCTTGCACTTTCTTACGATCCATTCGAACTTGGTTTTTACTAAAAAGATGCCCCAAAAATTTTATATCCTGTTGAGCAAACTCACACTTTTCCATCTTAACATAAAGTGTGTATTTTCTAAACTGAGACAGAACCAGACTTAAGTGATTAACATGTTCCTCCAATGTTCGACTATTAATGTCAATATCATCTAGATAGACAACAACAAAGTCATCAAGATAGTCAAACAGTACATTATTCATTAAGTTGCAAAATATTGCCGGAGCATTAATTAGCCCAAATGGCATTGCAAGGAATTCATATGAACCATATGTAGTTAAACATGTTGTTTTTGGTTCATCACCTTCTGCTATCCTAACCTTCCAGTAGCCTGCGCTAAGATCAAGTTTTGTGAACCAGCATGCATTACTGTGTAGGTACTGATTGAGGAGCCCTCTTTGACCTGTTTCTTTCCGGATCATCTGCATCTGCAAAGTAACGTTTCAAGAAACTCACATGGAAAGTGGGATGAATTTTCAACCTTTCTGGCAGCTTTAACCTATAAGCAACTTCGCCAATACATTTCACCACTTCGAATGGACCATCATACTTAGGAATCAAACCCCGATGTCTGGTTTTACTTACAATCTGTTTCCAGATTTTTGGGGTAAGTTTCAGTAACACCTTGTCACCCACATTGAACTCAACTGAGCGACGATGTTGATCAGCATACTTCTTCATGCGCCGTTGATCCTTGCGCAAGCTATCCTGTGCCTCGGATAACATTTCAAGTCTGTCCCTTGCAACCCTGTATGCTGCTGGACACTTTCCCTGATTTTTAGATTTGGCAACATCTAGTGGCGTCATAGGCTGTCTGCCTAAAACGATTTCAAAAGGGCTCATTTCTGTTGCAGATGACTTGTGCAGATTATAGCAAAACTGCGCAGTTTCTAACAATAGTACCCAATTCCGTTGACTTGCTGTCACATAGTGCCTCAAGTATTCTTCCAACAAGTGATTAATTCTTTCCGTCTGTCCATCTGTTTGTGGATGATTTGCAGTAGAAAATTTCAATTCAGTTCCCATCATATTGAACAATGTTGTCCAAAATCTACCAGTGAACCTTGTATCTCTATCACTCACAATGTCAGCCGGAATACCAAAAAACTTAACCACATATTTGTAGAACAAATCAGCAGCAACTTCATATGAACATAGTTCAGGAGCAGCAATAAAAACAGAATATTTTGAAAACCTATCAACTACCACCATGATAGATGCTTTGCCATCTACTTTAGGGAATCCATAAATGAAATCCATTCTTACTGATAGCCATGGCCTTTCAGGAACAGGCAAAGGTTGCAGCAAACCTACTTCCTTCTTACGTTCAGTCTAGTCCACTTGACAAACATGACAAGTCTTGACGTATGCCTCTATATGGTCTTCCATTTTCTGCCAAAATTAAACACGAGACAGTAAGGCTAACATCCTTTCAACACCAGGATGTCCAGCCCAAGCAGAATCATGCGCCTCTTTCATTAAGTCTTTACGCAACCCGCCCTGATTTGGTACAACAATTCCCCCCCCTTTAAAATAGAGCAGATCGTCCTCGATCCAATACCGTCTCATTGTGCCATCTTGCACTTGACCCATCCATTTAACATAAAATGAATCAGTTACACCACACAACCTGATTTTATCATAGAAATCAGTTTCAAGCTTTGAAATCGAATATACTGCAACAAACACTTCTTTTCTACTCAGCGCATCAGCAACCTGGTTGTGTTTTCCTGGTTTATGTTCCCACATGAAATCATATTCTGCCAGGAATTCTTGCCACCGTGCTTGTTTAAGACTCAACTTTTTCTGTGTCTTAAAAAATGTATTTGCTACATTATCAGTTCTTACTACAAATCGAGTACCCAAGAGATAAACTCTCCTAACCTGCAAACAGTGTACCACCGCAACCATTTCTTTTTCATGTGTTGAGTATCTCTTTTCAGCATCATTCAATTTCCTACTTTCAAAGGCCACTGGATGACCTTCCTGCACTAATACACCACCAATTGGCTTGTCTGACGCATCAGTGTGCACTTCAAATGGTAACTCAAAATCAGGCAAATTGAGTATAGGTTCAGATGCAATAGAATTCTTCAAATTTTGAAATGCTTCATCACACCGTTAAGACCAAACCCACTTTGTATCTTTATTCAACAAATCTGTCAAAGACGCTGCCCTTTTTGAGTAACGAGCAATGAATTTTCTGTAATAGTTAGCCAAGCCAAGAAACGACCTCAAATCCTTCACATGGCGAGGTTCCTGCCAATCAACAATGGCTTGCACTTTCTTAGGATCCATTCGAACTTGGTTTTTACTAACAAGATGCCCCAAGAATTTTATCTCTTGTTGAGCAAACTCACACTTTTCCATCTTGACATAAAGTGTATATTTTCTCAACTGAGACAGAACCAAACTTAGGTGATTAACATGTTCCTCCAATGTTCGACTATAAATGACAATATCATCTAGATAAACAACAACAAAGTCATCAAGATAGTCAAACAGTACATTATTCATTAAGTTGCAAAACGTTGCCGGAGCATTAGTCAGCCCAAATGGCATTACAAGGAATTAGTATGAACCATATCTAGTTACACATGTTGTTTTTGGTTCATCACCCTCTGCTATCCTAACCTGCCAATAACCTTCCCAGAGATCAAGTTTTGTGAACCAGCATGCCTTACTCAACCTGTCCATCAAATCCTACACCAACGGAGCCGGATACTTGTTCTTTATAGTTGCCTTGTTCAATGCCATGTACTCTACACACATTCTCATCGTCCCGTCCTATTTATTTTGAAATAAAACAGGAGCACCATATGGGGCCTTAGATGGCTGAATCAATCCAGCATCCAACAACTAATCCAATTGTTTGCATAATTCAACAAATTCCTTAGGAGCCATACGATAAGGAGCCTGTGCAGGAGCAACCGTACCAGGCAGCAACTCATCTTATGATCAATATCCCTCCTTGATGGTAATTTCTTTGGTAATTCAGGCGACATAACATCAGCATACTGTTTAAGCAATTCAGCAACACAATCAAGCACTTCCATTTTCACATCAGGTTTCACTTCGACCAAGGCAGCAAGTATAGTGTCATCACCCTTCTTCAGCCCTTTGTCGATTGACATAGCAGACAACAACATTCCCTTGTCTTTCTTTTTTGCAATTTTATTAATGTTCCCAAATGGATGAACACCTTTGAGAAATCCAGCATTGCTTCCATTCATGACCATCACTCCATCTAAGTGAGGAAACGGAACGAACTAAAATTTTCTTAGAAAATCAATCCCAAGTATGATATCAAATTCAACAAGCGGCATCACCATAAAATTATGTTTTCCTACCCAACTTCCAGTCGACATAGACACACCATAAGCCATACCCACAATGGCCTGTGCCTTAGCATTGACTGTTTTGACGTAGGAAGGGCTTTTAGACAACTTCAGCCCCAATTTTGTAGCAATTTTCACATCTACAAACGTATGAGTGGCCCCTGTATCAACCATTGCCATCACACGTTGTTTTTTCACTTTCATTTCTATATGAATTAAGGAAGCATGAGGATTCGAAGTGCTAGACATTTCTCCAACATTATTAATCCCTGTAATATGATTGAAGGACAATCCCAATGGGTTTGCTATTGCAGCCACGATTTCCTCATCCTCCTCCCTTTGATTCATATTTCCAGCAAGTAAAGCATTCACTTTTTCCCAGTTTGGTCAAGATTTTGCCAAATGAGAACCACCACAAGTCTAACAACCCTTAGAATTTCCATCTTTGTTCTTTGACCTGTTTTTCCCATCCTTCATTTGTGCCTTCCCTTTGTCATTTGTATTGTCCTTACGACTGTACTTTTTCCATTCCACTTTATTATCATTCTTTTTCTTAGTTTTTGAAGTGGAGGGAACATCTGTCAAAGGACGAGTCGCCCGGAAATCAACCAACGAATCTGCAGCAGCAATTGCACCAGGCAGATCTTTAACATTCTGCCTGCTGAGTTCGTTTTGAGCCCAGCCTTGCATACCCAAAATGAAAATGTGTAATTTATCCTCATCAGACATATTCTGTATGTCTAACATCACAGAGATAAATTCTTTAATGTATTCCCTCACCGAACCCGTCTGCCTTAGCCTTTCAATTTATCCCTTGCAAGCCAAGAGGCGTTACTAGGAAGAAATTGATCACGCATTTCTTTTATTAACTTATCCCATTTATCAATTCTAGGACGACCAGCACTTACATCATCTGCATTTAGAGTCCTCCACCAAAGTTTAGCATCACACATTAAATACATTGTGGTAATATTTATTTTGTCAGCGTCAGGTACCCTTGCAGCAGTAAAATATTGTTCCATGTCCCAAATGAAATTTGCCAGTTCTTTAGCACTTCTTGCGCCACTAAAGGCCTTAGGTTCTGGAAACTTAACCTTAGATGATTCAACACGATTTGAAATCAACGTAGCCACAGCCCGACACAACACAACGAGCTCTGCACGAAGGTTCTCATTTTCCTTCTGCAGTCCCTCATGTTTTTGCATAGTTGTGGTATAAAAATCCAAGATTTAAGTGATATGATTATCAACATTCTGTCAATATACACCAATCTCCCCCTGAACTTTCTCAGCGTCAAGTCTCAAATCAATGACTTGTGTAAATAAATCCACAAACGTAGGGTCTCCCAAAATATCATCAGTAAACCCAACGAAGGATTCAATTTTTCGTGCCAGTTCCCACAGTTCTGCGTTCTTCACCATCGTTCAACCGTGCTCTGATACCAATTGAAAGAGGGTCGATTTATTTTTACCAAATACCACTAGGCAGTCTTACAAACGTCTGTAACACTCAGCCTACTTTACACCCACGAAATTGACTATGTATAAAAATACTTAAACAACAAAGTTAAACAGCAAGCAGACTTTAAAGGAACCTGTCCCAACCTTTATTAATCTGTAATTAATACAAAGGAAGGCTTCACGAATTAGTCTAAGGCTAAAAACACTTTGTCTAAGCCTTAGACGAATTTCCACCTTTAATAAAAATTCTGAACATGGCAGTTACCAAATTCTGCACATGGCAGTTACATGCGGCAGTTACAAGTGACACCTGTCCGACACTTGTCATCATAGGGTTCAAACTAAGTTTTCCAACAGCTATATTTCTAACAGATAAAATCTAATTCAAACTACATTCTTATCTACACGAAATACTAATATTCTAACACTTAGAATATTTCAGGCTACATTCCAACACTTAGAATTTTCAGCCTGCTTCCAACACTAAGAATATTTTAGCTGTCCTTCCAACACTTAGTTTTATTTCAGCAATTTGGCTGAACTGCCTTTGTTCTTGCCATTGTCAAGTCTTCAAAGCCTTTCCTTGTCAAGCCAACACGCTGCCTTGCCAATGCCCTTAGCCCGCACGTAAGCCATGCACGTTCAAGCTGCCTTGCCAACACCCAAGAACCTTGAACTTGTGTTGCACAGTTTTGCCATCATCCATGTCAAGACCAATGCCCAAGTCCTTGACAGTCCTTATTTAATTAGGTTTCTATTTTTTATAAACAGTTCAAAAAACCTAGTTTTTTGGGTTAGACTCTGGATTTTTTGGTTAGGCCCTTGATTATTGTTAGACTCTTGAATATTTTTAGACTCTTTGTTAGACTTTTGGTGATTACTATTACACTTTTGAAGAATCTTTAATCTTCAATTAATTTTAGTAATTGATTGTTGGTGACTTTTACTTATTAATCAAGTGAACTTTCGGATTTTACTCTTTCTCATTGAAGTAAGTACATGAATTCTTCTATCATATATTTGAATATTGTGATTATGACTATGAGTAACTAAACTCCATAACTAGGGTTATGGGAAACATAGGCGAATATTGAGCTAAAAACTAACTAAAATAACAATTGTAGAATAGTGTCTTGCATGTATTGATAATTCTTTCGCTTAGAAGTGTTTTTAACGGATGGCCAATGTTAGAATTCGCCTTAATGCTACTTGCTGGACCAAGGAGGTAGATACTAGGAAAAGAATGATCAACATAGATTTAGTGTATACTATCCAATAGGCTAGTATTGATTGGAACGAGTTAACAACTTAGTCAAATATCAAATATGATGCTTAATATGAGGTAAATGTAAGGGTTAGTATAGCAACACACGTAGCCGGACCAAGGTGCGGAGTGAAATTTTCTAGATGCTGGACCAAGGATTTAGAAATACATAAATTTTCACTTTGCATGCAAGATACTAGGAAAGAATTGTCACAGTTAGAATTATCAAGTTATGAACCTGTGGGGAACACGTAAACCGTAGTTACTTTTATTAATTGATTAAACTCTGACCTTCGAAGCTGTTAAGTGTCTCCTTTAATTTTGCTAGTTATTTTCATTTAATCAGATATAGAAAACCCCCCTTTTATCATTTTTGCTTTCCAAGAAAGTAATTGACTGAACAATAGTAATAATAGATTGAAGTTAAGTCTAAACTATTTTTTCCTCGTGGGAACAATCCCAACCTCACTAGTTGGGTTATTTACTTTACACGACCGCTTCACTTCTTATTTGAGAAGTAAGTTTGAGCGTATCAAATTTTGGCGCCGCTGCCAGGGAAAGTAGCTTTTAGATTAACTTAAACTTATTACTATAATTTAGTTGATATTTTCTTGATTTTACTTTGTTTTATTGTTTTTGATTCTTGCACAATCATTTGCCTTGTATGCCAAATACACGGAGAGGAAGAGAACCCTTGTTTCCCTACGATCACGAATTAGAGCGTACAATACGCAACATGAATTGAAACTTGGGAATTAATGATGATGAGCCAAACCAGAACATCCCAGCTCCGGCTGATGTTCATGATCAGTTGTTACCCGATTCTACGGGTGAACACCAACAAAGGGGACAAAATCCCGCTCCACGGCCCCAAAAATACTATAGAGGCTATGACAATATAGCAGACTCCGATGGGCCACTTGTTTTGCCCCCTCTACTACCAGGCCACACCTTTGTGGTAACTAGTAGCCTGATGCAAATGCTCACTGCCAGAGGTTTGTTTTCAGGGCTATCTACTAAGGATCCACATGTCCATATAGCTAAGGTAAGGTCAGTGTGTAAAAGTTGTGTAGGGAGGCCTGACTTGGACTTGGATGTAATAGGGCTAAGAGTGTTTCCTCTCTCATTGACGGGAGAGGCTGCTATTTGGTTCACTGAGCTCCCTTATAACTCAATTTTCACTTGGAACCAACTAAGGGACGTTTTCTTAGCATGCTACTACCCGGTCTCAAAGAAGCTAAACCACAAAGACAGAGTGAACAACTTTCAGGCACTACCAGGAGAGTCAGTTAGTAGTTCTTGGGATAGATTCACCTCGTTTTTTAGAAGCGTCCCAAATCACCGTATAGATGATGAGTCATTGAAGGAATACTTCTATCGGGGACAAAATGAATATAATAAAGCGGTGTTGGACACTATAGCAGGTTGATCTTATGGGGAGTGTATTGCTGAAAAATTAGAGAAAATCTCCCGGAATAATAAAGCTTGGAGTACTAGGAAGTCAGATACCGGGAGAAATACCTTCGCAGTGCAGTCCACTCACAACCCAGCCACAGATGAGATTTGTGAAGAAATGGCTCAGATGAGAACAGAGCTTGGTTGGTACTTAAACATATCACTGGGGGTGTAGAAAAGGTAAATGCAGTTAACTACTTGTCTAAGCCACCACCAACCAAAGATGAATGCTATTATGCGGAGGATTCCTATGCAGTGAATGAGCAGACGGGGGGTTTCCGACCGAGTTCCCAAGTCTCTAATCAAGAGAATTGGCGCCAAGGTCAAGGGAACCAAGGTCGGAACTATGGTAACTATAACTGCGACAACAACTTCAACACGGGTTAACTACGGTAACATAAATGATAGGAATGGGCCCTATGTCCCTCCTCAAAATCGTGATGTTACTCCTAGGGATGGTGGAGATAGTATGGCGCGAGTTGAGGATATGTTGCACAAAATCATAAGGAGGTTCGATGCTAGTGATGAGCACATTAAAGAGTTAAGGAGTGATTTAGCGGGTATTGGACAAAAAGTTGATACACATGCAATATCGATTAAGCAAATCGAGTTGCAAATGGCCCAATTATCTGCGACTGTGAACACACGGCAACCGGGCACTCTTCCTAGCAACACTGTCCAAAATTTGAAAAATGATGCACACTGTATGGGAATCACTACTCGAGGTGGTAAGCAAACCATTGACCCACATATGCCGTCTAATGAGGAAAAGGTGAGAAAGGATAATGATAAGGTGGTAGAGGGTAGTGGTGAAGCAGAAGATAGCACTGGAAAAGATGTAGAAGTCCTTATAAAGGTAATTCCCATGCCTAGACCACCACCCCCCCCTTTCCTCAGAGATTAGTGAAGAAGACCGAGGATAGTAAATATCGGCGTTTTATAACAAGGCTGAACCAGCTTTCTATCAATGTCCCTTTGCTAGAAGCTCTAGAACAAATGTCCGGTTATGCCAAGTTTATGAAAGATCTGGTTACAAAGAAAAGCCTCGGTCACTTTTGAGGATGATGATAGAATGCAGCATTGTAGTGCTATTAATACAAGATCTCTCGTACAAAAGAAAGAAGATCCGGGTGCGTTCATTATTCCTTGTACAGTCGGGTAATTACATTTTGCGAAAGCATTATGTGATCTGGGGGCAAGCATAAATCTAATGCCCCTCTCGATTAACAAGAAGTTGGGTTTGGGTGATCCAAAGCCCACTGCGATGCGGCTACTTATGGCTGATCAAACAGTGAAAAGGCCTATAGGGATACTCCACAATGTGCTAGTAAAAGTGGAGTCATTCATATTTCTGGCAGATTTTGTTATTTTTGATTGTGAAGTCGATTTTGAAGTGCCTATTATTCTTGGGAGGCCATTCCTTGCTACGGGTAGAGACTTAGTTGATATGGAAAAGGGAAGTTGAAATTTCATTTGAATAATGAAGAAGAGACCTTCAACATTTGTAGGTCCAGAAGGCAGAGTGGTGAGTTCCAATCGGTATCTGCTATATCCCACAAAGAAAAAATGAAGAAGGATAATGACATGAAAAGTGGAAAACGAGAGTTTATGGTTGGAAATTTGGTGCTTTAAGACAGTTCAAGGTTGCATTGGCTTTCGGGCAAGCTCAATTTAGAACGGTCTGGCCCTTACTTGATTACCCAAGTATTCCCTCATGGAGCAGTTGAGTTAAAAACCAAGTAGGGAATGCGTTTTAAGCTGAATAGAGAACAAATTAAACTATATTGTGGGCATACTGCTTCGGTGAATGAAGTGATAGAGGCATACCATCTTGATGAAGGCTGAGTAATCAAGTGTCCTCAGTCGTGCCGCGATGTTAAATCAGGAGCTTGTTGGGAGGCAACCCAATACTTATAGTTTTCTTTTTCTAGTAATGGTAGCATTTTCTACTAATGGGTTTTAAATTTGCAGGCACATCACCAGGAAATTCTGCAGAAAATTACTCTGCAGCAATCACTGACGGATACAGCGACGGACCGTTGTGCCTGTGACAGACCGTCGCATGAATTCGTCGTGCCAGTTACGTCTTTCTGTTATTTTCAAACTAGGGCACATGCGATGGAACCAACGACGTAGCGTCACAACTGAGACTGACCGTCGTCGGGGAATCAGTGCGTCATTAATGAAGCGTACCCGACCCGACCCGGCTGGGGTTTTTTAAAAAATTCAACATTTAAAATCCCCACCCTTCATTTCACCCCATTCCTTCACTCTTTCTCCCATTTCCCTCCCTTTTCAACTTCCAAAGATCATAACCCCTCATCCTTACAACCGATCTTTTTCTCCAAATTCCTAAAATTCATCATCTACTAGTCGGAGCTGCTGCTGTGGGTATCTACTTGATCACCAAGTACCTTTCTCTCTTGTTTTTCTCAAATTCTTAGGTATGTGTGTCTAATTTCTACTCATTTATATTGCATTTTTTTATCAATTAGTATTAGCCTAGTTCTTCTTGATAGGTTCATTCTTTAATAAAATTCTGTCTGACCTAGGTTGAAAATTCTCAAAATTGCCGTGTTAAAACTCTAGAAATAGGTGCTTTAGCATTTCTAGTTTACTAGGTATTTGGGTTAGACAAATATAGGTTAAAACACCACCAATTCGATTTTGGTCATAGGGGATGAATGTGGCATCCCCAGTTCTATCTCTAAGTTACAGAATGAGACCCCGATGACGGACCATCGTACCTTCGACGGATCGTCATTGGGTCCGTTCCAACAGCCCTAACACCCCACTGTCCAATTTTCTCAAAGTGTCCACCAGCGGCCACATGCGACGGACCGTTGTCCCTACGACGATCCGTCCTGCACAACTGTTCTGGTTGTCAAAGATCCTATTCCTGAAGGGTCTCTCAATTTTTTCTAAGTGTCCTCCAATGGACACATGCGACATGCCGTCATTCCCACGACGGTCCGTCGTTCACAACCGTTCTGGTTGTCAGAGACCCTGTTCCTAAGGGTCTCTCACATTTTACAAGTTTCCTCCACCGGACATCTACGACGAACCGTCATACTTACGATGATCCGTCCTGCATAAACGTTATGACGGTTAGAGACCCCTCTCTTAAGGGTCTCCATACTTTTTCTAAGTGTCCTCATACGGACAACTATGATGGACCGTCGTACCCTCGACGGTTCGTCCTGCATGACCGTTATGATGGTTAGAGACCTCTCTCCTAAGGGTCTCCATATTATTTTTAAGTGTCCTCTGACGGACACCTACGACGAACCGTCCTGCATATACCATCATACTTTTCTGAGACTCTTCTTTAGGGTTCTCCACATAAACAAAGTTTAAGTACGACACGACGGACCCCATGACGGTCCGTCATACTCACGACGAGCCGTCACGTGGCCCGTTGTGTTTCACTGTTACTATAGAAATGTCATTACATCTTTAATATTTTATTTATTTTGTGTGGTTTTGCTAGTCTTGTCTGCTCCCTTCAGTACTAATATTGATTTTTTTATAGGAACTATCTATTATGGCACCAAAACAAGATCGAGTCTACGCACGCAACCGTTCAAAGTCTGTCGCCCCGTCTGCCCGCCTGGTCATTGGCTCTGATGATGAGCATGACCCCGAGTACGTGCCCCCAGGCACTTCCACCCCATCCCGAGCTGCACGTGCTGCCAGAGCCACACCCAAAAAGGTTGCGTCCGGCGTAGTCACTGCCTCCCAGTCTGATGAGGAGCGCACAGTGACCGACACACCTTCTGGGTCAGCTAATAATTAAGAAGGAGCATCTGGCTCCTTAGGAGTTTCATGGTCGGTCGTTCACAACCGTTCTGGTTGTCAGAGACCCTGTTCCTAAGGGTCTCTCACTTTTTACAAGTTTACTCCACCGGACATCTACGACGAACCATCATACTTACGACGATCCATCCTGTATAACCGTTATGACGGTTAGAGACCCCTCTCTTAAGGGTCTCCATACTTTTTCTAAGTGTCCTCATACGGACAACTATGATGGACCGTCGTACCCTCGACGGTCCGTCCTGCATGACCGTTATGATGGTTAGAGACCTATCTCCTAAGGGTCTCCATATTATTTTTAAGTGTCCTCTGACGGACACCTACGACGGACCGTCCTGCATATACCATCATACTTTTCTGAGACTCTTCTTTAGGGTTCTCCACATAAACAAAGTTTAAGTACGACACGACGGACCCTATGACGGTCCGTCATACTCACGACGAGTCGTCACGTGGCCCGTCGTGTTTCACTGTTACTATAGAAATGTCATTACATCTTAAATATTTTATTTATTTTGTGTGGTTTTGCTAGTCTTGTCTGCTCCCTTCAGTACTAATATTGATTTTTTTATAGGTACTATCTATTATGGCACCAAAACAAGATCGAGTCTATGCACGCAGCCGTTCAAAGTCTGTCGCGCCGTCTGTCCGCCTGGTCATTGGCTCTGATGATGAGCGTGACCCCGAGTACGTGCACCCAGGCACTTCCACCCCATCCCGAGCTGCACGTGCTGCCAGAGCCACACCCAAAAAGGTTGCGTCCGGCGTAGTCACTGCCTCCCAGTCTGATGAGGAGCGCACAGTGACTAACACACCTTCTGGGTCAGCTACTAATTAAGAAGGAGCATTAGGCTCCTTAGGAGTTTCATGGTCGGAGGAAACCTCCGGATCTGCTGAGGTTCCCGCACCCGCCACCGTTGCAGAGGCTGCCTCATCTGATGAGGCTGACAGTTCGGAATCCACACCTGGTTCGCCAGCTCGTGCTTTCACCCCGGTTACCGACCACCCCAACCGGTGGTGTGTCGACGGGCAGTATCAAGTCTATTCCGATGCAAAGTTCCTGAATGACAAAGGAGTCATGACTCGGAAACTTACATTGGAGCGGCGTGTCCTTACGAGAAGTCTCTCGACGATGCCCGAGATCCACAATCTCTTCACCCGACATCGACTGGAGTGGAAAGCACGTCCGTTGGGACGTTATGGTGAAGAGTTGGTCCGAGAGTTCTACGCCTCCTACGTAGCGACTCTTTGATCACAGATTAATAGGTGAGCTACCCCCGCCAAACAGGCCCCATTGGAGCAGGTCCGAGTATGTGGCGTTCAGGTTGATATCTCCCTGCATGCCATCCACCACTTTCTATACGGCGAAAATGTTGATGCTAATCAGACCCCTCTCACTGCCGAGTTTGACTACCGATGGCAGATTGTCAAAGATGGCCAATTTCTGCGTGAGCCATCGTTGAGAGAGACAACCATGAGGTGGATGGCCCTGCACTTGTCCGTTGATAGAGAGGGTGCTGACTGGGTGACCGAGCCGAAAGGAGCCATCAAGAAGGCTAACCTAACCTTCACGGTGAAGTTTTTGTGGCTGATGTCCGCCACTGCCTTTCCCCCACAGCCGCTGATAATATAGTCACATGGGATCGAGCAGTACTGATGGCGGCGATGATAGTAGGGTTTGAGGTGGATTTTGCATGGCTTCTACAGGCAGTCATGCACGAGAGGGATTTTAAGGTCACAACTACTTACCCTTTCAGTGCATGATAATTTCTCTATGCAGGTCCGCAGGTGAGCATATATGGCACATTGATCAGCTCAAGACCCCACTGGGCACTGTTAATATGGACCTTATCAGGGATTAGACCAATGAGTTGGCTCCACACAGAGGGCCCTGTCCAGAGTTGCCTTCACTTGGTGACAATCTGGCTGATACGGTAGCACAGGATCGCACGGCTACGCAGGCGGCTTCCACTAACACTACCCCGGTCGAGTCTATCCCGAGTAGTAGCACTGCGCCGAGCTCCTCTCGCTCAGCACCTTTACCCGCTCTGGTCCCGCTTGCTAGGGTCCAGAAATTAGAAGCACAAATGGCTACACTTTTGCATCATATCCAGCCTTGGATGCAGAGGTCTATTGCTGAGGCAGAAGAGCGCTCGGAGCGGAGAATGGTCTAGCACACAGAGTGGAAGATCACTGAGGTTCATCACCGCTTGGACGCTTTTGAGTTGCGGGTGCTAGCCGTGCAGCCCCTCCGGTTGATGTGTCGACCCTTCAGGCTGCGGTCGACAGTCTTCGCGCAGATATTGATATGATCTTAGAGGCTAGGGTGCCTGAGTCATAGACCCCTTCTGCAGATCCTGCTGAAGACACAGTGATGGCGGCCCTTTTTTCCACATCGGAGATTCCACCACCTCCCCCTCGAGAGCATGCCAAGAAGCGTAGGGGTCGAGAGGAGGATGAGGCACGAGCACGAAATAAGGAGCGTCGTGAGATGGAGGCTGCGAAGAGAGCCTCTCTTGCTGATGAGGAGGCACGTCAGTCGAGAGTAGTAGAGTTAGCTGTTGGGGCGTGTAGCTCCTGAAATGTGGAGATAGCGGGAGGCACTGCTGATAGTGCTGTTGATGCTGAGGACACTACTGAGGGTGTCAAGATTACAGAGGTAGTGGGTTCCGGGGCAACGGACCCACCATCTTGCTGATCATCGGCGCTTTGCGCCCCAGGTTTGCTTCACCTACAACTCTTGTATTTTAATTTTTTTTATGCATTGGGGACAATTGCATGTCTTTTTGTTGGGGGTGGGTTAACTGGAAAGTGAGTGCTTGGGTGAAGTCTAAGTAGTCCAATTCACTATCCTCTTTTGGGGTTTTCTTGCCTGTGTTCTTTTTCCCAAAGAGACTGATTACTTTTTCTGTTGAACCGGCATGTCTATATCTTGTGTACATAGTTTAATTTTGAAGCATGATGGCTAAAATGATATCCTGATAAAATGGAAAATGATGCATGACTAGGCATAGTAATTGATAAATGTGTGTCTCTAAGCATGACATAGAGGTACACCACTGCATGACCCTAAGTCTAAAAGTCGAACTAGGTGTCTGATAATCTGGCACAGTAATGAGATGTCAAGTGAGTGTGTGGAAGATTTGGATAGTCAACTATTTGTACTGAGCTAGAACTTGCCTGGTTAGTCCTGGTAAAAGTAAGCTGTAATAGACAATTAGGAAAGGATCATAGGCCCTTATTCAATATAGCCCATTGTTTAGCCAAAATAAAAAAAAACAAATGAAATTTATCCTTCTTTGATCCAAATGATTTGAGGTTAAACTAGACCTCTCTTTTTTACCCTAACTGATATTTTCTTAGAATAATGTGTTGGCCCTAGTACCTCCTTGGACATGAACACCTCAGCTTAAGCCGAAAGCATAAGTTGAGGGTGGCTAATGCTCTGGAAAGTGGGGTTGAAAGAACAAAGAGAGAGAAAGAACAAAAGTAAAGTGACTCAAGAATTAGTTGAAAGAAAAGTAAAAAAATTAAATATAATAATAATAATAATAATAAAATGTACAAGAAATACAAGCAAGAAAAGAAGAGAGTCACTTACACAAATGAAGAAAGAAGGGAAAATAGCAAGGTGAAAGAATATAAGAAACTGGGCAAAATAAAATGATAGAAAATGGTATGTTTAGCCGATATGTCAAGGAGGGCAAAAAGTCACTAAAGTATACCTAAATATACCCTACCTGACCCTGAGCCTATGTTACAAGCCAAGAAAGTCCTATCGTGATCCTAAGAGTTGTATAGCGAACTTAAAGCAGTGAAAATAAGGGCAAGCTTATGGCGATATGTGTGAATGAACAATAGTAATAATAGATTAAAGTTAAGTCTAAACTATTTTCCTCGTGGAACGATCCCAACCTCAGTAGTTGGGTTATTTACTTGACACGACCGCTTTACTTCTTATTTGAGAAGTAAGTTTGAGCGTATCAGAGAGAATGTTGTTGGTATGTGGTGCTGGCTTTTCTTAACATTTATTGTTCTTAAATAATGAGTATCGAATGAACTTGTGAACTTGTAATTGCGTTCAGTTAATCTTATCATGATAATTAAGGATCGATAATATTGTAAGTTAAGCCTGTGATGTGTTAAGTGAATATGTTTCTTTGGATGAATGCTGACTTGTTATTTTTGTGATGTTATGAATATGTAAAGCCATCAAATTTTAAATTAATGTTGTCCAGTATGTTCTTAAAATGTTACTCTAAAATCCATAAACTAAGAATTAGCTCAAAGACATCTATGAAATTATCCATTTAATTAATTAAATTAAAGGGGTCAAATCGAAATTCTTATGCTAACCTAATATAACGCAAGAAACATCCTAGTACTTAACCTACATCCTAGTACTTAACCTAGGATGGTCCTAAAGGGTTGATTATGGTTCCAATAACTTAGGGGTACTATAGTACTTAACCTAGGTCCTAAATTTAATTAAAATAAGTATTTAATTAATTAATATAAAGTCAAAACGTTGACCTACATCATAGTCAACACGAAAATTTCAAATTTTAGGTCAAGTCAACATTCTCCTATGTTTAGTCAACTTAGGAGGATTTTTAGTAATTAGTTAATTAATTAATTTAATTAACTTGGTAAACCTAAAGTTGAATAAGTCAAGGTCAGTTCCTAAATCTAAAAACCAACTAAAACCAGAAAATAAGTGTGAGAAAAATAGTGCACAAAACGCAAGAAAAAAATAGAAAAATTTTTAGACGATTTTCAATTCCCATGTACGCTAGAATGTTTTGGGTCACTTTGGCCGATGATTCCACCTCTTTACGCTGTAGGGTAGACACTAGATTTCATGATGCTCACATGATCTATGTCGGTTAAGGTATACAAAAGGTGTTTGTGCAAGACAATCAGGAGGTGAAATCAGATTTAAGTAATGACATTAGGTCATTTTTGCTCATTACACTTCATGATGCCGATGAGAGTTTTGAACTTCTTCCTAGGTATAGCTGGTGTTTACATCACGCTACGAATAAATGAAATGAATAATGTGAAGTACGAATGAATGAATGAAGCAGACTTTGTGTTTGCTAAAGAAGGCCCTCAGGTTGAGGTCCCATATGTTGGGGCCTCACATGAGATGTCTTATGCTACATCAACAATTCCAATGTCTCGTGTATATGATTTGTATTTTATATAAAAATGAAAGTAATTAAATCAATGGCACTATCATTAGAGAATTGCTTATGAAAGGTAATGAATATATAGTGTAAAGAATGACTCACTATAAGGTAGGGAAATCATTCCTTAGTCCTTGGATTACTTACATCGATTCATTGTGGGTATGGGACTACAATGAATCATTTCACTTGTAAGTAAAACATAGGACTAAAAGAATTATTGAACTACACAGCAAGAAGAATAAAAAGACTGACAAATAATCTAATTGTACAAAGCGGAGCTCTCGTCCTAAGAGGATAAAAATCTCAAATCTTTGCCCGAGTTGTTCTAAAATTATGTGGATGATACTAATGTTTTCTAGTCATATAGAAAATGAGTTGTGTGCCTTGAATGCATTAAAATACGTCATATTCATACCACAATTCACATCTAACAATTTAGAAAAGTCTAGTCACTAGGCTTTCCACCAATAACATGTTGTTTAGGAAGAGCTTTCTTTTATCATGCATAGCCTTATGTGCATGTGTGTATACACCAATACTTAGTACAAGTTGTGTACTAACCTCTACTATTTACTTTTTTATAGATGCGGGATAAGGGACAGATTGACGACTCTTGCAACGGTTTGGACATCAGCGTTTCTCGAGACCATTTGGTAGGTCCTCTTGATTTCGAGGATGCTACAGTTTTAGTCTAGCCTTAGTTTTAGACATATCTACTGGATGTTTTCCCTAGCGTTTCTTTCATACATTTATTTGAAACTTTGTAATAATGTCATTTTGGCAAACTACTATGATATGTTATTCTTTGATTTGAATTGATTCCGCAATTATTAGATGGTTGTTTCTTTATGTTGATCTTAGTATAAGATGAATTCATGAAATAACTCTATGAAATATATGTATGCTTCATACGTTTAAAAGTTTCAAATTTTCAGCTAAAATTAACCATATGAATGTGATGAATGCATGATGAGGCTTGTGTGCGACTTCTGACAGGTCAATGACGCCGTTTGCGACTTGGATTTCATAATTCGGTTCGTGACAAACATGGTATCAGAGCATGAGGTTATATTACCTAGGATCTAAAGCTCCACACAACCACGTTACATAGTTTCTAACCTATGGCTGTGAAGCGCGCCACAATCTAGACTTAGAGACTACGCGATGATAGCAAATTCTCCCTTCTTCTTCTCTTTATCGTGCTATCTAGAGCTTTGAAACTTTGTGTAATTATAAGTATCGAACTTCGTTCTTGTGTGAACGCATAGAAGAATACACACAAGAATTAGGAAGGCCAAGTGGTCTAATGTCCTAGGCTCAAGATCTGGCTTTCCCAGGAAGGGGCCATAATGTAAATGCCTAACGTGGACGAAAGATGTGTGGTGAGTGTGGCAGTTCGCATGGAGGTGAATGCATGGTAAGTTCTAAAAACCTATTATGAGTATTAATGAAGAGGATAAGGATAAGTTTGCTGCATATTAACTCAAGGCTATGTCTAAGGTATGAATTTCCTCATAAGGGTTATGCTACAATAGACTATATAAACAGGGTATTAAGGTTTCAGTTTCCAAATGAGTTAGAGTTGAGATGGAAAGGGCGTGGTTCAAATCCAACAAGACAAATAGTTTCAAATCTTAAGGAAACCAAGATGTTATCTAAGAGGTTAGATATACTCTTCCTAAGTCTGGATTATGTTTAAGAAACTCTTAGTTTCTGTTCTTTAGTGGATTTGGTGTGATAAGTCCCTAATCTTATGTCTTATAATAGTACTATGTGAGTCAAAACGAAGTTATGTTGCATTTTATGTTGCTACTTTTGTGTAGCATAGGCATTTTTTCTGTGTTGCATGATTTATGATGTGCATTAAGTTAAGTGTGATTGAGAAGGAAATTCCTCATTCTCAAATATGAAGCTTCAGACAAGCTTGAAAGATATGCATCATCCAAATAAGTGTGAATCAAATATTCACAAAATCGAAACATTTAAGTACGACAAAGTAAGTCGCCCTCTCTGTTTAAATGATGTATAAGTGTCATTCGGGGACGAATGTTCCTAGGGGGGGGGATAATGTAACGTTCCGGAAAATATACCCATCTAGTGAAGAGCCCGGTAAGTTCGTTAAAATGCGTATTGAGGTACATAGGCATCACAATGCCCAATATTGAGATATATTGAAAATATTATAGAATATTGGCTAAGGGGTGTTAGCCAATTTCTATGTGTACACAAGTACCTAAGTTAACTATATCCTTCATATATAACCACATCAAGTAATAGGCATCCCAATGCCCAGTATTTAGAAATATTGGGCATAGTATAGAAAATTGGCTAAGGGGCGTTAGCCAATTTCTATATATACCCAAATAAGTAAAATATATTCCAAGCTTGTTTAGAATTGTAACTTCAAAGAAGACCCTAAACGAAGAAAAATATTTTGTAACTATACCAACATCAGGTACTAGGCATCCAAGTGTCAAGTCTAGTACCATAGTACATAACCATTTAAAATGATCATGTAGATTAAGTAGTGCCCAAGGACATAGTGAGGATCCTTGGAACAATAACTGAACATTCCCAAATGAATCATAAATAATAGTAGGTTAGGTAAGTACAACCAACCCATGTGCAAGACATGTGAACAAGCTTAAAAGGAAGGGACCACCATAACCGAAATCGGGTAGGGTAGTAAAGGGAAAAACGTGCATAAGGGACCACTCCATGTGGGTCCTAACTTCCTAAAAAATGTTAGACTCTAACCTACGGACCCAAATAGATAACTAACCTAGGACTAACCGAAATGGACCCACTAGTGCACTCAACAACCTAGGACCAAAATCGGGTTGACACTAACCTACTACTAGTTAAAGAGAAAACCTAGTACCTAACCTAGGATGGTCCAAAAGGTTAGTTATGGTCCTAAAAACATAGGGGTACTTTATTAATTCCCATAATTTACTTAATTAATTAATTTGGAAAATTTGTTAATTAATTTTAATGGTCTAAAACAGAAACTAAAATGGAATTTTCAGATTACGGTTAAGAAAAGAAAGAGCCAACCTAGTGTCTAACCTAGGATTGTCCAAAGAGTTAGTTATGGTCCTAAAAACATAGGGATAATTTATTAATTACCCTAGGTTACTTAATTAAATAATTTAGCAACTTAATTAATTAATTTAAAGGGTCAAAACCGAAATTACAAAGCAACTTCAAGATTTCGGTTGAGACAAGAAAAAGACAACCTAGTATTTAACCTATGATGATCCAAAGGATTAGTTTTCATTATTACGACTTAAGGGTAGTTTAGTAATTACCCTAGGTTACTTAATTAATTAAATTATCCATTTAATTAAATAAATTAAAGGGGTCAAACCGAAATTCTTATGCTAACCTAATATAACGCAAGAAACATCCTAGTCCTTAACCTACATCCTAGTACTTAACCTAGGATGGTCCTAAAGGGTTGATTATGGTTCCAATAACTTAGGGGTACTATAGTACTTAACCTAGGTCCTAAACTTAATTAAATATGTATTTAATTAATTAATATAAAGTCAAAATGTTGACCTAAATCATAGTCAACACAAAAATTTCAAATTTTAAGTCAACTCAACATTCTCCAACATTTAGTCAACTTAGGAGGTTTTTTAGAAATTAGTTAATCAATTAATTTAATTAACTTATTAAAGCTAAAGTTGAATAACTCAAGGTCAGTTCCTAAATCTAAAAACCGTGTTCAAACTCAAACAAATACACAACTAAAACCAGAAAAAAAGTGTGAGAAAAATAGTGCACAAAACGCAAGAAAAAAATAGAAAATTTTTTAAACGATTTTCAAGGTTTCGTCAAGGTTCGTACAAGGTGGTCTTCATATATTATGTTATACATAAGGTATGGGTTTCTCTCCTGGAATTCTATCTCTGAGAGTATTTTCCTTCGAACAATTCACAAGATCTTGAAAACTAGGATTGTTCCCGTCGTTCTCGTCGAACTTCGCTTCCCTATTTTCATTTTTGATTTCAATGTTGAATAGGTTAGAGATCATGTTGTTGGTATGTGGTGCTGGCTTTTCTTAACATTTATTGTTCTTAAATAATGAGTATCGAAACAACTTACGAACTTGTAAATGCGTTGAGTTAATCTTATCATGATAATTAAGGATCGATAATATTGTAAGTTAAGTCCGTGATGTGTTAAGTGAATCTGTTTCTTTGGATGAATGCTGACTTGTTATTTTCTAATGTTATGAATATGTTAAAGCCATCAAATTTTAGATTAATGCTGTCCATTATGTTCTTAAAACGTTACACTAAAATCCATAAACTAAGAATTAGCTCAAAGACATTTATGGAATCATACATCGAATAAATTGCCTATTTGGTTCCAATAAAGTTGTCTAACTCTATTTGGTCAAAATGAATATATGTTAATGTATAGGAACTTATGTAAATGATTAAAATATTCGCTGATGTTTCATATATATGGCAATTTAAATATGAACATATGTAAAAATTTGCTTATGCCAAAAAGGATGAATTTGCTAGTCTTACATTCCAAATCTTGAGCCAATACTAATCATATGCCAATTCTTGTGTAGTAAGAGTTTCAAATATATATTAAACACTTCGAAAGTAATAACAATAAATCCATAACCAAGGGCATGACATTTATTGGGAGAACTTCCAACATGGCCTACAAGAATGAACTATGAACACATGAAACTCATTGAATGAAGTGCTCATCATCCTTAAACGGTGATATGAAGCTACTACACTAAAGTAAGCAAGTAACGTGAGTTATAACATAATTAAAGGAGTCTAAGTTATGTAAGTGACCAGAATGGGGTGTTAAAGGAAGTGAGACAAGTCTTACTTTCACCAATGCTAATTTGTTAAAAGAATACTCGTGAAAAAAGGTGTTAGAATGTGTGAAACTAGTCTCATTAACACCTAAGGATGATATGTAAGGACAATTAACATTCATCAATGTAATTTAAGGATGATACGAAAGAACAGTTCACATTTCATCAATGTAAAGTAAGGATGACCACTCATCAATAGAGTAAGTAAATCTCAATCTAAAAGCAAGTCTCCATAATATTTAAGTCAACACTAAAAGATGATGAAATGAACATTCAAATAAAAAGGGATGAGTAACTAAGATGTATGTAATGAAATGATGAAATGCTAGAGGGCTAAGTAAGAGTGTGAAACACACTAAAGGGACAAGTGCATTGACATATGATGAAATGAATATTCGCGTAAAAGGGATGAGTAATTATGAAAAACAAATGTGCTAATGCAAATAAACATGGTTACAATATGACAGGCTAATGTGAAAGATCAGAGCAATGTCAAATGAGCCTAAGTAAATGTTACCAAAACGTACTCACCAATGAGAGTGTAAAGATAATGAAGTGACCAGTCTGTATGTAAACTCTAATGAAAGTATTGAGACTAATGTATACTTAATACTAATAATGAGATGAGAAATCATCTATTGAGATATGATGTCCTCATACTAGAAGCCAGCTTCCATGACATATGAGTTGAATGAAATGGAACTTTATACAGAGCACCGATAGGCATGCAATTAGCGGTGATGCCTTCTTTCGGGAAGGATGGAGGTTCATGAAACTCTCATGAGATGAGACTATCCGGCATGCCGGGTATAGGTATACTTATATCTCCTACTCTTCGAACCTATAAAACCAATATACGGATCTGGCGGGGTTTAATTCCCATGTACACTAGCATGCTTTGGGTCACTTTGGCCGATGATTCCATCTCTTTACGCTGTCGGGTAGACACTAGATTTCATGATGCTCGCATGATCTATGTCGGTTAAGGTTGAAGTTCCTCAAAGTATAAAAGATAAGGAAATGAACGATACAAAAGGTGTTTGTGCAAGACAATCAGGAGGTGAAATCAGATTCAAGTAATGACATTAGGTCATTTTTGGTCATTGCACTTCATGATCCCAATGAGAGTTTTAAACTTCTTCATAGGTATAGCTGGTGTTTACATCAGCCTACGAATAAACAAAATGAATAATGTGAACTATGAATGAATGAATGAATGAAGCAGACTCTGTGTTTGCTAAAGAAGGCCCTCAGGCTGAGGTCCCACATATTGGGCCCTAACTCGAGATGTCTTATGCTACATGAACGCTTCCAAAGTCACATGTATATGAAATGTATTATATATAAAACATGAAAGTAATGAAATCAATGGCATGATCAATAGAGAATTACTTATGAAAGGTAATGAATATATAGTGTAAAGAATGACTCACTATAAGGTAGGGAAATCATTCCTTAGTCCTTGAATTACGTACATCGATTCATTGTGGCTATGGGACTACAATGAATCATTGCACTTGTAAGTAAAACATTGGACTAAAAGAATTATTGAACTACACAAGAAGAAGAAGAAAAAGACTGAAAAATAATCTAATTGTACAAAGAGGAGCTCTCGTCCTAAGAGGATAAAAATCTCAAATCTTTGCCCGAGTTGTCCTAAAATTATGTGGATGATACTAATGTTTTGTAATCATATAGAAAATGAGTTGTGTGATTTTAATGCATTAAAATACATCATATTCATACCATAATTCACATCTAAAGATTTAGAAAAGTCTAGTCATTAGGCTTTCAAGAAATAGCATGTCGTTTAGGAAGAGCTTATTTTGATCATGCATAGCCTTATGTGTATGTGCGTATGCACCCATACTTATTATAATTGGTGTACTAACCCCTACTATTACTATTTTATAGATTCATGTCAAGGCACAGATTGACGACTCTTGCAACGGTTTGGACATCAGTGTTTTTCGAGACCATTTGGTAGGATCCTTGATTTTGAGGATGCTATAGTTTTAGTCTAGCCTTAGTTTTAGACATAGCTAGTGAATGTTGTCCCTAGCGTTTCTCTCATACATTTATTCAAAGCTTTGTAATAAGGTCGTTTTGGCAAACTACTATGATATGGTATTCCTTGATTTGAATTGATTCCGCAATTGTTAGATGGTTGTTTCTTTATGTTGAGCTTAGTATATGATGAATTCATGAAATTACTATATGAAATCTATGTATACTTCATATGTTTGAAAGTTTTAAATTTTTCGCTAAAATTAACCATATGAATATGATGAATCCAATGTGAGGCTTGTTTGCGATCTCTGAGAGGTAAACGATGCCGGTTGCGATTTGGATTCAAGAATCCGGGTCGTGACACAAAGGAACCCATTAGTGAAATACCACATACCTAGAGACAAAATTACGGGAAAATCCTTTGGATTTTGGGTTTGAAACATGAAGAACAATGGTTCTTGTTCTTAAATGAATCCGCTGCCTCTTTTTTGCATTATGAATTTTTGAAATGAGTGTTATGGGTATGTATTACGAGTCTGTTAGGATTTGTCTTAGAAAAATGACCTAGTTTTTACATCAAATGATGTAGTTTAAGTGCACAACCCATAAATTAAAGGACCAAAACAACACTGACTTAAAACTGACAAGGGCCGTCCACTACAGGACAAGAAGGCTATCGTTTGAACTACCAATTGTTGTTTGGGGTCGTCGTACATGCTCTGCTTGACAAGGCTTCACTACAACAAGCATGACTTTTTTACTCTGAGCTGGGTTTTTAAGGAACTTGGTAGCATTGGAAAGAGGCTTAAATTATCATTAATTTGATAAGCCTAATTCATTTGCGCTAATATATATGACCGTTCGAAGTTGAACCAACATCTATTTTCATCCAAATGGCTGCTGATCCTAACTTAGAGTCCACAGGTCTAACCACGGAACGTACTAGTAGATCATGGGTGGTATCAGAGACCATAAAATTTTTGACATTAAAAGCAGAACCCTACTACAGTCTATGATTTGCCTATGGTCTATGGGTGGTTTAGTTTGCACTGACACCATTCTGAAAACTTGTATTTTTTATTTTGAGATCTGAGATGTTACACTCTTAGCTCATGAATTATACTTTTTAGGTCTGTTAAATAGAAAATCATGCACCAGATATCGAATGTCACATTCACATTATATAAATCTTGCATTCTTAGTTAGCATGTCAGTATTTGAGCGATTAAGTATTTAGTGCATTTTAACTTTATATGGTGGGAGAAGATCACTAAGAGTTTCTTGATAGTGTTTACAAGGTGTTGAGAGCTATGGGGATGACTTCTAGGGAAAAGGCGGAGTCGGCTTCATACCAATTGAGGAAAGTTCCTCAAGTGTGGTACACTCAATAGAAAGATAATAGGTTGTTTCCATCCACTAAGTTTTCCATGTCTCGATGCTACGCTGATATATTCCTGATGATTCCCACGTGCTCAAGTATGATGCAGTTGAGTTGGATGATCGCTTGACATTTGTAGAAGTTCCAGTTGCCATCCTAGCCAGAGATGTGAGGAAATTGCGCTCGAGAGCCATTCCTATTGTTAAGGTCCATTGGAGGCATCATTCAATCGAGGAGGCTATCTGGAAGACCGAGCAGGAGATGAGAGAGAAGTTTCCCAGCTTGTTTGAGCTTTCAGGTACTTCATGAATCTTACTTTCACGGACAAAAGTTTTTTTTAGTAGTGGATATTGTAATGACCCTTCTTGTCATTTTTAGTGTTTTATTTTCTGTGCATCGTTTAGAGCGTTCATATAGCGATCCCAAGTCATTTATGACTTGCTGGGACTAACATATCGGTCACCTGGTCGTTCATTTGGTTATTGTGTGAGCTTTAGCATTTTTGAAGCTTATGAACCTTGAACGATCATTTTCGATCAAGATTTCAAGAAAATGATATAAGAATCCAATTCTGACAATTTTATCAGTTCCGGAAGGGTCAATTTAGGCTAGTATCATTGTCGACATGACTCTCAAAGTTTTCATTGTGAGTTGGTGTGATTTGGCGTTTTAACTTTAAGTTAAAGGCTTAGTTTGACTTTAGTTAACATTCTGAGTAAACGATCTCGGATGAGAATTCCGTCAGCGCGGCTAGCTCCGAAATGTCGAGTTTCGTCAAGTTTGACCCTTCTTTCTTGTTCTGCGGTTTTTGATACTTTTCCGAGCCCATTTGTTGTTTTTGACTTAAAATGACCAATGGAAGTGGGATCCACATTTTATCGAGATTACCTCTGATGGAAATTTCGGCTGCGCCATTGAGTCCGGAATGTCGAATTTTGTAGGGTAGCATATCTGTTATATTATTAGCAGGTTCCAAACGGATTCCGAGCACCCGTCGGAGACTTTGATGAAATTAGACAAAGCGGAAATCTAGTGCAACCCTTTAACGACCAGAATTTGGGGTTTTATAGACCAGATTTTTGGGATTATTATGGACCAGTTTCGTCCTTATAAAAGCCCAATTTTCAGTTTTTTTGTTTTACTTTAAAATTGCGAAATATTGAGTTATAGAACTCCAAATTGGGCGATTCAAAAGGCTAAGTTGTGAGATTTTTTTAGGGCAACGAATTGGTGAGCTTGGAATCTAATTTTGGGACCCGATTTGAGGTAAATTTTGTGTTTTAACTGCTGTCATAGCTCATTTTCGAGCTCAACTTTTGGGAAACTTTTAGAAGGTAATTTCTTGACCATTTTAGGTCCGAATCTAGTGATTCAAGAGCCTATATTGTGGGGTTTTTCATGAGGATCGCCGTGGTGTGATTTTTTTTTTGCATTTGGATCTTCATTTTTGGTAAATTCTTGTAAATAGCTGCTGCCATTGTTGCTGATTTTTAGCGTAGAATTTGGGTTTTTGGTTGCATGTTCATGTTTGGACTGTGTTGAGTCCCGAATTGTGTTCCATTTTGGAACACAAGTTCCGAGAGTTGTTTAGGACCTTTATTTGGGGTTAATTCATTATTTCTCAACGCGGATCCCACTTTTTCCATTTTGAGCGCGAAATTGACCCATCTCTGTTTCTTGCGATTTGAGTGTTTAAATGACCGTAATAACACTGTGGCTATATTTTTGATAGTGTATCAACGTTTTGAGGCCTTTCAAAAATGAAAAGCTCCGGGGAAGTGATTTTTGGAGCGCGCGTGAATGCGTTCAGGTAGGCTATAGTTTTCCTTCTTAGATTGAACTCGAATATGTGAATGCATGTTGATTAGTTGGGATTTGGGTTGGGTAGTTATTGGGTCATGCATAGGTATTAAAAATCATATTTTCATTTTTTTCTGAGAATTATGGGGTAATTGTGAGCATGTTTATTGTTATTATTTGACCTTCTTTACTATATGGATTACTTGTACGTTTGAATGCTGGTTATCAGAAGTATGTTGGGCCTTAGTTTAGGTTTGACTAGGTCATTCCTTAGAAATGCATGATTCAAAGTCGGTAGGACTTAGTTTAGCCTTGACGTCGCTCGGTCGGCTTAAATCCTTGTAGATTGGTGTAGCAGACTTGAGTCTGATAGTTTGTTATTTAGCTAGACGATAAGCTCGCTCGAGCGATAGTTATCCTTATTTCTTCGATGTTACGGATTCTCGAGTTACGTCAGTGATAATGAATTCCGCTCCGCGATTCAAAGTTGAGTTTTGATTCGGCTTCAAGGACTTACATTGATTAGCTAAGTCTGTATGGTGTTCCACGGGTATTTATGATTATCGATAGATAAAGATTCTTTCGGTAGCTATATAAACATCTTTGTCGGGTATCCGGATTTAAGGTCCTTCCTCGACCATCCACATACTTATATAGAGCATCCGGTTAGAGGTCCGACCTAATGTATGTAGAGCATCTGGTTGGAGGTCCGTACTCAAGTATGTAGAGCATCCGGTTAGAGGTCCGTACTCAGTTACTTATATTTTGCAATTGGCTACTTGTATAATTCTTGTAAGCGTCCGATTCAAGGCCCGACCTCCGTACCGTCAGATTCTACTATTTGGTTTGGTGTTCTTTGGTCTTGACTTCTATTCTCCTCAAGTTATAGTTATTTTGTGTACTCGTCAGGCTTATAGGGGCCCGTTCGGGTTTTTATTTAAACTTGCGCACGAGTGTACCTTTTGTGCTTATGGGGGTCCAGTTAGGTGTAATTAGCTTATTTATATTAATTTAGTTAGATGTTTATACACTCATGTGCATTCATGTGTTACTTAGACTTCCGTTCTTGACCTCTAATTATGTAATTCCGTCTTTTCATATTGCTTTAATTTTCTAGTTCAGTCGGCCTATGATTCCTACTGGGTACCTGTTATTTGGTTCTCATGTTACGCTCTGCATCTATTTTCGTGATGCAGGTCCGAGCACCAGTAGCCAACGTTGATCAAGTTTGGAGCATTTCTGGTCTGGAGACAGGGGTGAGCACACGACGTTTTGTACTATTTCAGTCTCCATCTGTTTATATGAAAACTTGTCTTTTACTTTTTGAGACAGTCTAGTTTCGGTAATCCACTGTTGGGACTTGTACTCGTTTTGTTAGTAGCTCTGTAACATGTTGCATTTTGCATGGTTTTTAGGAGTATAGTTGAAAATGATTTCATTGATCTCCTTGCATTGTGCATTTCATGAAGTTATGACTATGTTGTAAAATGAGCTTATATGGTTTTCTCCCTCATACCACCATGCTTCCATCATAAATTGCTTATGAGTTGCATTATTGAATATTTGAGCATACTTCACTGTCATGTTTTAGTGCTTCGCTTTAAAGAATTTGGAAATTTGACTAAAATGTATTTTCATGAAAAATGGTTGTAATGTATAAAATTTATGTATAGGATCATGATAATGTGTGTAGAAGGATTTCCTCCTATATGAAATGAAGAAAGTGAGTCTTATTGCTTGATGAGTTGTAGAAGTGGTTTCTATCTCTTGTTGTGTTTTGAGTCTCATGATTATGTTAAATTGGTGTACCTACTATATGTGTATTGTGTATTGATGGTATGGTTATGTTTGTATAGTCTTGAGTTCCTTATCTCTTGAAAGTTCCTAAAATAAAGCAAGTGTTATGCGAAGATGAATGTTGTCCAAGTGGGGCAAAATATAACACTTCTAAAACGAATTAGGTGAAGCTAGAGCCTAACATGTGTGTAATGAGATTTTAAAGTCCTAAAATGGTCTATAATGGTGGTTTGAGAAAGTTTCTAAAGTTTGGTAGTGTTCGGAAGTCACACGTCCAAGAACGTTCTTCACGTTCAAAAGTTTTGCCGTGAGACGTGCTTGTGTGTTTTAGTTTGCCTTTGCTTGTTTTACGTGTTCATTTTGGTGAAATTTATCTGAGACGTTTCTACCATATATATACGAGTGTATTTTTGCTAGAAACATCCGTGCAAGACTCTCCAAGGATCAACCTAAGGGTCCTTGCGAAGGACCCAACTTTTAAGTCAAAAATGCCAATACAGTCTCCACCTACAGAGGCATCGACACCCTTTAGGTCAATCGATGCCCCGTCGATTGGGGCGTAGGTGTATACACAGTGTGGGGAGCTTAAGCTCCCATTTGAATATCCTCTAATAAAAACCACAAACCACCAAGATGGTGTGTTGGTGGATATACGGGGCGTAACTTTGTCCGTCGTTTACAGACCTGCAAATTTTCTGCAGGGTCTCGGCCAAAGCGGGGGCATAGTGGGGATTTCACCTAGCGTTCTAAAAATTATTTGGGAGGTTACTTAAGGGTATTTTGGGTAATTTATGTAGTTTTACAAGTCTAGAATCCCAAGTTTAGTTCATTATTCAAAATCAAAACAAAACCCCAAAGAAGAACTCTTTAGAACTCCATTGGAGCTTGAAGCAAGAAGGGAGGTTGGAGCATGGTTTGTTAATCAATTCTCTCTCAATTTCGTGGCTAATCATCAATCAAGGTATGATGTTTCATCTTTTAATCTCTTTCTTTAAGGAGCCAAACTTCAAAGTGTTTTTCCAAGACTTTTCAAAAGATGAATTCTCCTATTTTTTCATCTAACCATGGGTTCTTGTGTAAAACGTTTTATTTATGATTGAATTGATGTTAATTTCATGAATTTAGATAAAAAAAATCCATGAACTCATGCAAATCATGATTTCCTTATTTTGGCTATATTATAGGTGATTGGATCATGTCTCAATTGTATTGCATTATTGTGCAGTTTACTTTAGGTTACTGATTTATGTAACAAGCATGTTAGGGTTGTATGTAGGCTGTCCTAAATTGATGGATTTCATATTGTATTAACTTGTATCATTGTATATTGTGATTATTGGGTTGAATTGGTGATTATGGATAATGGTAAGAGCCTTTGTGGATTGAATAGGTTGAACTTTCTATGGATTGGAGTTGTTGTGGATGGAATGGTGCTATGTTGACCTAACATTCTTATATATTTTGTAGTATAGGTGTTTCAATTGTGATTTTGGTATGGTCCAGTTATGGTGGCGGTGGTTATGTTTATACTTGTGGAAAATGTGGCCTCGTCAGCATTCCTTTATGAATATTGATAGAATATTGCCTTGTCGATATTATTTTATGAATCATGATACTATGATGTAATAACTTGTATTTGTGATTATTGTGAAGGTCTATACGACTTATGTGTATGTGTGATGTCAAAGCATATGTTCTTCAAGTTGATGATAGGGTCTACAGTACACAATAGTGATGTATTCATGTCTGTTTCTTGATGTTGAAGTATGAATCTTCCTATTTGTCTATATGAACATTATGATGAGTTATGTTGATGAATCTATTAGGTTGATACCTCAAAAATGACATAGGTGAATCTAGAGTCAAACATGATTTTCATGAGGGTCTAAGGTCCGAAATTGGTCAATAATGTGGTATTGAGGCAGTGTCTAGAGTTTTAAGTACATTGGAAGTCAAACAACAAGGGATGACTAAGACGTTCGATGACAAAATCACCTATGTACCTCATGTCTGGTTATGTGCCTATATGTGTGTTTCCTGATTTAATAAGGTCTTTATATGAGTTATGATAGTCTTTATAGTCAATGTGTCAGGTTTCATGAAGTTTGGAGGTCAAACGTCCAAGAACGTCAATGACGTTCGAACGATTTGCCTTGAAATGACCTTGTATTTCTTGGCATGTTTCATTGAGTTTTACATGTTTGTATTGGATGAAATATATGTAGGAGGTCCTAAAATGGTATACGAACATATTCAAGTTAAAAACATCTGGTGAAAGTTCTCAAGGACTAACCAAGGGTCCTTGAGGAAGGACCCTTCATTTGAGACAAGGCTGTCTAGACCAGGCCGCAAACGACTGAGACAAACGATGGATCATTGAGCATTCGACGCACTGTCTATAGGTGTTGTGGGCCAAGAATTATCCTAGGAACTAAATCTCCCAAAAATCAAGTCTCTGAACCAAACAATGAGAGGGAACGACGGTCCATTTATGGACAAACCATGCGCTGACTGCCATTTGTCGATGGTGCTCTCTTCCTACGCAACTTACTGTAATGTCTAGGGGTGAAGTTGTAAATTCACCCCACGTTCAAATAAAAGAAAATGCGGATTCTTAAGGGTCTTTTGGGTATTCTAAATATATTTATAAGTCTTAAACACTTAGGAGAGTTCATTCTTCAAAATCAAAACCCAAATTCTCTTAGAAATTATCTTGAACTCCATTGAAGCCAAAACTCAAGGAAGAGTTTGGATTGGAGTATTGAGTGGTGATTCTTCATCAATTGGTTTGAGTGGTGATTCTTCATCAATTGGTGGGTTAGCATCAATAAGGTATGGTTTTTGATCCTTGAAACTCTATTCATCAAGGAGTCAATCTTCTAAGTGATTTTCAAAGGTTAATAAAAATGAGTTTTCTAAATTGAAATCTATGCATGTGTTCTTGAATTAAAGGTTTTAAAGCATTGAATATTGATTGACTTGTTTTGAATTAGATTATTTTAACTCAATTAACCTATGAACCCATGTAATTGATGAACCCTAGTTTTTGACTAATTTATGTGTTAAGTGATATTGTCTTAATGTTTATGAATTCTAGTGTAGTTTTCTATGGGCTATTGAATGATATAATAATTGTATTCAAATGATGTATAATTGGTCTTAGATTTATGAATTTATATTTAATTGACTTACATTCATTGATAATTGTTATAATTGTATTGAATTGATATTCATGGCCATGGGTAAGGCCCTTATGGTATTGAATTGGATGATTTAGCTATTTATTGAAGTGGTGAGAATTGATTGGTGTTAACCTTCCCTAATTCTCTTTATTTTATGTTAATTATACTTAATTTAGGTTGTAAATGGTATGGTCTACTTATTGTGGCAGTGTTATGTGCTTTACTTGTAATTGATGTGGCATCGTCGGCGTTACATTATGTATTATAATGGTCATGGACTTGTCGGAAATACTTGAAGTATTATGATGATTTGTGTAGTTGATTATGTGAAGTATGATCATATCTACCTACATGTTAGTAATGTGAAAGTATGTGTTCTTCTATAGTTGTTAGGTGATAATGTGAGACTATGACTATGTTCTTATATGTGTGTAGCATTAGAGTTGATGCATGGATATTCCTACTTGACTATATGAGTCTATAATGTTTATACTTATGATGCTATAGTAGTTTATAGGGTAACCTACAGATGATATTGTTTATGTCTATGTGCTTTTAAAGTGATATGTTATGTGTAAAGTATGGTGTGTCTTGTGTGGTAGACTTGTGTTCCTTACTTGATACATGTATGAATGTGAATATGTGATCTCTTGACTTAGGATGCTAAAGACTCTGTCTTGAATTTATAAATGACATGTGACCTTGAATGATGTTAAGAGGGTCTTTATGTGAAACCTTAAACCTAGTGGTAAGGTTATGAAACATTCAAGTCGAAAGTCGTAATGGTATCCTTCATCTAATAAATGACGGACTTGAGTTTGATTGGCTGGAACGACATTATATAATCCTTAGGGAAGTCATGATGATCTATTTTGTCGCCATTGCAAGATAGTTCTAGAGGTCCTCATTGGTAGGGTGAATGTGATTGGGTTATGAACTTGATATGGGACCCCTTTGTAGGATCCTTTAATATGAATTACTTATGAGAACAAAGGCTAGCAAGGAGAGCATATGGTAGGATATGTAGCTCTAGATAAAGAATGAGGTTAGAGTAAAAAGTAAGACCTTCATATTTCTTGACCATGTGCCTACATGAGATGTGTCCCAGTTCTACCATTGGCAAGTAGAACACCCTCATCAAAGTAGGTTAGAACTCCGAATTCTTGTCTATGTCAATTATTGCCGATTCTCATCATATGGGATACCTACTAGCATTTGAAAAGTTCTATGAAGTTTAGGTGGTGGTATGGGACACTATCTAGACATTGCACAATAGGCTTTGAAAGTGTTAGTTAGAGTCCCTAGATCTTGTCCAAGACTACTAACTGAATGTCCTTTATGCGATGAATGTGTCAAATCAACTACTGAATGTATTCACTTAAGTTAAGAAAGCATGTTAAATGAATATGTTCTTATCTAGAGTAGTTAAGGGTTGTCTAGTTAAGGTGTGAAGAGAGGCATAGGAATGGTCACTTCGTATCTTACCTAGATAAGTCTTAAGAATGACTCTAGTTAGGGAAGATGGTTGATTATGTGGAAATGATATAAGCCTTAGGTAGTCTTAAGGATTATTTAGGTAATCTTGAAGAGGTCTATTTAAGGATTATTTAGGTAATCTTGAAGAGGTCGATCATGGACTTATCTTCTTGATTTATTTAAGTCTTTTGATAGCCTTTGGAAGGAGAATGTCATATCACCTATATGTTGTTGTATTAAGTGAGAAGGATTCTATCTTAAATGTTCTATAGGATCTCTTAAGTGTATGTAAGGGATTGTATGGGAGGTCGCTTCACATCTCACTAAAGTAAACCTTAGAACCACCTTTGGTAAGAAGATCTCATGTTAATGTGGTTGATGTATTGTAAGTGTGTGTATCTCATTATGGTTGGTCTTAAGGATTATTTGGATGTGCCAAGAGAGGTTGTATGGGCGGTATCTCTTTGTCTTACTGAAGTGAGTCTTAGGATGGCTTTTAGTGATGGAACTACATACTATAGTGTCTAAGGAGAAATTAAAAAACTTCAAGTGAAGGAGTTGACTGTACATGAATTACTTCACTGTGAAATTATTCCAAAAATGTGATAAATTGATTATGAGACTTTTAATGTGTTATTAAGGTGTTAAATGTTGTTCTTCTTATTATATTATGATATTTCAGTAAAAAAAATGCATAATTCCATTAAATTCTGTTTTCATGATTTTATGCATTATGCAGTAAGACCACAAAAAAGACTTAGGTTATGATAGAGACTAACATGTTTGTCATGATAGTACGTGGTCCTAAAATGGTATATAATAAGGTATTGAGGCAGTGTGTAGAGTTTTAGGTTTATCGAAGTCAAACGTCAAGGGGCGACGAAGACGTTCGACGACTAAGTCACCTATGTGCCTGATATGTTGTTATATGCATAATTGTGTTATTGATGAGCTTAAAATGTACTTAAATGACTTATTATTGTATATATAGGCAGTGTGTCATGTTTCGTTAAGTTTGGAGATCAAACGTCCAAGAACGTCTATGACATTCGAAAGGTTTACCTTGAAACGACTTTGTGTGTCTATGCATATTTCATCCAGCTTTATGTGTTATTTTTGGATTAAATTTATATGAGAGGTCCTAAACTTGTATACCAGCATGTTTGGGTTGGAAACGTCCGGGTAAACATCCCCAAGGACCATCCAAGGGTCCTTGAGGAAGGACCTATGTTGGTGGCCAAAACTGCTTAAGGCAGTCCCACCAACGGATGGCAAACGACGGTCAGTGGCCTGGTCGACGTCCCTTAGGTGGACGGAGTTGTTTGGTAGTTATACTAGGGATATAATCTACCATTTTCCAGCCTTTGAAAACATCGACGGAGGACAAGACGGTCTGTTGGTGGACTGACGCCCCGTCATTTGGATTTGTTTCCCTGTGGAGGCCACTGTTAAGTTAGGGGTGAATTGGTAAATTCATCCCACGTCCAAATAAGAGAAAGGCTTGTTATTTGGTAAATATATTAATAACTCTAAAACACTTAAAAGATTTCATTCTTCACAATCAAACCCAAATTTCCTTTGAAATTCTCTAGAACTCCATTGGAGCCAAAACTCACGGAAGGGCTTGAATTGGAGAATTGAGTGTAGATTCTTCATCAAATTGAAGAATTATATTTATTGAGGTATGTTTTTGATCCTTGAAACTCTATTCATCAAGGAGCCCAACTTTCAAAGAAGTTTTCTAAAGTTTTCAAAGATGAATTGTCCAATTTCATGATATATCAATTAGTTCTTGCATTAAAGGTTTTTAAAGCATTGTATATTGATTGAATTGTTATTAATTTTATGATTTTAACTCAATTAACCTATCAACCCATGTAATTGATGAACCCTAGTTTTTGACTACTTTATGGGTTAAGTAATGATCTAATGCTTATGAATTCTAGTGTAGTTTTCTATGGCATATTGATTGATGTAATAATTGTATTGAATTGATATCTAGGTTTTATTATATTGATGAATCTGTATGGAATTGACCTAGTTTCATTGGGTATCATAGTTTTTATATTGAATTGATGATCAACCCCATGGGTAGGGGCCTCATGGTATTTTATAGGATGGTTTAGCATTGGATTGAAGTTTTGAGGAGGGAGTGGTGGTCTGCCCTAATTCCCTTTATTTTATGTTAATTAGAATTCAATTATGTTGTGATGTGTAGGATCCACTTATGGTGGTACTGTTATGTGCTTTACTTGCAATTGTTGTGGCCTTGTTGGCGTTACTTTATCTATTATGATGATCATGGCCTTGTCGACAACTACTTTAAGTATTATGTGTAGTTGATTATGTGAAGTTCGATAATTTCTATAAACATGATAAATAAGGTTAAAGTATATGTGTTCTTGTATTGATGCTATTTAGGTGATCATGTTAGACTATGACTATGTCTTTATGTGTATAGTCTTAGGGTGGAAAAATAGTTAATCATACTTGACTATATGTGTTTGATGTTCATATTGTTGATGATAATTTAGTGTATAGGATGACTTATAATATGATGATGGTTATTTCTTTGTGTTTCTAAAATGACATGTAATATATGTGTTAAAGTGAAACATGTTGTGTGCTCTCTTGGTAGACTGGCGTCCCTTACTTGATGCATGTATGAATATGAGATATCTTGACATATAATGCTAAAGCCTATTAGTCTTGTATGTATGAATGACATGAGACCTTAAATCTTGTTAAAAGGGTCCTTTATGTGAATCCTTGAACTTAGTGGTAAGGTTGTGAATGTTGAAGTCGAAAGTCATAATGGTATCCCTCAAGTAAATGAATTATATAGTTAAGTTTAGTTGTATGGAATGGCGTCATATCAAACCTTTGGAAAGTCATTATGAGTTTCTTGTCGCCATTGTAAGGTAGACCTAGTTGGCCTCTTTGGTAGGGTAAATGTGATTATGTTATGAACTTGATATGGAAACCCTTTATATTAACCTTTAATGTAAATTACTCTATGAGAAATAGCACCAAGTGAGTATTGTAAGGGAAGTAGTTCTAGTTAAAGAATGAGACAAGAGTACAAAGCACACCCTTCATATTTCTTAACCATGTGCCTACATGGGATGTTTCTACCGTTGCCAAGTAGAATACCCTCATAGGAGTAGAATAGAACCCCAGATTCCATGTCTAGATATCATGGTCTATATAGGTTATAGCATATTCTCATCATATGGGATACCTACTAGCATTAGAGAAGTTCTATGAGGTTTATGTGGTGGTATGAGACGTTATCTAGACATTTCACAATAGGCATTCAAGGTTTTACTTAGAGTCCCTAGGTCTTGTCCAAGACCATTACTTGAATGTCTTTATGTGATGAATGAGTCTTAAATTAATTAATGAATGTAATGACTTAAGTTAATAAAGTATGTTAACTTAATAAGTATTTACCTAGAGTTGTTAAGTGTTGTCTAGTTAATGTATGAAAGGGGCATAGGAAGGTCACTTCATATCTTACCTAGATAAGTCTTAAGAATGACTTTAGTTGTGAAAGATGTTGATTATTTGGACATGATCTAAGCCTTAGATAGTCTTAAGTACTATTAAGGTAGTCTTGAAGAGGTAAATAATGGATATTATCTTCTTGATTTACTTAAGTCTTTTGTGACCTTGGTAAGGAAAATGTCATACTATACATGTTATTTGTTTTGGTGTCTTGTAAGTGTGTATGGGTCTAATTATGAGTAGTTGTGATGATTATTTAGGCATGTTTAGCGAGGGTGTATGGGAGGTCTCTATTTGTGTTGCTTAAGTGAGTCTTAGGATAAATTTTGGTGAGAAGACTACATGCTAGAAAGTTTTTAAAGTGAAGGTAAGCAACTTCACTGTAACAGTGAAGGAATTCACTATACAGTGAGTCGAAGTCACCGTAATGTTCCTTCAAAAATGCTATAAATTGATTAACTGTTATCTTATATGTTTCTAAGGTTTTCAATGTTTTTCTTATGATTATGTTATGATATTTAAATCAAAAGATGAATATTTCTAATAAATGTCTATTTTCATGATTTTATGCATAATGTCATACTTAGTACAAGTGTTTGTACTAATCCATATATTTTCTTATCCCTAAAGGTGTAGGTGAAAGGTGAGAAGGATCGTGAAGGAGAGCCTGAATTCTAGAGTCATTCAAGCAAAGTGAAATATGTCCTCAATTGACTTCATTTTCTTTGAAGTATTGTAATAGGCTAAGCACTTTGTATATTAGTATTGTACGGGCCGTGTCCCAAAGTATTCTTGTGTCTAAGTTTGATGAGATTGAAATTTACTATTTCCTATATTTCTAATGAAATTTGTTATTAAAGATATTCTAATGTTTTTTGAAAAGTTTTAATTCCACACTACTTTTCATTATGTATATGCGATGAATGATACGAAAAAGACTTGTACACGACCTCCGAGAGTTCAAGTATTTCGGTTGCAATCCGAGATTGGCACTATCTTCTAGGGTGTGGTTTGGGGATGTGACAAGCTTGGTATCAGAGCATAATTTATGAAAGTAGTCTTAGGAATCAAAAAGTCTTATCAAGTCACGTCTAGTAGAGTCTTGACCATCTGTGTGAATCGCGACACATATATGGGTGAGAGTCTATAGGATGATAGAGTTTCCCTTCTTTTCTACTCCTATGTCATACAGTAGAGTAAAAGTTATGAGTAGTCTTTTATTATGGTTTTCCTTGTGTTTCTTGGAAGATGAACAGGAGGAGGACACCGGCTATGAGAGTTGAGGAGAATGGTGTGCATGACGAAAATCCTCCTAAAGTTGAAAAAGTTCCTCAAGGTGCTCAAAGTTCCAAAGAAGATCAAGTCCCTACTGTGGAAGGAGGTAATGATGTTATGGTGGTTCCCTGAAGTTCTGTAATAGTAATATTTGAGAGGCTTTGCTTGCTTTAGCCCGAGCCGTGACTTCTCAAGTGAATTTGAGTATGGTGCCTAGGGTGAGTGTTGTGGAGAGCACTATGATGTCTAGGTTAAGAGACTTTGTGAGGATGAATCCTCCTATCTTTCTTGGCTCTAAGGTGGGAGATGATCTTTAAAAGTTTCTAGGTGGTGTGTACAAGGTGTTGAGTGTTATCGGGGTTACATCTAGGGAGAAGGCGGAGTTCACTTCGTATCAATTGACGGATGTTTCTCAAGTATGATACACTCATTGGAAGGATAGGCTGGTTCAGTCGTCTCCTATTGAGTAGGAAGAATTTAATGAAGCTTTTCATGGGAAGTACTTTCACTGTGAGAGGAGGGAAGTTAAAGTAAAAGAGTTTATCAATCTCAATCAAGGGATTATGAGCGTTGAGGAATACTCTTTGAAGTTCTCTATGTTATCTAGATATGACCCATACCTTGTGTATAATCCGAGGGATGATATGAGTCATTTTATGACGGGTGTCGCCGATCTAGTGAGGGAAGAACGTCGTACGGCCATGGTAACTGATGATATGACCCTAGATAGACTTATGGTGTATGGCCAATCAATAGAGGAGTTTTAACTTGGAAGGATTTCTAGGAACTTGAAAAGAAGTTTTTCTAGTGATCAAGGTCAATCTAGGTTCAAGAAGAGGCTCAAGGTCAAGAAGAACCTAGGAGTGCTAAGGTGAAATTGGAGAAAGGAGGTGGTTCTCAAAATGAAAAACCTACACGTGTCACTTGTGGAAAGAGGCACTATGGGGGATGGCTAAAGGGTACCGGGAGTTTCTTTTGTTAAGGTAAATAAGAACACAAGGTGAGAGATTTCCTACCGTTACATCTAGAGCAAGAGAGAGTAAACAAATTTCTCCGAATGTTCCAAAGGAATATGCTCCAAACAAGACGCGTTTCTACGCACTCTGGACTAAAGGATCAAAGACGGATGAGGATGATGAATAATGGTAAGTTCTTGTGTTTCATTAGTGTTATGAGTTCCTTCTAAGTGGAGGAGAATTATGAGTAGTGGAGTTTTTATTGATTGTTTCATCTCTTCTATTCAACTTAAGCTTGAGAGTAGAAAGTCATAGAAGTATGTTGCATGTGGCATTGTGTTTAGGGGTCTTGTTGAAATTGAATTTAATTGATTCATTGCATTGTGCTATTGATGAAGTCATGGTTATGTGTTTATGTGGTTTTACATTGCATATTAGCATGTTTCTATCATGAATTGCCTAAAAGTTGCATTTTTGAAAAAAGATTGCCTAGTTCACTGTAAAGGACTGCCTATTCACTGTGAAGATTTTGGAAAAATGACTGATTCATTCTTTGGTATAAAATTATTGTAATAAGGTTATAACTGATGTATATGACCATGATATTGAACACAAAATGAGTTTTTGCTATTTGGAATGAAATATGTGAGTTTTTTTAACATGATGAGTTATAGAATTTCTTCTAGTTTCTTGTTGTGTTGTCATGCTCTTGATTTTCTGAAATTGATGTTCTCTTAATGTTTGAATTTTATGAGGTGTTATATGGTATGGTAATAAGATTTTAATGTGAATCTCTTTACTTGGAAATGTTCGGAGGGTGGCAAAGCGTCATTCGAGGACGAATCTTGTCCAAGTTGGGGTGAATGTAAGACCTCAAAAATGACTTAGGTGAATCTAGATACTAACATGTTTGTCATGATGGTATACGGTCCTAAAATGGTCTATAATATCGTATTGAGGCAGTGTCTAGACTTTTAGGTGCATTGGAAGTCAAACTTCAAGGGATGACTAAGACGTTCGACGACTAAGTCACCCATGTGCCTAATATGTTCTTATGTGCCTAATTGTGTGATTCATGATGTTATAAGGTCCTTAAATGAGTAATTATGGTGTATATGGGAAGTGAATTTTTGTGAAGTTTGGAGGTCAAACGTCAAAGAACGCCCATGATGTTCGAAAGGTTTGCCTTGAAACGATCTTGTGTGTCTATGCATGTTTCATCGAGTTTTATGTGTTCATTTTGGATTAAATATATATACGAGCATTTTTATGTTGGAAAAATCTGGGAAAACATCCCCAAGAACCACCCAAGAGTCCTTGAGGAAGGACCCATGTTGGTGGCCAAAACATCCTAATGCAGTCCCACCTACGGATGGCAACCGTTGGCCAGTGGCCTTGTCGACGCCCCATAGGTGAAGGGAGTCGTTTAGTACTTATAATAGGGATCTAAGCTCCCATTTTCCAGCCTCTGAACCCGTCGACGAAGGATAGGACGGTCCGTTGGTGGACTGATGCCACGTCGATTGGGTTTGGTTCCTACACAGGCCACTGTTAAGTTAGGGGTGAATTGGTAAATTCACCCCACGTCCAAATAAGATAAAGGGTTGTTACTTAGGGGACTTTCGGGTATTTTAAATATGTTTATCAACATAATACACATAGAAGATTTCATTCTTCAAAATCAAAACCCAAATTCCCTTAGAAATTCTCTAGAACTCTATTTGAGCAAAAACTCAAGGAAGGGCTTGGATTGGAGAATTTATTGGATATTCTTCATCAAATTGAAGAAGTAGGTTTATTGAGGTATGGTTTATGATTCTTGAAACTCTATTCATCAAGGAGCCCAACTTTAAAAGAAGTTTTAAAGTTTCAAAGATGAGTTGTCCAATTTTATGATCTATCTATGGGTTCTTGCATTAAAGGTTTTTAACGCATTGTATATTGATTGAATTTTATTAATTTGATAATTTTAACTCAATTAACCTATGAACTCATGTAATTGATGAACCCTAGTTTTTGACTATTTTATGGATTAAGTAATATTGCTCTAATGCTTTTGAATTCTAGTGTAGTTTTCTATGGGCTATTGATTGATGTAACAATTGTTTTGAATTGATATCTAGGGTGTCTTAAATTGATGAATCTTTATCAATTTGACCTAGATTCATTGAGTATCATAGTTTTTATATTGAATTGATGTTCATGGACATGGGTAACAACATCATGGTATTAAATTGGATCGTTTAGCATTGGATTGAAGTTTTGAGGATGGAGTGGTGGTACGCTTCCCTAATTCCGTTTATACTATGTTAATTTTACTTCTATTATGTTTTAATTTGTATGGTCCACTTATGGCAGCGGTGTTACGTGCTTTACTTGCAATTGATGTGGCCTTGTCTGCGTTACTTTATGTATTATGATGATCATGGCCTTGTCTGCAAGTACTTGAAGTATTATGATGATTTGTTTAGTTTATTATGTGAAGTTCGATAATGTCTATCGACATGATAAGTAAGGTGAAAGTATATGTGTTCTTCTATTGATGTTATTTAAGTGATCATGTTAGACTATGACTATGTCTTTATGTGTATAATCTTAGGGTGGATGCATGGTTATTCCTACTTTACTATATGAGTCTACGATGGTCATATTGATGATGATAGGGTAGTGTATAGATGACTTAAAGATGATGATTGTTATTTCTATGTGTTTCTAGAATGACATGTATATGTGTTAAAGTGAAATATGTTGTGTCTTGTCTTGGTTGACTTGTGTCCCTTACTTGATGCAGGTATCAATGTGAATATGAGATGTCTTGACATGGGATGCTAAAGACTCTTAGTCTTGAATGTATGAATGACATGAGACTTTAAATGGTTTTAAGAGAGTCCTTTATGTGAAACCTTGAACTTAGTGGTAAGGTTGTGAATGTTGAAATCAAAAGTCGTAATAGTATCCTTCAAGTAATGGAATGATAGACTTAAGGTTGGTTTGCTGGAACAACATCATATCAAACTGTAGGAAAGTCATTATGAGCTTCTTGTCTTCATTGTAAGGTATCCCTAGTGGACCTCATTGGTAGGGTAAATGTGATTGGGTTATGAACTTGATATGGAACCCCTTTATATGAACCTTTAATGTAATTAGTCTATGAGAACAAAGGGTAGCACCGAGTGAGTATGGTAAGGGAAGTAGTTCTAGTTAAAGAATGTGACTAGAGTACAAAGAACCACTTCATATTCCTTAACCATGTGCCTACATGGGATATGTCCTAGTTCTATTATTGGCAAGTAGAACACCCTCATCAGAGTAGGATAGAACTCCAGGTTCCATGTCTAGCTATCATGGTCTATGTCAGTTATTGCCTATTCTCAACATATGGGATACATACTAGCATTAGATAATTTCTATGATGTTTAGGAGGTTGTATGAGACGCTACCTAGACATTTCACAATAGGCTTTGAAGGTGTTAGTTAGAGTCTCTACGTCTTTTCCAAGACCATTACATGAATGTCTTTATGTGATGAATGAGTCTTTAATGAACTAATGAATGTAATGACCTAAGTTAATGAATTATGTGAAATGAACAAGTACTTACCTAGAGTAGTTAAGGGTTGTGTAGTTAAACTGTGAAGGGGGCATAGGAATGGTCACTTCGTATCTTACCTAGATAAGTCTTAAGAATGACTCTAGTTATGGAAGATGTTGATTATGTGGACATGATCTAAGCCTTAGGTAGTCTTAAGGATTATTTAGGTAGTCTTGCAGAGGTCAATCATAGACGTTATCTTCTTGATTTACATAATTAAGTCTTTTGATAGACTTGGTAAGGAAAATGTCTTATTATACATATTATGTGTTTTGGTGTCTTGTATGTGTGTAGGTGTCTCATTATGGGTAGTCTTGAGGATCATTCAGGCATGCTTAGAGAGGGTGTATGGGCAGTCTCTCTTTGTGTTGCTTAAATGAGTCTTAGGATAACTTTTAGTGAGAAGACTACATGCTATGAAGTGTCTAAAGTGAAGGTAAGAAACTTTACTATAACAATGAAGGAATTCACTGTACAATGACTTGAAGTCAATGTAATGTTGCTTCAAAAATGCTATAAATTAATTAAATATTATCTTAAGTGTTTATAAGGTGTTAAATGTTGTTCTGATGATTATGTTATGATATTTATATAGAAAGATGCATATTTCTAATAAATGTCCGTTTTCATGATTATATGCATATTGCCATACTTATTATAAGTGTTTGTACTAATTCCATACACTTTGTTATCTGTAAAGGTGCAGGTGAAAGGTGACACGAATCGTGAAGGAGAGCTTGGATTCTAGAGTCATTCAAGCAAAGTGAAGTATGTCCTCAATTGACTCGAGGACATATATAGATGTCTTTTATTTCCTTTAAAGTATTGTAACAGGCTAGTACTTTCTATATTAGTATTGTATGGGCCGTGTCACAGAGTATTCTCGTGTCGAAATTTGATGAGATTGAGACTTAGTATTTCCTATAATTTCTAATGAAATATGTTATAAAAGATATTCTAAATTTTTGTGAAAAGTTTTAATTCCGCACTACTTTTCATTATGTATATGCGATGAATGAGACGGAAAGGGATTGTACAATACCTCCGAGAGTTCAAGTACGTAGGTTGCAATCCGATATTGGCCCTATCTTCTAGGGTGTGGTTTCGGGATGTGATAAGTTTGGTATAAGAGCATAGGTTATGAAAGTGGTCTTAGGAATCAAAAAGTCTCATAAAGTCAAGTCTAGTAGTGTCTTGACCATCGGTGTGAGTCGCGACACATCTATGAGCTAGAGTCTATAGGACGATAAAGTTTCCCTTCTTTCTATTCCTACGTCCTGTCGTAGAGTAAAAGTTATGAGTTTTCTTTTCTTATCATTTTTCTTGTGTTTCTAGGAACATGAATACGAGGAGGACACCGTCTAGGTGAGTTGAGGAGAATGATGTGCATGAGGAGATTCCTCCTCAAAATTAGCAAGTTGAACAAGTTCCTTAAAGTGCCATAGATGATCAAGTCCCTATTGTGGAAGGAGGTAATGAATTTCCGCTGGTTACCCTGGAGTAGAGTAATAGTGATATTAGAGAGTCTTTTCTTGCTTTAGCCCGAGTCGTGACTACTCATGTGAATTTGAGTATGGTACCTAGGGTAAATGTTATGAAGAGCACTATGAAGTCTAGGTTAAGATACTTTGAGAGGACGAATCCTTCTATATTTCTTAGCCCTAAGATGGGAGAGGATCCCCAAGAGTTTCTAGATGGTGTGTACAAGGTGTTAAGTTTTATGGGGGTTATATCTAGGGAGAAGGGAGAGTTAGCTTCATATAAATCGAGGGACGTTTCTCAATTATGGTAGACTCGATGGAAGGATAATACGCCGGTTGAGTCGGGTCCTATTGAGTGGGAAGAATTTAAGGAAGCTTTTCTTGGGAAGTACTTTCCCCATGATAGCAGGGAAGTTAAATTGAAGGAGTTTATCTATCTCAAGCAAGGCAATATGAGCGTTGAGGAATACTCTTCGAAATTCTCTATGTTATCTAGATATGCCCCATCCCTTTTGTCTTATTCAAGGGATGATATGAGTCATTTTGTGACGGGTATCGCGATCTAGTGAGGGAAGAATACCTTATGACCATGCTACATGATGATATGACTCTAGCTAGACACATGTTGTATGCCCAATCAATAGAGGAGTCTAAACTTGGGAGGATTGCTAGGAACTTGAAAGAAGTGGTTCTAGTTATAAAGGTCAATCTAGGTTCAACAAGAGGGCTCAAGATCAAGAAGAACTTAGGAGTGCTAAGGTGAAATTGGAGAAAGGAAGTGGTTATCAAAATGAAAAACCTACATGTGTTACTTGTGGAAAGAGGTACTATGGGGAATGCCTAAATGGTACCGGAGTTGCTTTGGTTGCGGTAAAGAAGGACACAGGGTGAGAGATTGTTCTACCATTGCTTCTAGAGGACGATAGGGTAAACAAGGTTCCCCTAATGTTCCCAAGGAAGATGCTCCAAATAAGAGGTGTTTCTATACATTCCGGACTAAAGGATGAAAGCCTGATAAGGATGAGGAATGATGGTAAGTTCTTGTGTTTCTTTAGTGTTATGAGTTACATCAAAGTGGGGGAGTATTGTGAGTAGTCGAGTTTTGATTGATTATTTCATATCTTTTATTCAACTCAAGCTTGAGAGTAGAAAGTCATAAAAGTATGTTGCATGTTGTATTGTTTTTAGGGGTCTTGTTGAAATTGCATTTTATTGATTCCTTGGATTGTGAACATTATGAAGTTATGATTATGTTTTAATATGTGTTTTTATGTGGTTCTACATTGCATATTATCATGTCTCTATCATGAATTTCCTAAAAGTTGTATTTTTGGAAAAAAATTGTCTAGTTCTCTGTAAAGGACTGCCTATTCACTGTGAAGATTTTGGACAAATGACTGATTCATACTTCGGTCTAAAATTGTTGCAATCAGGTTAGAACTGATGTATATGAGCATGATATTGAATACAAAATTGAGTTTTTGCTATTTGGAATGAAGCATGTGAGTTTTATAACATGATCAGTTATAAAATTTTTCTAGTTTTTTGTTGTGATGTGATGCTTTTGATTTTGTGAAAAATTGATGTTCTCTTTATGTTTGAATTGTGTAAGGTGTTATATGGTATAACCATGAGCTGTAAAATTGAATCTCTTAACTTGGAAATGTTCGGAGGGTGGCAAAGTGTCATTGAAGGACAATTGTTGTCCTAGTGGGGGAAAATAAAAGACCTCGAAAATGAATTAGGTGAATATAGAGACTAATAGGTTTGTAATGATGGTCTAAGTCCTAAAATAGTCTATAATATGGTATTGAGGCAGTGTCTAGAGTTTTAGGTGCATTGGAAGTCAAACGTCAAGGACGACTAAGACGTTCGACGACTAAGTAACCTATGTGCCTCATATGTTGTTATGTGAATAATTTTGTGATTCATGAGGTTATAAGTTCCTTAAATGATTTATTATAGTGTATATAGGCAGTGTGTCAAGTTTCATGAAGTTTAGAGGTCAAACGTCCAAGAACGTCCATGACGTTCGAAATGTTTTCCTTGAAACGACCTTGTGCGTCTATGCATGTTTCATCGAGTTGTATACGAGCATTTTTGGGTTTGAAACATCCGGGAAAAAATCCCCAAGAACCATCAAAGGGTCCTTGAGGAAGGACCAATGTTGGTGGCTAAAACTGCCTAAGGCAGTCCCACCTACGGATGGCAAATGACAGCTAGTGGCCTGGTCGACACCTCGTAGGTGAAGTCAATCGTTTGTTACTTAACATAGGGAGCTAAGATCCCATTTCAAGCGTCTAAACCAATCGAAGGAGGACAGGACGATCCACTGACGCCCTGTCGATGGGCAACCGTCGATTGGGTCTGTTTCCCTGCATAGGCCACTGTTAAGTTAGGGGTGAATTGGTAAATTCACCCCACGTCCAAATAAGATAAAGGGTGGTACTTAGGGGTCTTTTCGGAATTTTAAATATGTTTATAAGACTAAAACACTTTGAAGATTTCATTCTTCAAAATCAAAACCTAAATTCTCTTAGAAATTATCTAAAACTCCATTACAGCCAAAACTCAAGGAAGGGCTTGGATTGGAGCATTACTTGAACGTCTTTATGTGATGAACGAAATTAAATAATGAATGTAACGAGTTAAGTTAATAAAATATGTTAAATGAATATGTACTTACCTAGAGTAGTTAATGGTTGTCTAGTTAATCTATGAAGGGGGCATAGGAATTGTCAATTCGTATCTTACCTAAAAAGTCTTAAGAATGACTCTAGTTATGGAAGATGTTGATTATGTGGAAATGGTCTAAGCCTTAGGCAGTCTTAAGAATTATTTAGGTAGTCATTAAGAGGTCAATCATGGACGTTATCTTCTTGATTTACTTAAGTAAGTCTTTTGATAGCCTTGGTAAGGAAAATGTCATATTATACATGTTATATGTTTTGGTGCCTTGTAAGTGTGTGTGTGTCTCATTATGACTAGTCATGAAGGTCATTTAGGCATGCTTACAGAGGGTGTATGGGCGGTCTCTCTTTGTATTGATTAAATGAGTTTTAGGATAGCTTTTAGTGAGAAGATTACATGCTGGAAGTGTCTAAAGTGAAGGTAAGCAACTTCACTGTAACAATGAAGGAATTCATTGTATAGTGAGTTGAAGTCACTGTAGTGTTGCTTCAAAGATGTTATAAATTGATTAAATGTTATCTTATGTGTTTCGAAGGTGTTAAATATTGTTTGCATGATTATGTTATTATATTTTAAGTCAAATGATGCATATTTCTAATAAATGTACGTTTTCATGATTTTATGCATAATGTCATACTTAGTACAAGTGTGTGTACTAATTCCATACATTTTCTTATCTTTAAAGGTGTAGGTGAAAGGTGAGAAGGATCGTGAAATAGAGCTTGGATTCTAGAGTCATTCAAGCAAAGTGAAGTATGTCCTCAATTGACTCGAGGATATATATAGATGTCTTTAATTTTCTTTGAAGTATTATAATAGGCTAATTACTTTCTATATTAGTATTGTATGGGCGGTTTCCCAAAGTATTCATGTGCCTATGTTTGATGAGATTGAGACTTAGTATTTCCTATGATTTCTAATGAAAGATGTTATTAAAGATATTGTTATGTTTTGTGAAAACTTTTAATTCTGCACTACTTCTTATTATGTATATGCGATGAACGATATGGAAAGGGCTTGTAAAATACCTCCGAGAGGTCAAATGGTTGCAGTCCAAGATTGGCCCTCTCTTCTAGTGTGTTGTTTCAGGATGTGACAATTCCATACTTAGTACATGTGTTTGTACTAATTCCATTATTTTATATATCTCTTAAGTGATTCATAGGTGAAGTTGCTTTTGGAAAGTTAAGCTTGGATTAGAAGATTGGCAAAGAAAGTTGAAGTATGTCCTCATTTGACTCGAAGGGATAGATGTATTTTATTTCCTTTCTCAAAATATTATAATAGACTTAGTAGTACTTATTTCTATTGTGTATGGGTCGTGGCCCAAAGTATTCTTGTGTCTATGATTTGATGAAATGGAATTTAGTATTCCGTATGAGTTTTATATGAAAGATATTTTAAAGACTTATAGAATGTTTGTGAAAAGTTTTAATTCCGCACTACTTTTCATATGTTTATATGCGATGAATGATATGGAAGGGCTTGTGCAAGACCTCCAAGAGGTCAAGTACGCCAGTTCCACTTCGAGAGTGCCATATCTTTTAGGGTGTGGTCTCAGGATGTGACAAGCTTGGTATCACAACACAGCTTATGAAATTGGTCTTAGGAATCAAAAATTCTCATCAAGTCACGTCCAGTAGAATGTTGACCATCGGTGTGAGTCGCGACACATCTATGGGAGAGAGGCTATAGGAGGATAGAGTTTCCTTTCTTTTATACTCCTATGTCATGCCATCGAGTAAAAGTTATGGGTACCCTTTTATTATGGTTTTCCTTGTGTTTATAGGAAGATGAATACTAGACAGATGGCCGCTAGAAGGTTAGAAGAAGGAAGGATGGAAGAGAAAGTTCCTCCTCAAGTTGAGCAAGTTACTCAAGTTGCTGAAGGTGATCAAGTCCCTATTGGAGGTCAAGGTAATGATGTTCCGGTGGTTCCCCGGAATAGAGAGGCTTTGATTTCTTTAGCCCGAGCTTTGACTATCCATGTGAATATGGGTCTTGCACATAGAGTAAATGTTATGGAGAGCACTATAACATCTATATTCAGATATATTTGTGAGGATGAATCCTCCTATCTTTCTTGTCTCAAAGGTTTGAGAGAATCCCTAAGAGATCCAAGATTGAGTGTACAAGGTGTTGATGCCATGGTGGTGACTTCTAGGGAGAAGGCAGAATTGGCTTCGAACCAATTGAGGGAGGTTGCTCAAGTGTGGTACATTCCATGGAAATATAATACGCTGGTTGAGTTGGGTCCTATTGAGTGGGAAGAATTTAAGGAAGCTTTTCTTGGAAAGTACTTTCCCCGTGAGAGGAGGGAGGTGAAGGTTGAGGAGTATATCAATCTCAAGCAAGTCAATGTAAGTGTTGAGGAGTACTCTTTGAAATTCTCTAGGTTGTCTAAATTTTCTCCATCCCTTGTGTCTAACCCTAGGGATGAGATTAGTAGGTTTGTGACGGGCGTTGTCGACCTAGTGAAACAAAAATGTCATACGGCTATGCTACATGATGATATGACCCTAGCTATACTGATGGTGTATGTTCAATCAATTGTGGAGTCTAAATTTGGTAGGATTGATATAAACTTGAAGAGAAGTGGTTCTAGTGACCAAGGTCAACCTAGGTTCAAGAGTAGGGCTTAAACTCAAGATGGATCTAGTTCTCCTTAGGTGTAACTTGAGAAAGGAGGTGGTTCTAAAAATGGCAAGCCTACTTGTGCTACTTGTGGAAAGTATCATTATGTGGAGTGTCTAATTGGTACCGGGAATTGCATTGGTTGTGGTAAGGATGGACAAAAGATGAGAGATTTTCCAATTATTTCTTCTAAAGGAAGAAAGGGTAAGCAAGTTTCTCCTAATGTTCCAAAAGATGATGCTCCAAATAAGACTCGTTCCGATGCACTGCGAACTAGAGGAGCAAATCTGGATGATGATGATGAGGATGGTAAGTTCTTGTATTTATTTAGAGTATAAGTTCCTTCTAAGTGGGGGAGTATAGTTAGTAGAGGGTCTAGATTGTCCTAGAAGTATGTTGCATATGCTTTGTGTTTAGGGGTCTTGTTGAAATTGAATTTCATTGATTCCTTGCATTGTGCATTCCATAAAGTTATGAGTATGTTTTAAGATGTTTTTATGTGGTTATACATTGCATATTTAGCATGTTTCTATCATGAATTGCCTAAATGTTGCATTTTTTAAATTTAGAAGCATGTTCACTGAAAAGCTGCCAGGGATTTCTGCTCATTATATAATTTTTAAGATTTTGACTAATTCATTCTTCGGCCTAGAATAATTTCAATATGGTTATAACTGATTTATATAATCATGATATTGAATATAAAATAAGTTTTTGCTAGTTGAATTGAAGGATGTGAGTTTTATGGCATGATGAGTTTTAGAATTTACTCTATTTCTTGTTGTGTTGTGATTCTCCTGAATATGTGAAATTGATGTTTATCCTTGATAGTGTGTTTTATAATGTGTTAGATGGTGTGGTCATGAGCTTCTAAATGAATCTCTACTCTTTGAAGTGTTCGGAGAGTGGCAAGTCTCATTCGAGGACGAATGTTGTCCAAGTGGGGGAGAATGCAATACCTCGAAAATGACTTAGGTGAAGCTAGAGACTAACATGGTTGTAATGAGGGTCTAATGTCCTAAATTGGTCTATAATTTGATATTGAGGCAGTTTCTAGAGTTTTAGGTTCATTGGAAGTTAAACGTCAAGGGACGACTAAGACGTTCGACGAGTTCCTCATGTGTGGTTATGTGCCTATATGTGTGTATCATGAGTTAATGATGTATTTATATGATTTATAATAGTGTTTATAGTCAGTGTGTCATGTTTCATGACCTTTTCAGGTCAAAAATCCATGACGTTCGAAAGATTTGCCTTGAAATGTTACCTTGTGTGTCTTGGCATGTTTCGTTGCGTTTTACGTATTAGTTTTTGATGAAATTCATGTGGAGGTACTAAACTCGTATACGAACATATTCAGTTTACAAACTTCCGGGTGAAAGTCCCCAAGGACAAACCAAGGGTCCTTGAGTAAGGACACTTCATTTGAGCCAAGGCTGTCTTGAGCAGGCCCTAAACGACTGAGGAAAACGACCGCTCGTGGGACACTCGACGCTCCGTCGATGGGTTTCGTGGGTCTATACTTAGACTAGGGAGCTCAATCCCCCAGAAGTCAAGTCTCTAAACTAAACGACGAGGGCAGATGTGTTTATACTAATTCCATGCTTTTATCTATCTCTAAAGTGATTCATAGGTGAAGGTGCTTTTGGAGAGCTAAGCTTGGATTAGAATATCCTTCAAACAAGTTGAAGTATGTCCTCATTTGAATCGAGGGCATAGATGTATTTTATTTCCTTTCTAAAAATATTGTAATAGACTTAGTAGTACTTATTTGTAATGTGTATGGGACGTGTCCCAAAGTATTCTTGTATCTATGATTTGATGAAATGAGACTTAGTATTTCCTATTAATTTTATATGAAAGATATTTTAAAGACTTATAGAATGTTTGTGATAAATTTTAATTCCCCACTACTTTTTATATGTTTATATACGATGAATGATACGGAAGGGCTTGTGCAAAACCTCTGAGAGGTCAAGTATATCGGTTGCACTTCTAGAGTTTCATAGATTCTAGGGTGTGGTCGCGGTATATGACAATAGGAGTGAGTAGGGTGACTTGTAGTATAATTAGTTGACCGTACGTGCTACTTGAATGATATTGTGCATGTGATAAGATGATGATATGTGCGTCTTATTTTAGTAGACCTATGTCCCTCTACTTGATACATGAAATATGAATATGACTCTTAACTCAGTAGGCTAACACACTTTTGTCATGAATGTGTATGTATGATTTAAATATGACCTTGAACATAGTTAAGAGGATCATTTATGTGGAACCTTCAACCTAGATAGAATGTTATGATATCCTTGAAGTTGAAAGTTGTAATGGTATCCTTCTTGTGTGAATGATGGACTTAGAGGTTTGTAGGTTGGAATGGCATGAAATAATCCCTTGGAAGGCCATGAAGCAATCCTATTTAACAATTGTGTGACATCCCTAGTGGATTGACCCCCTTTAGTAAGGTGTGTTATGATTTGTTTATGACTTCTATATGGTACCTCTTCATATGCCCTTATATTGATTTAAACAAACGCTAGCATCGAGAGAATATGCTTGGGGAGTGACTCTTCTTAAGATGAGACTAGAGTACAAAGAAACTCTTGATATTCCTTAACCATGTGCCTACAGGGGATGTGTCCTAGTTCTACATTTGGCAAGTAAAGCCCCCTTCATTGGAGTAGGGAATACTCTGAATTCCATACATAGCTAGTATGGTCCATGTCAGTTATTGCATATTCTCTTCATGTGGATACATTCTAGTGTTTGATAGGATTTACAAAGTGTACGTAGTGGAATGGGACGCTATCTAGACATTGCATGAGTAGGCATTGAAGATGTTAGTGTGTAGGTTCCCTAGGTCTTCTCCAAGACCATTATGTGAAAGTCCTTAATTTTTGAATGTATCTTAAATGACTAAATGATCATAGTGACTTAAGTTAAATGCATGTAAATGGAAAAGTACCTATCAAAAGTAGCGTTAAGGATTGCTTAGGTAATCTTCAATAGGATGTATGGGCAGTCTTTTCATGTTTTACTTAGCTAAGTCTTACAGTAACTTTAGGTAGGGCTTTAATTGAATATGGTAAATAATCTTATCTTAGGATTCCTTGAGGATCTCTTATGTATGTGTGAAGGGGTTGCTAGGACGGGTCTCACTCAAGTGAGCCTTGGGAGGACCTTTGGTATGAGAGTCTTATGCTTGTATTGTTTGAGGTGATGATATGCTATATTTAGAAATGTTAATATATGTGTTTATATTGACTTGTAGTGACTCTTATACTTGTGTTCTGATATTTTCTTCAAAAAGAGCATGTTCTACTATAAATGTCTTTTTAGCATGATTTTATTGCATGTCACTGTACTTTGTGCCTTCTAATGTACTAATTCAAATCTTTTGTCTTATCTCTAAAGTTGTAGGTGGCATTTGAGAGGAGTCTTTGAAGAGAAGAGTGGATATTAGAATTTCATTTAAGTAAATTTGTGGTATGGCCTCAATTGATTCGAGGACATCACTATGTTTAGTTTCTTTGTTAAAGACATTGTAATAGATTAGGTATTTCTATTTGTTGATGTATGGTCCGTGTCCCAAAATATTCATTTGTTTAAGATAGCGATTTTGAGACTTAGACTTTTCTTATGATTTTCTATAAAAGAGATATTTTGAAGTATTATTATTTTGTGTGAAAAGTTTTAATTTCCCACTACTTTTCGTACGTGTATGCAATTAATAATGTCAAAGGGCTTGTACAAGACCTTAGAGAGGTCAAGTACGCCGTGTTATGATCTGAGAATGTCATTTTTTCTAGGGTATACTCTCGGGTCGTGACAATGATGTATCTTGTCGACCTTTTTTGCCTCTATGTAATAAGATCTTTGACTAGAACAATGTCTCTTTCATCGGCATGTGTGTGCTCGGGCCTCTCCGCTCTGAATCATTGTCAGGTACAAAAGGTGAAGCATGTGGCTGAGTAGCTGCGTAGTTGCATAGTAATAATGTCTTAAAGATCAGCTCGTAGACTAGCTACCTCGAATTGAATAAAGGACATGTCAATAGTGGGAGCCGGCCTCTCTATCACTCGCAACTCGAAAGCATTGAGTCACTTATGAAATGGTTAGACCATTTGGTCTATTTCCGCCTCCATACTCTTCTCCGTTCTGTCTTCAGATTCAGAAATTAACTTCTGCATCCATGGAAAGACTTGGTTTATAAAGGTGTCCATTTGACCCTCTAGTTTCTATAGTCAACCTACTAGTGACATAGTGGCTCCGGAAGAAGGAGTAGCTCGAGACGAGCTCGGAGTTTGGCTAGCCTTGTTTGACTAGGAGGCTGGTGCATCATCAGTGTGGGTAGTAGGCCCATCTGCGTGCAACTGCTCCACCGCATCTACAAAATCATAGACGCATAGGCACGTCCACTCAAGGCCCTTTGCGTGGTGCTGCAACATTTGCCGTATCCTGTATTAGCCCTATGTTAAGTGTTCTTGTAGCATGCACCAATTTATTATAATGCCATATAGGCTCTCCAACATTCCTAAAAATATGAAATATCATGCATGGGAACGGGTAAGTGGTCGTTGTTTTGAACTCCCTCTCATGTATCTCCACCAATATCAAGCTGGGAAATATATCTCAATCCCGGCGACCAGTGAAGCCACCATAACTTCTCTATCCTAAATGAAAGGTTGTTGGCCTCAGTCGGAGATAGTCTATTCTGGACCAAGAGCCAGAAAAACGTGGCCGCCAAAGTGAGGGCGGCCTTCTGAATGCCCCTCTTTTGTGAAGTAACCCACTCAGCTCTCCCGCCATTAGGGCCATATGTTTTACAAGCCATGGTACCATGACCTCATGTTGTTTTGCATTTCTCATAAAAGTTCCACCTCTCACAATGTTCCACCTAGGTGAAGTCTGTCGTGTTGCATGCCCATATATGGTGAGGGTTAGTGCCATAGAGGAATCCACTAATAGGGGTAGGGGAGATGTTCACCGAGATACCCCGTACCATGGTGGAGATGAGGTAGTCCTGTGGTATGGGCTTGAACTTCTTAGAAATAGCCCCTCGGAGAGTGGCCGCATAAAATTCATAGAACTCCCGCACAATCTCCTCAATGTAAGTCCTGGGGTCATGAGAAATCCACTTGCATTTTTTCCATTGAAACAACTGGTGGATGTTTCGCACTGTATGTAAGCTCCAACCAATAACTCTGTTCTCCTCTATAATGTGCAGGTTTCTTTCTCCTTAAAATTCAACATTTTTGTGTATCGATATATTTGTCACTGTCCATATACGCACCATTGTTAGTTTCATCGGCTATCAGAGTCGGTTGATCATTTCGAGGGACTAGTGGTTCGTCAGAACAAGTGGCCTCATTAGACGAGACATCTTGATTGCGGGTGCTGGAATCAATAGTGGACTCCAACCCGGTAGCAAAATTTGATTAAGTGCCGAAAGCGGTCCTTTCTGGTTATCTGATTAGTGTATCATCCTCATTAGACTAGCAGGCAGTGACTACGCCTGTATTCACCTTCATGGGCTGATTCAAATTATCCCAGGCTGCTGCATTTTGTGTATTTCAAGTGGTGGGCACATACTCGGAGTCTTGATCACCGTCCGAGTCGTTAACGACTAGAGTTAAGGATGGTCTAGTTTATTTTGAACTCCCATTAGGGCCTTGTGTCTTTTTCGATGCCATCATACTGTGGAGTATTTGTTATTACGCAAAATAAAATCAAAGAACACTCGAAAATATTTTAAAACGAAAAAATGAAAACAAGAAAAAATATTAAAAAAAACGTACCACACTACAAAAAAATCAGCTTTTACTGATTGACGAAATCCATCGCCAATATATGATATTCCATCGTTAAACAACATTGGTGACGGATTAGCGATGGATTTTCGTTTGTTGCTAAATCGCTCATCAGTAATCTGTTACTGACGAAAAATGTGTTCCGTCACAAATTTACCGACGGACTAATTCGTCACTATATTTATAAATTCGTTGCTAATTTAACAATTCATTTCGTCATTTTTAATAAATTCGTGACAAATTTTTTGTCCCTAATCTGTCGCGACATAATCTGATGTTTGAGCCAGCACATTTCGCACAAAACAAGTTCATCGTTGGTCCATCGCCATATTTGTTGCTAAATTTTTTCTTGTAAATTTGATTTATTTCAATATGCTGCTAATATAATTCAAATTAAATTGAAAAATACCCCAAAAATAATAAACATATAAAATAATATCATAGGTGGTTTAAAATATATAGAATATCGAAATCTCATATTTTTTATTCAAACATCCTAAACAATATATCAACTGTTCTCAAATGAACCTACATTCATCAAATATTGTTACTGTAGAATTTGTACTTTAAAAAAGCATACAATACAATAAAAAGGGATAAGATTTTCACATGAAACTAATTAAGGATCAACCTCGTCCTCATTAGTAGTAGCTGAAGGAGGCTTTAAGGGTGTAACTGTTGATGGGTTTTCAATGGGAGTACTCCCTTCTTGTACTCTCCTCATAGTAACGCGAAGAAAGTGATTAATAAGTGCATAATGGATATGCTTTTCAAACTCATCCATATTTGTTATCGTTGTTGATCGAGAAATTGAACGATGTACTGATAATGAGGAAGAAAGTTTATGCTCGTTGTAACTTTTTGCTTCAGAACTGAGACAGTACCATATATTCTTCTCTTCATTTCTCCCCCACATCTTGAGAAAATACTTCAAATTAATCAATATCAGCTTGAGACACTATATTTTTCCGCAATATTTCTTCCTATTTTTCCTGTATTAAAAGTAGAGAGAAAAATGAAAGCATTAAACATTGGGAATAAAACATATTTTGAAGGCAAATACAAAAACATGCCTAACCTTTTAAGCATTGAAATTGATATACAAATTGAGGCTTCAAATTTCAATCTATGAAATTTAACAGACTATGAGATCGAATATATTTCAAAGGGATCAAGTGAGCATATTGTTTGAGTTCATGAGGGCAGTTAGCTCCTAATCATGGAAACAGCTATACAGTGGAAAAAAATCATCTATAAAGTGCAAGATCCTAATACGAATGTGTTTGCCCTGCCTATTGTCAAGAAATTGATTAGCAGCCCAATTTGTAGAACAAAAATTCATCTAGTGATCATAAACAGATGCATTATCCAGAAAGAATAATCAACTTCATACGAACATACTAAAATTTCATCGAAATAAAGAAATAGATGGATGAATAAGATGACAGATCCGCAGAAGTTCCACTTCATGCATATGAACCATATGATCTCAACTAACAAAACAAATCAATTCATACCTAAACAAAAGTTATACACAACTATAGATATTGATACATAATGTTTTGATCTATCACTGCTCAATTATTAGTCAGTATTCAACAGAAATTGCTTAAACCTTTCAATTTCACTAAAGAATGGAGTTTTCAAAAGCTCCATAGCAATTGGCCTGTCGTCTTGATTCTCTCTAAGACAAGGAAGAAGAATCTCCTTAAACTCCGGCGAAAACACCCTTGTCTTTCATTTAGCAAAATCCATCACTTTCTTAAGTTTCTTATCCCTCTTGATCATCATGTTTTAAATTAATTTTGGAAATTTCTTCTTAACTAAATAAGAAGCCTCTACAAAATAATAATAGAGTTTTTACCCAAAAACATCGTTGCACTATCCATATCATTTAATGTGCATCCTTAAATTACGCTTGTTAACAAAAACATCCTTAAAGTTTAAAAAATTGGTAGTTTTCATCCTGTTGTTAAGCTCCACAAAAAACTAACACCTACCCTTTGGCTGCAATTCACATGAGTTTTCGATCCTAAAATCCCTAAATTACATAGAAATAATGTTGAGATGAAAATACTAAATAAGAAAGAAAACCCCCCTATATAGAATTGAAGACCAAAATACAAGTTGACAATCAAGTAGGAAAGAAAACTGTAGAATGTGTATCCTGTTCAGCTAACATATCAAGTTTAAATAGAGGAACAAATAAAATTGGGTCTTATTGCAAATATTTCGGTAACTAACAGCTTTAATGGATTGATTTAAAAGTAATACATTTATTACACTTTCTAAACTAACTTATTATTAAAGGTTATACCTTCAATTGTAAGAAATAACCATCTCTTATATTTTTTGAGACACTTTTCCAATTGATTCCACTAGAATCGACATCATTCATAAAAGACTTAGATATGAAACTCGAGCATGTGTTAGAACGTTCCAATGTGCATACATTTGAAGACATTATTTGAATAGTTATCAGTAAATCAAAACTTATATAAGTATCTAAACTATATATATAAGTTCTTAGAAAAAATTATACTCAGATTATATAGCTGCTGATTTTTCAGATCCATTATTTATTCACTATATAAGTTATATAAGTTATGATCCTCTTACTCTCAATATTAAGAACTTTCATTACGGTCACTTTAAATGAATATTCTGCATATTAACTACACAACAAGTTGCAGAATTCAAAGGCTGCAAACATTAAGTACACTACAAGTTGCAGAATTCAGAAGCTCCAAATATTAACTACACAAAAAGTTGCATAATTTAGAGGCTGGAAATATTAACTACACAACAAGTTGCATAAAATTTCTTATCTTGGATTCATTTCATAAAAGTAAGATCTCTAACTGAAGAAAAAATGAACAAATTGCCAACCACTTATGATAAGAGGTTATTTTCAGCAACTTTTTATCACCTAACAAATTCTTAATATTTTTTATGAAAAAATGAACAAATTCTTGATGTTATCTAATTCTTCACAAAGCTTTCAGTAACTTCTTTATCACCTAACAACTTGCGGAAAATAAAGTGAAAAAAATATATACCATAATTTTTCTTGTTAAAACTGGTAAAACAGAAATGTTTGTGCCGAGATCAAGTCAAATAATACCATTCATATTGAGCTCAAGGATCGTGGACAGTATATAGATAATATATTTCCACTCTATAGGTGAAGTATACCATCAGTTTTTCACAAAGTCATATTGATTTTTTTCCTTTGTCTATCTGCAAGCGAGATCATATCTTAAGCACTACTTACGAGTAATAAGCTCTATCTTTGCAACCAATTCAGATACATTGTTCTTACCCATTCATGTAATTAATTTTAATATGGTATTTCTTGGATAAGTTTCCAAACATTTAGTATGACTTAGTCATAGACCCATATTAAAGTCAGCTGGAATATCATAATAGTTTCGCTAAGCAAACAAGCTCATCTACAATGTGGAGTGTGTATTATTCTTTTGTAAATCTTCCTTTTGGGCAGATCAATGGAAGCACTGTTATCAAGCTATAGAGTGCTCAAACTAAGGAACCTCTCATGAACCCACCCCTTCCCTTACCTATTAATTGTTTTAGAATATTATCTATGTCCCACCCTGTCCAAGTCCGCGCTGCCTCATTTATGAATCGTACTCTCCTGCCCAGTTAAACCTTTACCCTACTCTGCCCTTCTCTTGACCTTACCCATTGCCATCCCTAGTAAACTAACATTATTTATCATCAGAAAAACTTATCCAACAAAAATTATAAGAAAAAAAATTAAACAAACTCATTTTTTTTAGAAAAGAAAATCTACTGTCGGAGTAAAGGAAGGGGTAGAAAAAAATGATACCCTTTAATAAAGCCAATTAGATCGACAACCACTAGTCACAAATAAAAAAAGATATTTGTGGTACAAAATAAAACATAAATCAGTGTGTAATTTACTTCGAAAAAAAAAGTATATCATTGTTGAAATAAGACATCAACACTAAGCACGTTGTTGTAGAATTTGAGGTGTTAGATTAAAGTAACACTTGGTTATGAATACAAGAGAGTAACTACATTCTGCAAATTTGTCACTCTTAATGCAGAAAGCGCAGGCAGACTAGAACAAACTTATTCTTGGTTAGCTCAAACGAATTGAAGGTTGCATTCTTTGCGTGTTTAGTTATCCTATTATGCGCTATAGTAATAACAAACAGGTCGTCACTCACACGTTGAAAATCAGAGGTGTCCATATATCGAAATATCTTGCCAGTGCACTAGAAAGAGACAATAATAGTGTTGTTGCAATAATGTTGTTGCAGACATAAGTGGTGACACTAGGACCTTATATTTGATGTTGAGAAAAATCATAGAGGAAAGGGGGAAAATGGGGTGGAAGTGTTGCTCGTCAACCACATACTCAAACACCGCACAAAATCATTAAGTTGTAATGCTAAAGTAGTTGGCTATCTCAAATGTTTCAATTTTCATCAAGTCTCTAGAGAAAGAAAACTGGAACCTCAAGCACTGGATAAATCATTAAATATTTTCTTACAAAACCATATTTCCAGTACACCCAAACTTCTAAGCTCCTATTCTCAAAAAGATTCAACATTAATTCCCCAAAACTGGAACCTCACAAAACCCCATTTCCCCAAAACTGAAACCTCAATACTACACATAAATCGGGTTTGATTTTGCACAACAACTATTCTCCTCAAAACAAAATACAATACTCAACTATACAATTAATTGATTGAACTAAAAGAATACTTACTTGTTAATGGAAGATTTCATTTAAACTTTGAAGGATGATAGAGCTGAAGAGAGAGAAAAAGATTTAAAAGGTAGTTCATCGACTGAATATGGAGAAATGGTGAACAATGTGCTCACTACATTGATCGCAGATGGAGAGCTTAAGATCTCACTTTCTTCAGCTGAGAGTTCCATTGGAGAGATTGAGAGCTCACTTTTTTCAGATGAGAGTGTAAATATTGAAATGAAATTTTGCTCTAGAATATATGACATAAATAAATTTTGCAATGGACTTAGTAACGAGTATCATTCTTGGCAATAGAGTCTGACTTAATTGTAGGAGCTACTAAAGACCGATAATAAAACCACATGATCTAAATGTGGAGTCCAATGTATGCTCCCCATCGAGAGGTCCCAATATACCATGCCAAAGGTACATAGGTAGGATGTCTGATCACTAAACTGATGCCCATAGAGGGGACTTACAACCTATTTTGCTAGTAGTTCTGGGATTATTCCGGTACATTGAACCCTAGTCCAACTCGGTATTATGCTACTCCCAATTAATTAAGTGATAAATACATTAGGACTAAGTTTCTATAATACTGGATAGTGCAAAACTGAACATGCTAACTGATAATGCAACAATTAATCCGGTAATGATATATTAATGCTTGCAGCATGTATAACTGATATATCTGACCTAACATGTGTAGTTCACGAACTAAAGAACTACAAAGTTACGAATCTTAAATTTATGTTATAAACTAAACAATAACATGGTAATTTTATTTGAAACATATAAAAAAATAATTCATGATAATATGTTGAAGTTCTAGAAACCCTAGGTCTAATCATGAAAAGGAAATCAAGAATCTGACTAAAATTATGGGACCCAATGGGTTAAAGGAACTTTCTAGTGAAATCCCACATACATGCTAATGAATTTCATAGAGAAATCCTCAGATTTTGGGTTTGGAACTGATGAAACCTTGTTGAGTTCTTTAACTAGGGTTGTTGACTTTTTTCTTCTCTCTTACTTCTAATTTTCTATATTTTGATCATTGACATGACTTAGGTAAGTTCCATTCATGTTTCTAGGTTTAAGATGAGAAAAGCCTCATGATTCAGGGTCTAAACAACATAGCTTAGGGGCCAAACGAACAAGGAAAAGACCAAAAGACCCTGACCAAAAGATGTAGGAGTCAATGATCGAGTCAATTGATAGACTGTAAGTTGATTGACGGTTTGTAATGTTCGACCGTCGTTCACGATTTCGGAATGAAAGTTGATTGGCCCATCAACGGAGTCGATTGAAAGACCATAAGTTGGCTGATGGTCCGTAGTTGGCTCTGTCGCTGGCACGTCCAACTTTTGAAAGTCTTTTTTTTTCTCTTTTTGATACGGGGTGTTACATTATCTCCCCCTTGGGACCATTCATTCTTGAATGAATACTAAAATAGTTTAGTATGGAGGGAAGGATCTTCAATTTCTATTCCTAAGCATTGAGAACTGAAATTCTGACTAAACTGAGTTCCAATAACATGCAAATACGCTTAAAATGCACGTACCAATTGAAGGAACATGATACTAAGAATTAATTTGTGCATGAATGACTGAAAAACTAAAGAGAAACTATTACGTCAAGCTGGAGTGGAGTAAGAAAGAAAGAGGTGAGGATACTTGGCTTTCATGACTCCTTCTGCTTCCCAAGTAGCTCCCTCTATGGACCGAATCCTCTACAAAACCTTAACTGAAGCGGTTTCTTTGTTGCTCAATCCTCTAACCTGACGTTCAAGAATATCAATTGGTACATTTTCATAAGAAAGACTATATATCACTTTCACACTCTATAATGGTACTACAGAGGCTTATCACTCACACACTTTTTAAAGAGCGAGATGTGGAAGACAAGATGTACTACTGCTAGTTCTGCTGCCAATCTAGCTCATATGCCACATATCCAACCTTTTTAAAGTTCTTGTAAGGGCCTACCTATCTATTTATGAGCTTCCCTTTGTTTCCAAATCTCATCACACCTTTCATAGATGACACTTTCAAGAAAACTCAATCATTAACTTGGAACTCTAGTTCCTTTCACATTACATCTCCATAAGACTTCTGACGACTCTAGGTTGTCTTAAGTCTATCTATAATGAGTTGAACTTTCTCCATAGCATAATGGACTGAATATTTTCCTATCAAAGTTTTTTCACCTACTTCGAACCAACATCCAGAAGATCTACTTCAACGCCTATACAGTGCCTTATATGGGGCCATCTAAATGATTGAATGGGAGCTATTATTGTAGGTGAACTTAATAGGAGGAATAAAATCATCCCAACTACCATTGCAATTTATCGCAAAATCTCTCAACATATCCTCTAGGGTCTGAATGGTACGTTCTTCCTGTCCATCCGTCTGTAGATGAAATGTTGTGCTAAGATTATCCTGAGTACCAAGACCTTTATGAAATGACTTCCAGAAATGATATGTAAACTAAGGACCTCTATTTGAGATTATAGACAATGGAACCCCATGTAATCTTACTATATCATCAATGTAAAGGTGGGTGTAATCCTCCATTGAATTTGTAGTCTTGACCATCAAAAAGCGAGAAGACTCAGTAAATCTATCAACAATCACCCAAATTAAGTCACAATGTGTGGGAGTACGAGCTAAACATGTGATGAAGTCCATGTTGATCACTTCCACTTCCAAGTTAGAATGTCAATATCTTGTGTCATACCTCCTAGTTTCTAATGTTCTACCTTCACTTGCTAGCAATTGGGGAACTTAGCCAAAAAAATCTACTATATATCTTTTCATACCATTCCATAATAGACTTCCCGCAGATCGAGGTACATCTCAGCGACACCTGGATAAAAAGAATATTTGGAATTATGGGCTTCTGCAACAATGTGTTGTCTCCTTTTACCTACATCAAGAACATACATTATACCCTGATAGAAGATGTACGCATTCTCCCCCTTGGGAGAAAACCTCAACTCTCTGATTATGGGTTGCACCCTTAAGTTTAAGCAAGATTAAATCACTGATTTGCTTTTCCTTAACCTCCACCACCAAAGAAGATTCTTCCCCATTCTGAACTGTTACACCACTGTCTGACATGCACATAAGGCGAACTCCCAAGCGAGCAAGCCTGTGAACATCCTTCCCTAGTTCTTTTCTTTTTTCCTCAACATTGGCTACACTACCCATAGATAATCTACTAAGACCATCTCAAGCCCACCTCTATTTTACTCTCTATTCTCTGTATTTGGAGAGTAAAATAATGAATGGGCACACCAACCCACCTCCAAATCACCCTCTATTCTCCGTTTATGGAGAGGTGAATAGTAGTTCTCCAAATATTAAGAACTACTATTCACACTCTCTTTTTAACTTTTTATTATTTTATTTTTATTTAGATTACTTTCTAATTAACATATAATTTCATTAATTAAATAATTAACATCCATAATTATATTTTAAATGTAATATAATATTTTGGAAAATATTTTTTAGAATATACTACATTAATTTCAAATTAATAGAATTTTTAATTTCTTTTCTAATTTTCATCAATAATATAATTTTATTTTATTATTAATTTTTATCATTAACAAAACACAAAATAATTTGACAGGATGAAAATTTTAATTTAAAATACAATACATGATATGATAACTTAAATACAATATAATAATACAACATAACATAATAATTTAAATACAACATAACAATTCAAGATAAATACATAACATAATAATTTAAATACAAGATAAAATATTTTACATAACATAATAATTAATAGATCACAATAATAATTTAGTACTCCGGTAGGTCATTTTCAAATCTAGCACTAATCGAAAAAAAATTGGATATGATTTCGAGAATTGTTGCGATTGTGACTGTAGTTGTGATTGTCAATTTCTTTTTTGAAGTATTCTTTGTTGTTCTTATAGTTGGTAATCAGTAGTTTCTAAATTTTAATTCAAATTTTAGTTTTATCTTTAAGGTCCTTGGCTTTGATATATCTATCAAAACTTTCGCCGTACTATTGTTTGGGTGTAGCAAACTCTGATAATATCTTCCCAAGTGATTATTTTTGTTTTTGAAAAGTTTCATAGCAGATGAAAGACCTTGATCTTTTGATCTATTTAATTTTAATTTCTTCACCCTAATAGGTCATTTAGATTAAGTGTGATGACCTGAAAAATTCTCATTTAATTTATGTGAAAAAAGATGATAAGTTTGGAAATGATACTATAGGTGATATAGGACTAGGAGCCTCGGACTCCGATGATCTCAAAGTAGAGCCTTGTTCTATGTGATCTACAATTTTTCAAATTATTCGTGATCCTCATTCCAAAAAGTAGACATATTACATGAAGAAACAAAGATCATTTTGAAAAGATGTTGAACATGCATTTGAGTTTTGCAATCACATTTTGCACTTTTTGCAGGATCGTCACGTACTGGAGAAAGAAAGTATTACCTGATATAATGACTACATTATTATATCGCACAAAATGATAACTGAGGATGAATGTGATTGTAATTCACCAATTCAAGATTGCATAGAGGCTCCAACTCAAACTATAGAAATTGTGGTCGATGAAAATCTCTAGGTTGAACATTTTTTAGCTAGACATACAAAAATTAAGGACAAAAATGCTCATTTTGAACTCCGTAATGCATTAATAGAACATTTATGGGAGAATTGTAATGATTTTGAAAATTGAGTATTTATGTAATTGTATGTCACTTTTATTTGAATTCATCCCCTAATTTATGTATTGTATTATATTTTTCATTAGATTTATGTTATTTAAAATTTAGAATAAAATATATTTTATATCACATTAAAATTATATAAAGTAATTATTTGGGAAAAAAGAAATAAAGGATTTTTATTATGAAATAAGAAAATATTATAGAAATAATAATATAATATTGAGGAGAGAAAAAAAATCCTTTTTAGATAGTAAAATATAGAATTTGGTTAGAGTTGGTTATCTGAAAAATAGAGAATTCTATATTTGGAGAGTAAATAGAGGATTGGGCTGGAGATACCGTAAGAGCATTTGCTACTACAATAGCCTTACCAGGATGGTACTGCACACTCATATCATAATTCTTAAAAAACTCAAACCATGTCCTCTTGCGAAGAATCAATTCTTTTTGGATGAACACATATTGAAGGTTCTTATGGTCAGTGAACACATCTACATGAACACCATACGAGTAGTGTCTCTCGATATGGAGCGCAATCACCTCTGCATCAAGTTCAATGTCATGCTTTAGATAGTACTTCTCATTCACCTTAAGTTGTCTAGAAGAATAAGTTATAACCTTATCAAGGTGCATAAACACACAACCTAGTATAACTCTAGATGCATCGCAATAAATCAATTAGACATCAAAACCCTCTAGTAGAGTCAATACATAAGTTGTAGTCAATCTAGTTTTCAATTTTACAAAACTTTTCTCATAACCATCTGACCATCAAAACTTGACCATCTTTTGACTCAACCTAGTCACTGGGGAGGCTATGGATGAAAAAACTACCACGAACCTTCTGTAATAATCCGCTAGACCCAAGAAACATGTGATATGTTTAGCAGAGTAAGGTCTGGGCCATTATTTTGCTACTTCTATTTTCTGTGATTATAATCGGATCCCCTCGCTAGATACAATGTGACTAAGGAAAGCAAGAGATTGCAACAACAAACTCACATTTGCTAAACTTAGCAAATAACAGGAGTTATTTGAGAGTCTAAAGAAAATTCTCAAATGACTCGCATGTTCTTCGTCATTTCTAGTGTAAATGAGGATATCATCAATAACGACGATAATGAACAAATCCAAGTTCCACTTGAATACTCTGTTCATCAAATCGATGAAAGTTGCAGGAGCATTGGTTAGTATTAATTACATAACTACGAATTCATAATGACACTCTAAAGCTGGCCAAACAAGTCATCAATCTGGGGATGGGATACTTATTATTGATTATGACCTTGTTCAACTGTCTATAGTCAATGTACATTCTGAGAGAACAATCATTATTTTTCATGAACAACACCGAGGCACCCTATGGAGAAATACTAGTTTGGATGAATCCCTTATCTAGAAGGTCTTTCAACTTCACTTTTAATTACTTAAGTTCAGCTGCAACTATTCTATAAGGAGAAACAAAAATAGGCCGTGAATCATGAAGAATATCAATTCCAAAGTCGATTTCACTTTCAGGAGGAACTACAGAAAGATCTTCTAGAAACTCTTTTGGAAATTCATTGAATACTGGAAGTGACTCAAGAGTTGGTGTCTTCAATCGAGAATCCTTACCTCGAACTAGATGATAGAGATAACCTTAGAGATCATCTTTTTGGCCTTAAGGTAAAATATTAATTGACCCATTGGTGCTACACTAATACCCTTCCATTATAAGATTGGTTTGTCTGGAACTGAAAACGAACAATCCTAGTTCTACAATCAAATGAGGAACAACAGGAATATAACTAATCCATGCATAGAATCACATCGAAGTATACCATTTCTAACTCTACAAGATCTTCTAAGGTGACTTTTTGAGAGACCATGACATGGCAATTTCTGTATACCCATCTAGCTTTAAGAGGATCACCGACTGGAGTAGAGAATGAGAAGGTTTTTGAGAGAGTTTCTAGACTAACATTAAATTGGTATGCTATATAAGGTGTTGCAATGGAGAGAGTATCCCCTAAATATATTAATGCATAAATATCAAGGTGAAAGACCCGTAACGTACCACCGACTACATCAAGAAAACCTTCCTAATCCTGGCAAGACTAAAGATCATACTACCTATTCTGGAGGTGACAGCCATAAGTACCTGATCAGTTACCCTATCGAGTTGGGTGACCTAATAATGTTGCTCATCTTTTAGACTGAGCTCTACCGTTACTAACTTCTTGACCCTGTCTAGAAGGACAATCCCTCAACCTGTGACCAGACTGACAACATCCAAAGCATCTTTTCTTTTCTGCAAGGCACTCGCTCAATTGGTTCTTACTACACTTAGGTAAAGTGGGGTGAGTCTTGGTGACTGAAATATTTCCCTGAGACTTAGAGCCTGTGTCATGACCTTACCTATTCTTGGAGGATTGAACACTAGCTGACGAAGGGGCTGGGGCTGAAAACTTCTGCAGACTCTGCGAGCGATTTTCACTACCTGATTTCTACTGAGAATTGTCATAGTTCCCACTCCTAGACTTCTTATTCTCCTTAGACTGTTCCCTAATCTTATTACCCTCAACCTAATGAGTATGAGTCATACGCCTAAAGATGTTCACATCTCCTAGTAACATAGAATTTCTTCACTTTTTTTTCTCCAAATTTGACACTCTATACATGAACTTATTCATCTGAGCTCTGGAATCAATAACCATATGAGGAGTGTACCTGGAGAGTTGGATAAACTTGAGCCCATACTCTTGGAAATTCAAGTTACCCTGCCTTAAGTTTATGAATTATGGGGTCCTACCTTCTCTCAATTCTATCGGGAAAAACCTTTTCAGATTGGTTTCACTAAAACATTTCGAGGTTATAAGGGATGCATCTATACACCTGTTCTCCTTCCACTAAGTGTACCAGATATTAGCCACATCATTAAGTTGGTAAGATTCTAGATTAACCCAATCATTCCTAGTGACCTACATCACCTCAAAGATCTTCTTGATCTCATCCAAGAAATTATAAGGATCCTCACCAGTCTGTGATCCTAAGAACTCAGGCGGTTTCATTCTAACAAAGTCACGGACCCTAGCTGCAGTTGATCCACCATTAGCATTCACACGAGCTTGAACCTGATAATTGTTCTGGTTGGGGAAACTCTACGTCAACATCTAAGTGGCATTCTTGAATTTAGCATTGGAGACTTCATGATATGGGACTTTAAGAGCTGCATTAGAATTCCTAGCATTCACATTCTTTGAAATACCTCTACAAGGAGGCATGATTACTAAAATATAGAACATCGAGTTCGAATGAAATTAGATCACACCTTACATACGATAAGACTAACAAGAAAATAAAGATTTTTCCTAAAACACTTTGTAGCCTCCTTCTCATTAGATGTGGTGCACTTCACTATCATGAAAAGGACTCTACTTAATGTGGCTTTTCAGATATCTGAGGACTCGTAAACCTAGTGCTCTGGTACTATATTTGTCACACTAGGAGCTACCTCCAAGATGCAAACACGGGACCTAGGAATACAAGTGATCCTAAGGTGACTTTATTGACATTATCATAAGCATACTAAAGATAATAAACTGATGTGAAAGCTAAATCATAATTAAAATGAAAACATACGGAGTACTCATATACTATTACTATGATATCTGAAAACTGAGGAGATTAATACACAGAAGATACTAACTAAACTAAGATGAAACTAACTATGTCTTAAAATAGCCTCGAACTAACTTGAAATACTCGGACATGCCCTAGCTAAGTCTAGCAAAACATAAACTAAAGGACTAAAAATACTGAAAAGAACTTCATGACTATTTTCCTTGGATAATGATGACTTACCATTGACTCTGTTGAACTGGAGATCAGTAATTGATCTAAGCCTGATATTGATGCTCAAAACCTAAACCTACATCACGAGAAGATGTAGCGCACATATTCGTTAGTAATTGAAAGGTACTGAGCATGTAGGATAGAGTAAAGCTAAAATAATACATAACTGAATAAGAACAAAAGAAAGTATAATATTATGAACATAATATACTGAATGTTGAGCTAACATGATGCAATTGCCAAATTTATAACATGTTGAGGCTGAACACTAACTGAACAGTAAATATTGTCAATGGAATAGAGTATTGCCGAACTTTAGGAGATACTAATGACCAACAGTAAAACCACATGAGCTTAATGTAGAGTCCGATGTATACGCCCCATCGAGAGGATCAAATATACCATGCCAAAGGTATATAGGCATGCTAGCAATATCACTAAATTGATGCACACAGAGGGGACTTACAACCTGCTTGGGTAAGACTATTTGGGTATGCTCAACCCTAGTCAAAATTAGATAGCTCAAAACTGAACATGTAAACTGAGGATGCAACAATTAAAATGGTAATGATGTATTAATTACTGAAACATGTATAACTAAATAACTGATATATTTGACCTAGCATGTGTAATTTAAGAACTAAAGAAATACAAAGTTAGGGTTCTTAAATTCATGTGATAAACTGAGTAATAATATGGTAATATGATTTGGAACATATAACAAACTAATGTTTCTATAATCTACTAAAGTTCTAGAAACCCTAGATATAATCATATATATGGAATAAAAAATATTACTTAAATCTAGGGATCCAATGGGTGAAAGAAACCTACTAGTGAAATCCTAGATACCTGGTGATGAATTTCACAAAGAAATCCTTAGATTTTTGAGCTAGAACTGATGAAACATTGTTGCGTTCTTGGACCAGGGTTCTTGACCTTTTTCTCCTCTGTTGATTATAATTTTCTATGTTTTCATCAATGACTTGACTGAGGTAAGTTCTAGTTATGTTTCTACGCTTAAACTGACAACAACGTCATCATTTAGGGTCTAAATGACGTAGTTTAGGGTCTAAGCAATAAAGGAAAAAACAAAAATACCCCTGACTAAAAAGTTATTTGAGTCACTAACAGAGTCGACTGACAGACCGTAAGTCGAGTGATGGTCCGTACTTTTCGACCGTCATTCGCGACTAAGGACTAAAAGTAAGCTATCCCATCAATAGAGTCAACTGATGGAACGTAAGTCAAATAATGGTCCATATTGGTCGACTGTCGTTCATGACTGAGGACTAAAAGTTGAGTGGCCCATCGACAGAGCTGACTGACAGATCATCAGTCGATTGACAGACCTTAAGTTGATAAACGGTCAATATTTGGATCTGTTACTGGCACGTGCAAGTTCTAAATATCTGTATTTTTTGTCTATTTTGGATACGGGGTGTTACACCTACGGTCCATGAATCCCCTCTATGAGTCAGAGAGATCAATTAGTTGGCCTTGGAAGGAAACTACGAGTGTGAAGAATGGTTTATAGATTGAACTATGGACAATTGTCCACGATTTTACTCTTACACTTTGAGAATTTTTCTAGTGCTTGCTCCAATGGACTTGCTCTACAGTTCGTCGACGGGGTCTTATTGGAGGGGTCTGTGCTAGGTCTCAAATATGTCATATTGTTGAGGCCACATGTTAAGTCAATTTCATAAGTTTCCTAGTCTACTCGTGCATTTCAATATTAAACCATGCTAGTTTGTCATCCCAAGGATTCTAATTTTTCATTTTACTTATCCGGCCAATCATGATATGGATCCTTAAGTCAAAAATTGTATCTAGACCATTTAATTGTAACAGATTTACACTATGATTTACACACAATCACTAGTCATCGTAACATAGGTGTTTATAATTCATGGTAAACATGCATTCATGGATAATTAACTACCTGAGGTATAGACCCACTCCCGATATTCAAATGTCAAACTATGAACCGAAATTCAAAGTGAGGAAAAGACAATTACCTAACAAATAAAAATGAGTGGTGTTATTGCGCAACAACACTACTACTTCAATGATAACTAATAAGAGTTCCACCAACTTTCACCGTGCCTGGACACTACAATATTTTGGAATGGAGGTTTCGGGGAATAGAGGGTTTTGTGAATGTGTGTGGTGGATTTTGATGTTAATGGTGGACGAATTTGTGTAAGGGGAGGGAGTGAAATTCGGAGAAAATGGAAAGTGATTTCTGTTGAGGGTTTTCAAAGAAGTGGGAAATGTTTTAAAACTTTGGGGTTTTGAGTATTAGGGAGTCCGGGTTGGGTCGGTCAAGCTAGGGTTTTTGACCTACGACGCCCCACTTATGGTTGATTGGTCGATTGATGGTCCATAGGTCAGGACCGCAGATCACTTTGACACTTAGAAAAAATGAAGTACTTAGATGGGATATACTGGCACCATTTTTGGCCCGTAGAGTGACTTACGGACCGTCGATGGTGACCGTAGACCTCTACAGCAAACTTTGTTCTGCATATTTTGCCTTGCGCACCTTCACATATAGCAACTCATAGGCTATTCTTTTTGTATTCCTTGGACATTTTTTGGACAGGGGCCCTATATGATATCTATCCAACACTAAAACAAAAATTAATCGTAATTACTTTTATACATGGAATTAATTAAGCAAAGGAAACTACTTAACAGAAAGCCTAAGCCTAAGGTTGGCTAGATTTTTCATTTTGGGTTGCCTCCCAAGTAGAGCTTGATTTGACGTCTCTCCATGCCTCTTGATTACTCAGACTTCATCAAGATAGTAGGCCTCTATCACTTATTGTACACTTTTTGAATTCCCCAGATAAAGCTTGATCCTCTGCCCATTCACCTTGAATTTTGTTCCTTCACTATTTTCCAGCTCCACCACTCCATGTGGGAAGACTTCCTTGAGTAAAAATTGCCCAGACCATTTGGACTTGAGCATGCCTAGAAACAAGTGCAACCTAGATTTAAATAGAAGCACAAGATCCCCAACAACAAAATATTTCTTTTAAATCCATTAATCGTGGTACTTCTTCATATTCTCTTTATACAAGGTTCCACTTTCATAGGCTTTTAGGCAAAACTCATCGAGTAAATTCAAGTCATTCACTGTTTGAGTTTACGTGGCGCCCCAATCCAAGTTTAGCTTCTTGATTACCCTTATATCTTTATGTTCTAGGAAAGACTTCCCATAAACATGTTGGTATGGATAAATACCTAAGGGAGTCTTCTATGAAGTGTGATATCCCCATAGAGCATCATCAAGCTTCCTTGACCAATCTGTTATATTGGCATTCACAGCCTTTGCCAGATTTGCTTTATCTCTCTGTTGGACAGTTCAACTTGTCCGCTAGTCTATGGATTGTAAGGAGTGGCTACATTAAGAAGACACCATATTTCTCAAGCAGTGTTTTAAACCACTTATTGCAAAAGTGGTAATCTCCATGATTGATAATTTCCCTTGGGGTACCAAATCTGGAGAAGATATTCTTCTTCAAGAATGCGGTTACACTCTTGCCTCCATTGTTAGGGAGCGCAATTGCTTCCAACCACTTCCATACATAATCAACCACAACAAGAATATACTTCATCCCATATGAACTCACAAACGGCCCCATAAAATCATTGCCCCATACATCGAATAACTCGATTACCATGATAAGGTTCATATGAAGATCTTGTCTCTTTGAAATTCCACCCTATCTGTGTCAACAGTCACAAGATTTGGAAAAATCTTGAGCGTCTTGGTGGATTATTAGCCAATAGTATGCACAATGCAAAATTTTGTGTGCACTCCGAACACCACTATGATGCCACCAACGGGCGATAAATGACATGCCTTGATAAAACTCAACAACTCAACCTCAGGCACACAGTGATGAATAATCCCATCCGCACAACTATGATACAAGTACGGATCATCCCAAAAGAACTTTTTTCACATAGTGCATAAACTTCTTCCTTTGGTGAGATGACCAATTCGGATGTACCAAATCGTTAGCCAAATAGTTAGCAATGTCGGTAAACCAAGGAATGAGATTATGGTAAGTGGAAAACACTTTTCATCTGTGAACATATCATTAATCTCGCCCTTATAACCAAGCTCAGCAACACTTCATCCTCCAATCTAGGCAAGTGATCAGCAATTTGGTTCTCTGTCCCCTTGCGGTCATTCACCAAGAAATCAAATTTTTGAAACAACAATACCCACCAAATAAGACACAATTTTTCATCCTTGTGTAGTAGATAGGGTAAAGTATCTTATCACGCCTTTGTCTCGATACCACTCCAAGCTCTAGCCTACTTGCATCACACATGACCTCAAATGGTTCCCCTCAATTTGGAACAATAATGATGGGACAGAAACCAAGATCTTCTTGAATTCTCGAAATTTTATCAGATAAGAATCATCAAAATCAAATTTTCCCTATTTTTCATGTAGTTTGCACAATGGATGTGAAATTTTCCATAAATCTTTTATTAACCTCCGATAGAAGCCTTTATTCCCAAGAAAACTTCGCACACCTTTAATCGACATAGGTGGAGGAAACTATTATATTACCTCAACTTTTTACCTTTCTCAGATAATTGATGCCCCAACAATATGCCTTCTTTCACCATAAAGTGACATTTCTCCCAATTTTGAAACAAGTTGTATACTTCACACCTTTTTAGTACCTCGGATAAGTTGTCTAAGAATATAATAAAAGAGTCACCAACAACTGAATAATCATCCCTTAACACCTCAATAGTGTCCTTAACCATGTCGGAGAAGATCAACATCATATAACACTAGAAGGTTACCAGAGAATTGCACAACCTAAATGACATGCGTTTGAAAGTGAAGGTCCCAAAGGGGCAAGTGAAAGTGATTTTATCTTGGTTTTCTCGGGGCTATAGAGATTTGATTGTAGCCCAAATACACATCAAGGAAGAAATACCACCCCTTTCCTATAAGTCTATCAAACCTCTGATCCATGAAGGGCATATAGAAGTGTTCCTTGTCTCTCTAAGTATTCAACTTCTAGTAGTCCATGGCAAAATCTCCATTCGGTCACCGGATGCATCGGAACAAGCTTGTTTCTTTCATTGGGGACCACACTTATCCCACCCTTTAAAGGAACACACTAAAAGGGCAGACACAACTATTGACTGCATTGGGATAGATGACTCTTGCATCCAACAACTTGATGATATTTTTCTTGACTACCTCTTGCATAGGAGGGTTCAATCTCCTCGTATTCTCGATACTAGGCTTATGATCCGGCATGAGCAGGATTTTATGAGAATAAATATTGGGGAGGAATCCCAATAATGTTTCTATAGTCCACCCAATATCTCCCTTGAACCACTTTAACATTAATACCAAACACTAGACTTGTCACCCATTATGATTCACCACAATAGTGACAGGGAGAGTCTCCTTTTTACCCACAAAATCATAGATCAAATTTGGGGGTAGAGCCTGTAACAACCCTAAAAATGAAATATGCTAAGAAATGGTTAATGTGTCTAGAATGCCTATGATTAGACTGGGTTAACACGAATTGATGCGCGTAGAACCAGACCTCTGAACCCTTTCTAAAGCCAAGACAACTAACTTGGGGAGTAAGTGGATCTAGAAAAGGTTGTGTCCAACCATGTAGGGCTCTCGAATACGAAGATTTACTTGAAGGAGTCTTTACCAGATTTAAAAAGGGAAAATCTTAGGTTTGGAGGGTCTAGGGGTAAAATGGTCTTTTTCCAGGATAAGGGTAGTATCGTAATTACTATAAATATATAAGATATTATTTAATTAATAAGGTGGAGGGGAATTTTGGGGAGAGAGGGCCAAAAATTAGCTCTTGAAGTGAAGTCTTGCTCCACCTAGGTTTGAACCTAGGTGGAAGCAATAAATTAAATTATTTGCCATTTAAGTTGGTAAATTAATGAAATTAATTTATATTTATTATTTATTAGCTAATTTAAAATAAAAGGAAATCAGATTTTGAATAATTAAGTAAAACTTTATTTGACTAAGTCCTAAACTAAACTCCTAAGCCTAAGAAAACTCTTATCTCCCACGCTCATCTCTCTTTGTCACGTCTCTATCACTCTCACTCAGGATTCTCTCTGCCAATAAACTTCAAAAAACAGTAGGTAAACCAAAGTTCTTCACACTTGAAGAACTCACAACAAATATATAAGAAAACAAATGAAACCAATCACGTAGGAAAAGAGAAGTTTGTCCGTCGAGTTGGTGTTGACTTTGAGGGGATTTGGACATGATATTGGGTGAAGTTTTGGGCATCAAGTCGAGGGTTTAACGTCAAAAAGGTATGGGTTCTCTTCTCTCTTGGTACCTTTCGCAAGAGACCCCTATGGTTCAGACGAATCTATTCCGAAAACTAGGGTTGTTCCCCGTTGAATGTCCCTTTCACTAGCTCCCAATGATTCGTAGTTTGGGTATGTTTGCTGGTCGATATTAGGCATGTGTTGTGTTTTTATGATAAATATGTTCATGTTTGTGTATTTGAAATCGTATGAAAAATCATCTATGTGATCTGAAACTATGTGTATGTGAGTGCAATGTGAACCATGACTATGTGCCTCAGGTTTAAGGCTCTAATATATGATGTTAGTTCTTTGTATTTCATGTACACATGTTTATGTAAATCGTGATTTTCATAAGTGATGTAAAGATGCTGATTTGAGTGCAATCTTTATCGAATGAAATGTTGAAAATGCACCTAAAGAACTCACTAAAAACTACTTAAAAAGTCTAAACATTTAATGTTAAAATAGTGAAAAAATAGGCTGCAAAAAATTCCAGCATCTTGTTAATGAGTTTAGGCCAAGCTAGGGGAAATTTCATGCTATTAAAAAATAAATTAAAATATATGAGATAACTGGGGATTGAACCCGTGACCTCACCATGTTAAAAACCATGAAAATAAATAGTAAAAAGGGATGTGGTGAAGGGGATCCGAACCATGGTCTTGGATGGAAAATAAAGTATAAAAATAAGAAATGGGAGGAGTGGGATTCGAACCCACAACCTCTAGGTCAAGCTTAAGGAAAAAAGAGAAGAAAATAAGTATGAGGCATGGGAATCGAACCCACGACCTCTAGGCGGAAAAGGAGAGTTAATGAAAAATAAAGTGAGGTTGTGAGGGTTCGATCCCACAACCTCATGGTCAACTCAAAGAATCCATGGAAGAAGAAATTAAAATAAAAAGGGGCTGTGGGGGTTATATCCCACAACCCCTCGGCCAAGGAAGAGAAAATGTAAATAAAAGAAATTAAAAGAAAATGAAGGCGTTGGGGCTTGATCTTAGGTCCCCAAGCTGTGTGGACCAAAATAAAATAAATGAGAAATTTAAGTGTTCTCCAAGGGATTCAAAACTGGGTGCCCTTGCCCGAATTTCGTATTGATACATAAGTCATACGTGCATTAAATATTCAAGAATAATGCTCCCTACTTAGATCGAAATTGAGATCTTGGCATACATACAAGATGCATAAGTCTTGTACCACATAATCTTAGGAAGATATGAATCACTTAAACGAACTTTGAACGAAGCCTCATGTCTTCTATGTATAGACCCATAAGTCTAGCATAAGTTTAAAAAATAGCTGAACTTAAGATGTATGTAATGAAATGATGTAACACTAGATGGGTTAAATAAGAGTGTAACACACACTGAATGGCCAAGTGCAGTGGCACATGATGAAATGAACAATGTGATGATGAAATAGACAATGAAATGATGAAATGAACAATAAAATGATGAAATGAACAATGAAATGATGAAACCCAAAAAGGGTTAAGTAAGAGTGTGAAACACACTAAATGGCAAATTGCATTGGCATATGATGAAATTAACATTCACGTAAAAAGGGGTGAGTAATTATGAAGAGAAAATGTTCTAATGTTAATGAATGTGTTGACAACATGATATGAGGCTAATGTAAAAGATGAGAGTAGTCTCAAATAAGCCTAAGTAAATGTTACCAAAACGTACTCACCTATGAGAGTGTAAAGTTAATGAAGAGACCAGTCTCTATGAACACACTAATGAAAGTATTGAGATTAACACGCTTAATACTAATGATGAGATGAGAAATCATCTATTGAGCTATGATGTCCTCATACTAGTAGCTAGCTTCTATGACGTACGAGTTGAATGTAATAGAACTTTATACTGAGCATCGATAGACTGGCTATGAGCGGTGACGCCTTTTTTCAGGAAGGGCGGAGGTTCACATAACTCTCATGAGATGAGACTGTACGGCATGCCGGGTATGGGTCTCCTTATATATCCTAGTTTTTGAACCTATACTGCCAATATAAGGATCTGGCGGGTTCCATTCCCATGTATGCTAGCATGTTTTGGGTCACTTTGGATAGTCATTCCACCTCTTTTCGGTGTGGGGGAGACACTGGATTTCATGATGCTTACATGATCTATGTTGGTTACAATAAAAGTTCCCAATGAATGAATGAGGTCAGCCTCAAATGATGCACATAATGAAATGAATGATACCAAAGGTGTTAGGATAGGATAATCAAAAGGTGAGCTAGACTCAAGTGACACTAAGTCATTCTTGATCATTGCACAGCTAACCCAATGAAAGTCTCAAACTACATCCTAGGTATAGCAGGTGTTCACACTAGCCTATGAATGAAATGAAATGATGTACGTATGAATGAATGAAGCAGACTCTGTGTTTGCTAAAGAAGGATCCCTAGTTAAGGTCCCGTATGTTGAGCCCTCATGTTGTGTAGTCTTAATGTCAAGTCCATGATTCCAAGGTCTCATGGCATATGAACGAATGATATGAAAAATGTTATGTGATATATGCAATATGTTATGTGCTATCTGCAATATGATAAGTATGATTATGAATGTTACTCTCATGGCATGACTTTCCTAATCCAAATTTTGAAAGCTCACTCGCTTTCCTAATTCAAATTTGGGAAGCTCACTAACTTTCCTAATCCCAATTTGGCAAGTCCACTGACTTGACTTTCTATAATCATGTTGTTAGGAAAGATCTATTCTTTCTCATTCATGTCCTTAGTTTGTGCTTGCATATACCCATACTTAGTACAAGTGTGTATTAATCCCATACAACTCTATATTTTTAGGTGCAGGCACATGTGGACGCTGGAGCTTACAGGTTGACGTTGCAGCTATCCGGATGTGGGGCTTTCATTCGGATTGGTAGGCCCTCATTCTTTGAAGATGTCTACCGTTATTATCTAGCATAGATGTAGTCTTTAGCTAGTGGAGAATGTTCCGCTAGTGTTTCTTTCCACTTTTATTTGTGACTTTGTATTGGTGCCGTTTTTGCAAGAATACGTTTAATGCAATTAAGGACTGTTTCTTTCATTTAATGATCCTAATGTTAGATGGTTGAGGGTGAACAATTATGAATCTAATAGAATGATTAGTATGTATGTTAAGAAATAAAAATTTCCAAATTTTCGACGAAGTAAGAATTACGTAAGTAGGCTTGTCTGCGACCTCTAAGAGGTCAATGATGTCGGTCTTGTCTGGGGTCTAGACTCTGGTCGTGACAAAGTTGGTATCAGAGCGTTAGGTTAATTTCGAGGATAATAAGTTCACATCAACCATATTGAGTAGTTTCTAAGTCATGGTTGTGAAGTGCACCACTATCCTGAATTAGAGACTGCATGATGCATAGGAAAATTCCCTTCTTCTGATCTTATCGTGCCTTTCCGAGTGTCTGATCTTCTTGGTGTTATGAGCATGTCTAAAATCAACCCTTGTTGTTTTCAGAGAATGAACATTAGGGGAGAATTTGGTTAAAGGATAGGAGGAGAAGCTGCAGGGACAATCAAGTTCCACCCCACGCTCTAGCTGAAGAAGTACACATGTCGGTTAACCCTGCTGGATTAAATGATACTGAGGTGAGGGCATCTCTGGCCCAGAAGGCATAGGCCATCACTATGCAGTCTTAGTCCATGACTGACCAAGTCAACAGGCAAAATGTTCAGAGGGAGAACCAACCGGTTCGTACCATGGCTGACAGGCTGAGAGACTTCACGAGGATGAATCCTCCTGTTTTCATAGGGTCTAAGACTTCAGCGGACCCCCAGGAGTTTGTGCACGAGGTGCATAACATCTCGGTGGCTATGGGGGCCACAGATATTGAGAAAGCAGAGTTGGCTTCATATCAACTCAAGGATGTTGCACAGACTTGGTGCAAGATGTAGCAGGATAGCCGAGCTTTGGGCAGACCTCCGATCACTTGGGAGTTGTTTGAGACAGCCTTTATAGAGAGATTCTTCCCCAGGGAGATGAGGGAGGCCAAGGTTGAGGAGTTTATCAACCTTAAAAAGGGATCGATGACAGTCAGGGAGTATTCCCTGAAGTTTGTGAAATTCTCTAGGCATACCACTACTCTTGTGTCTAACAGCAGAGACGAAATGAGTAGATTCTTGACAGGGATTGCTGAGGATATCGAGGATGAGTGTAAGGAAGCTATGCTGCATGACAGCATGGACCTTTCAAGGCTTATGGTCCATGTCCATGAAGTGGAGGATAGAAGAAAGAGGAATCACACTAGGGCAGGGAAACGGTCAAGGCAAGCCGAGCAGAATTTTTCAAGGGAGAGTAGTATTGAAATCAGGGATAAGCCCAGGTTAAAGAAGGGATTTTCCCACCAAAGGGGAGTCAAGTTCATCCAAGGGTCGCTATGATAGGAATTCCGAGTCCAGAGTTAAGAGAAACAATGAAGTAGATACACCTCAAGAGAGACCACCTTGCAGGAAGTAAGGCAAACTAAATGGAGGAAAGTGTATGATGGGAACTAACGCTTGTTACAGTTGTGGCAAACCGGGTCACATGGTGAAGGATTGTCCAAATAGGAGAAGTCAATAACAAGGAAATGAGATAGTTCAACCTAATGGTCCAAGTGAACAGGCTCTAAGGAGTCAACGATTCTTCGCACTCAATCTAGGGGTGCAGGGGAAGGCACCTCTGGTAAAGTCTCGGGTGCGTAGCCTTAATTAGTCTTTCATGTATTTGACTGTGTAGGGTGTTTATGCACTAATATGAGGTTAATATGTTTTGAGTCATCATGTTGGTTGCTGATTTGTATGACTTAGATGTTTACTTATGTTGTATGCTTTATGAGACTAGTTTAGGAAAGAGTTCCTTAGTCCATTAATGTGAAGCTACTAGTAGGTTTCAAGGATGTGCACCATCATGTTAATATGTGAATCAGATATTCACCAATGGGGAGTATTGCATTACCTATGACGCATACATTCTATAGATGACTTACTAATTGTTAGAAAAGAGTAGTGTCAATCGGGGATGAATGTTCCTAAGGGGGGATAATGTAACAACCCTAAAAATGAATATGCTAAGTAATGCTTAATGTGTCTAGAATTCCTACGATTAGACCGGGTTCACACGAATTGATGCGCGTAGAACAAGACCTATGCACCCTTTGTACAGCAAAGCCAACTAACTTGGGTAGTTAGTTGAGCTAGAAAAGGTCGGGTCCAACCATGTAGAGCTCTCGAATACGAAGATTTACTTGAAGGAGTCTTTAGCGGATTTAAAAAGGATAAATCTTAGGTTTGGAGGGTCTAGGGGTAAAATGGTCTTTTTCTAGGATAAGGGTAGTATCGTAATTACCCTAAATATACAATTAATTATTTAATTAATAAGGTGTAGGGGCCTTTTTGGAAGAGAGGGCCGAAAATTGGCTCTTGAAGTGAAGTCTTGCTCCACCCGGGTTTGAACCTAGGTGGAAGCAATGAATTAAATTATTTTTAACTTAAGTTGGTAAATTAATGAAATTAATTTATATTTATTATTAATTAAATGATTTAAAATGAAAGGAAATTAGATTTTTAATAATTAAATAAAACCTTATTTGACTAAGTCCTAAACTAGACTCCTACGCCTAAGAAAACTCTTCTCTCCCATGCTCATCTCTCTCTAATGTCTCTATCACTCTCACTCACGATTCTCTGTGCCAAATAACTTCAAAAAACAGTAGGTAAACGAAAGTTCTGCACACTTGAAGAACTCACAACGAAAATATAAGAAAACAAATGAAATTAATCACGTAGGAAAAGAGAAGTTTGTCCGTCGAGTTGGTGTTGACTTTGAGGGAATTTGGACATGATCTTGGGTGAAGTTTTTGGAAGAAATTCAAGGATTTAACGTCAAAAAGGTATGTGTTCTCTTATATTTTGGTCCTTTCCCAAGAGACCCCTAAAGTTCAGACGAATCTGTTCTGAAAACTAAGGTTGTTCCCCGTTGCATGTCCCTGTCACTACCTCCCAATGATTCGTAGGTTGGGTAGGTTTGATGGTAGATATTAGGCGTGTGTTGTGTTTTTGATGAATACGCTCATGTATGTGTGTTTGAAATCGTATGAAGGATCACCTATGTGATCCGAAACTATGTGCATGTATGTGCAATGTGAACCATGACTATGTGCCTCAGGTTTAAGGCTCTAAAATATGATGTTAGTTCTTTGTATTTCATGTACACCTGTTTATGTAAATTATGGTGTTCATAAGTGATGTAAAGAAGCTGATTTGAGTGCAATTCTTTATCGAATGAAATCTTGAAAATGTACCTAAAGAACTCACTAAAAACTACTTAAAACGTCTAAACATTTAATGTTAAAGAACTGAGAAAATAGGCTTCAAAAATTTCCAGTATCTTGTTATTGAGTTTCGACCATGCTAGGGGAAATTTCATGCTGTGAAAAAATGAACTAAAATATGTGAGATCACTGGGGATTGAACCTGTGACATCACCATGTTAAAAAACATAAAAATAAAGAAGTAAAAAGGGATGTGGTCAAGAGGATTCGAACCATGGTCTTTGCTGGAAAATAAAGTATGAAAATAAGAAATGAGAGGAGTGGGATTCGAACCTACAACCTCTAGGTCAAGCTTAAGGAAAAATGAGAAGAAAATAAGTGTGAGGCGTGGGAATCGAACCCACGACCTCTAGATGGAAAAGGAGAGTGAAATGAAAAATAAAGTGAGGTTGTGGAGGTTCGATCCCATAACCTCATGGTCAACTAGAAGAAGTCATGGAAAAAGAAATTAAAATAAAAAGGGGTTGTGGGGGTTCAATCCCACAACCCCTCGGCCAAGAAAGAGAAAATGTAAAGAAAAGAAATTAAAAGAAAATGGAGGGGTTGGGGCTTGATCTTAGGTCCCCAAGCCGTGTGGACCAAAATAAAATAAATGAGAAATGTAAGTGTTTTCCAAGAGATTCGAAACTAGGTGCCCTTGCCCAAATTCCGTATTGATACATAAGTCATACGTGCATCAAATATTCAAGAATAATTCTGCCTAGTTAGATAGAAATAGATAACTTTGCATACATACAAGATGCATAAGTCGTGTACCACATAATCCTAGGAAGATAAAAATCACTTAAACAAACTATGAACGAAGCTTGATGGCTTGTATGTATAGACCCATAAGTCTTGCATACGTTTAAAAATAAGTGAACCTAAGATGTATGTAATGAAATGATGTAACCCTAGAAGTGTTAAGTAAGAGTGTAAAACACAACGAATTGCCATGTTCATTGGCACATGATTAAATGAACAATGAGATGATGTAATAAACAATGAAATGATGAAATTAACAATAAAATGATGAAATGAACAATGAAATGATGAAACCCTAGAAGGGTTAAGTGAAAGTGTGAAACACACTAAATGGTCAAGTGTATTGGCATATGTTGAAATGAACATTCACGTAAAAAGGGGTGAGTAATTATGAAGAGCAAATGTGCTAATGTTAATGAATGTGGTGACAACCATGATATGAGGCTAATGTAAAAGATGAGAGCAATCTCAAATGTGCCTAAGTAAATGTTACCAAAACATACTCACCTATGACAGTGTAAAGTTAATAAAAAGAGACCAGTCTCTATGAACACTCTAATGAAAGTATTGAGGTTAACACACTTAATACTAATGATGAGATGAGAAATCATCTATTGAGCTATGATGTCCTCATACTAGAATTCATCTTCAATGACTTATGAGTTGAATGTAATGGAAATTTATACTGAGTAATTATAGACTAACTATGAGCTGTGATGCCTTCTTTCGAGAAGGGCAGAGGTTCACGTAACTCTCATGAGATGAGAATGTCCGGCATGCCGGGCATGGGTCTCATTATATCTCCTACTCTTTGAACCTATACTGCCAATATATGGATCTGGCGGGGTTCCATTCCTATGTACGCTAGCATGTTTTGGGTCACTTTGGACGGTGATTCCACCACTTTTTTCCTGTAGGGGAGACACTGGATTTCGTGATGCTCACGTGATCAATGTCGGTCAAGGATAAAGTTCCCAATGAATGAATGAGGCCGGCCTTAAATGATGCACAGAATGAAATAAATGATACCAAATGTGGTAGAATAGGATAATCAAGACGTGAGCTAGACTCAAGTTATGACACTAGGTCATTCTTGATCATTGCACAGCGAACCCAATAAAAGTCTCAAACTACATCCTAGGTATAGCTGGTGTTCGCACTAGCCTATGAACGAAATGAAATGAAGTACGTATGAATGAATGAAGCAGACTCTGTGTTTGATAAAGAAGGCTCCCTAGTTGAGGTCCCATATGTTTAGCCCTCATTTTGGGTAGTCTTAATGTCAAGTCCATGATTCCAAGGTCTCATGACATATGAAAGAATGATATGAAAAATGTTATGTGCTATATGCAATATGTTATGTCTATGTGCAAAATGTTATGTGTTGTGTGCAATATGATAAGTATGATGATGCATGTTACTCTCATGGCATGACTTTCCTAATCCAAACTTGGAAAGCTCACTTACTATCCTAATCCAAATTTAGAAAGCTAACTAACTTTCCTAATCCCAAATTGGCAAGTCCATTGACTTGACTTTCCATAATCATGTTGTTAGGAAAGATCTATTCTTACTCATGCATGTCCTTGGTGTGTGCTTGCATATACCCATACTTATTACAGGTGTGCACTAATCCCATACAATTCTATATTTTTAGGTGCAGGCATAGGTGGATGCTAGATCTTACAGGTTGACGTTGCAGCTATCCGGATGTGGAGATTTCATCTGGACTTGGTAGGCCCTCATGATTTTGAGGATGTCTACCGTTATTATTAGATAAAGGCTTTATCTAGTTGAGAATGTTCCACTAGTGTTTCTTTCCACTTTCATTTCACACTTTGTATTGGTGCCGTTTTGGCAAGAATAACTTTAATGCAATTAAGAACTGCTTCTTTCATTTGATGATCTTAATGTTAGATGGTTGATGGTGAACAATTATGAAACTAATAGAATGATTAGTATGTATGTTAAGAAACAAAAAGTATCAAATTTTCCGCTAAAATTAACCTAGACGAAGTAAGAATGACGTAAGTAGGCTTGTCTGCGACCTCTGAGAGGTCAACGACGCAAGTCTCTTCTGGGGTCTAGACTGCGGTCGTGACAAAGCCGTGAGCTCCAATTTAGGGGCATCTTCCATAGACGGTATCATGGGTGGTGTCTCACGATTCTTTATATCTAAGTCTATTTTCGTAGGCTTTGATCAATATTCGCTCCTATCTAGTGCGACTACCAAATCATCATTATGTTCAAGAAACCACTCTCAAAGTTCATCATCACTGCTGCTAAGGCCTTAACACCACAGACTCTCTTTGATATGCACCTCAAAACCACTCTCAACTATAGTAGATATCAATTGGAGCTTACCAATCTTCTTCATAGACCTACAAATATTGAAAGTTTCTTGTTCATTGTTAAGTGTAAATTTCATATGTCCTTTCTCCATATCAACCAAAGCACGCCTCGTGTCACGGAATGGTTTCCCAATAATAATGGAAACCTCAAAGTCAACCTCACGATCAAGAATAACAAAGTCGTTCGGAAATATTATTGAATTCACTTTTACTAGCACATCATGGAGCAATCCAATAGGCCTTTTCACAGTTCGATTAGCCATGAATAATTATATCGTAGTTGGGTATTAGTCATTCAATATCAAATTCTTGTAAATAGACAATGATATGAGGTTAACGCTAGAACTAAGATCACACAATGCCTTGGCAAATAGCAATAACCGATGGTATAAGGGATAATGAAAGCACCAGGATCATTCTTTTTATGCACAAGGGACCTTGTAGCAATAGCACTATAATAGTGCAACTTTTCATCATCCTCAAAAATCACTGCCCTCTTCTTCGTGACCATGTCCTTCATAAATTCTGCATACCCAAGTATTTGATCTAGAGATTATATCAAAGGAACATTGATGGAAAGTTGTCTTAGCATAGTGATGAACCTATAATATTTTGCTTCTTCCGTCTTTTTTGCAAATCTATGTGGAAAAGGAGGCGAGGTCTAGGCAAGGGAACGACTTTCTCTATTACCACTACCTCTTTATCTATCGCATTTGAATGCTCTCTCCCATTCTCAACCACATCATCTTCTCTATTTGTATCAACTTCAACCAAAGATTACATTGGTGGATCCATAGTTTGCTTACTCCTATTAGTAGTGATTGTCATACAATGTTCATCATTTTTCTGATTCTGGATAGTGTTACTAGGAAGAGTGCTATGTAGGTGTGGGTTCACTGTGGTGGACAAATGTATCATATGGTGATCAAGATGCTTTATAGATAATGCATAGGCATCAACTTTTAAGCCAATACTTGACAACTTATTATGCATCTCTTTAACATTCTCATTAGAAGCATCGAACCTTCTCAACATCTTCTACATCATATCCTCAATACGTGACAAGTTACCTCAAACTTCCTTAGGACCAGATTCTCAATTTTGAGAAGGAACATAAGGTCCAGCCCGATTGTTTCTTCTACCATAGTTGGTCCGTTTGTAGTTGTTGTCGCGATTGTAGCTCCCATCTTGGACATATTGACATCGCATTTGTAATTCCCATAGTTCTGAACATGTTTTCCTTGACCTTGGTTCAAAGAATCCATGTTTGACCTGGGCGTTTGGTCCTAAAATCCCCCGTCTGATCAATCATCGCATATGCGTCTTCATCATAAAATCCTCAGTCGCTGGTGGAGTTCTAGTCAAATAGTTCACAACATTTATCTTCTCGGTACCCCACTAACATGCTTCAATACCAACCCCCACTCCGTTCTCACTTGTACCATCTCCTCACGCAAATCATGTGCGGATTTGTTGCTTGTAGCTTGGACGCAAATGTGTTTCGCCTAGTGTTTGATTTCTAGTGCTTCAAGCTTTCTTTATAGGAGATATCTTTTCAATGTTCTCCTCAATTTGTTCAATGTTTAATCGCCATAAGAACCCCCAACGATAGTGTCAAACACCGCCTTACTTTTTTCATCCTGCCCTCGATAGAAATACTTCTTTAGCAACTCATCATCAATGAGGTAGTTCGGAACACTTCTAATGAAAGAAATGAACTTATCCCAAGAAATATGACTCCCTAGATAGTGCCACAAGATTTTTAAGCTTATCCTTCTAGTTCAGCTTCTTGGACACTAGAAACAACTTCGCTAAGAATTCTTTGATCGGTTGATTTCGTGTATATATGGAGTTGTATAGGAGTTCGTTAAACCAAACTTCTACATCCGAGGGCAGTGATAGAGGAAATATTCGAAGCCCGATAACATCAATGTCCCAATCTGGTTGCCTACACAACTTTTGCTAATCACCATCAGCTTGGATATATGAGCATGAGAGTCATCCAACGCCGACCCACAAATAAGCCTCTCGATGTGAGCATTTGCATCAAGCTACTAGTTATCAAAAAGGTATGACACAATGGTAGAAGGGGTAGGACAAGAGATCCACAGAGTCAGTAATGTTGAAGTTGACCCTGTAGTTGTTCTAGGGTTGTGGCTCTGATATGCTCAAATTACACCTCCCTAAAGAAGTATAAGCGATGGTAATAAATTAGAGAACCCAACTAGTATGTCGAGGCCTAACCCACGAGGATAAATTGTTTAGACTTAACTTCAATTCACAATCACATCTATGTAGTCAAGGTCTTTCAGAAAGCAAGAAATTAAAGGGGGGGGGGGTTTATGAAACAAGTTTCTTAAACAATTCTGACTTAACAAGTGAGCAAAAGTTAAAGATTGAGTTTTTATCAAGTTGTGAGATTTACTAAGGTTTATGTGTTTCCATTAGGTTCATAACGCCGTATTTATAGCAATAGCAATTCTTCCCTAGCGTTTTGCATGTAAAGTGGTAAGTTGTGTATCTCTAAATCCTTCTTGTAGCATCTAGAGAATTTTACCCCGTACCTTGGTCTGGCTACGTGTGTATAAACTACTAACCATTACCTTTAACACGTATTAGATATCATAGTCAATGTATGACTTAGTTATTACTTCGCACCAATTGACACTAGACTATTAGATAGTATCGCACTAAATTAATGTTGATAATTCTTTTCCTATTACAACCTCCTTGGTCCTGAAAGTATCACAAAGGCTAGTTCTAATGCGTGCACTCGTTAAAAATACTTCTAAATTAAAGAATTATCAATACATGCAAGAACCTAATTGAGAATTGCTTGTTTGCTAGGTATATTTATTAATTACCCATGGTTTCCACAACCCTAGTTGTGGATTTAGTTTCCCATGCAATCAAGACTACAATTCATAGTTTGTAAATAAGAAATCATAAACTTCCTTTATCAACAAGAAGAAACCCATAAAATCAACTTGAAATTGCAAGATAAACTTCAAATCAAAATGGGAAATTGATTGATTGCTAAAGTTACAAAAACCAATCTCCAAACAAAAGTAAAACAATAATAAGAGTTTCTAACTCCAAAAACGAGGCTTAATCCCCCTATTTATAGAAAATATTGTCATAAATTTAAAGGAATTTAAATAAGGAAAGTTTTTTCAAAAAATGCGATATTGATCGATGACCCCTACTGATGGAACGACAGTCTGTCGACTACCTCCATCTTTCCAAACTTAGAATTATTTTTCTTCATCTACTCAGTATCTTCTCTGAATTGAACTACACACCTGTATTACGGTCTGTCGAATCATATATGGTCCGTCGATGCTCCTCCGTCATTGCATACTTAGAATCTTGAGAAATTAGGTACTAGAGCCTTCTCTAAACTGATTTGCGGTTCACCAGTACGGTTCGTCAATTGATCGACAGACCGTCCTTTTAATTATTTGTCCCACGCTTAGCAAGATTTTTCTAATCTTATCCGTTAGCTTTAACTTCACATTGACAGTCACCACCTAGGGACCGTCTATTGAACGATGGATCGTCAATGGCATTCGTAGGTCATCTTTCTGCACTCTTTTCTAGTTGCCTTCTGCGTTTTTAATCTGGACATCTTTCCTCCAAAACAAACTTAAAAACATGTTAAAACTACTACAAAAAGGCTTTAGACACACACAACTCTTAAGCATAATGCATTGAACGCACTGTGAAACCACAGTACCTCAACACCCTCAACTTAAATTTGTTGTTTGTCCTCAAGCAACGCACTATGACTCAATACAACACTTGTAAGCTCTCACAATCCCATGGATATTAATCTCGACTCTTTTTATTTAATGCATTCTTACACTCTCTAGTTCAACAAGCTAGCTCATGTGGATCACATCATAACACAAACTCACCATTCGCATACACCTCTATTTTTTCCCTCTCATCAAGGTACCCACTTTCCGACATAGCAACTAGTGCCCTCACTTCAAAATAAATCCTCATTTTTGGCAAAGTGATTTTAAGTTTGGGTACGATGACCTTTATTCAACACTCATGCTCAAGAACAAGTTCAAACACAGTTGTACTCATCGCCATAAGCTTGCCCTTATTTTCTATGCTTAGGTTCGCCACATGGACTCTAGGATCACAGTAGGAATTTCTTGCCTTGTAACGTAGGCTCAGGGTAAGGTGTGGTACATTTTTAGTAAATTTTTTCCCTCCTTTACATTTCCTCTAAGCTTCCTACCTCTTTTGCATTGCCTTTAACGCCCTACTTTTCTTTGTTTTCATCTTTGCCTTGCTCTATTTTTTGGATATGACTGTTATTTCTTTTTCAACTTGTTCTCTTCAAACTCTTCTCTTTCTTTTCTTTTGCTTTTCGCTTCCTTTTCATTCAATTGTTAATTTCACCAAAACACATCTTTTGCTCACTTTTCTCTTTTCTTTTAACATCCAACTTTTTCCATACCCATTTGTGGGTCCTCACTCATAATAGCCACCCTCAACTGCATTTCCATGAGTTTAGGTACACAATACGCAAAGTCGGGTCAGGTCCAAGAGCAAGTCATTTTCAACATTAGCCACCCTCAACATAGGCTTTAGGCTTAAGTCGAGGTGCACATATTCAAGGAGGGACCGCAGAAAAATTTTTTGACCCTGGGAGGTGATTTGGGGATAAAAATATATAGGTTCATTATAGACTCAACAAATTTGGAATAAAAGGGACCATTATTTCATTGATCAACTCCATTTAGGCTAAATATTGACTATTTCAAATGATGATCTATGATCCTTTCCTAGCTTCTAACCCTTCGCAAGACTAACCGGCCAAGTTCTAGTTATGTACCAATTGTTGAAAATTCCAATTTCCTCACACTCTCTTGGAATCTCATTACAATATCAGATTTTTAGGTTTCCGAGTTTAGGTGTTAGTTGAGAATCATGCAGTGGGTGCCTATCTATGTCATGCTTAGAGCCAACACATTCAACTCATTTTCACCTATTCATCCAAGCCCTTTCTAGGACATGATATCATTTATTTTCATCCATCATTCTTTATTTTTCATGCTTTTACACTTTGTACAAATAACGATATGCCGGTTCAAAAGAAAATTAACCATTCTCTTGGGCAAAATAACACAGCCAAGAAAACCCTAAGAGAGGACTGTGAGTTGAGCTACTTAGACTGCACCCTAACACTCACTTTCAATTTACCTACCCCCGAAAAGAAGATCACTATTCTTCCCAATGCATAAATAAATATAGGTACAGGGTTGTAGGTAAAGAAAACTGAGGTGCATAGAGCCAATTATCTCTCAACAAGTGGGCAGGTCCGGTTTCTCGGAACCCGTAACATTAGTACTTGGGTCACCCTCGGTGGTGCCCACATCAATCTCCGCACCATCACTAGTGATCCTCTTATTGGTCATCGATATGGAACTAGACGCCCCAGCAGCCATGTCTCGTGGCCTAATCTGGCGGGCCTCATCATCTACCAACGATGCCCTCCTAGATAATTCTAACTCTATCCACTCTCTTTTATTTGGATAGGCCTCATCACCGACCTCAGTAGTGTGATTGGAGCGGTGTATCTTGGTATGACCCCATGGCTCAACTAGTGGCTCAACAAAGGACTTGAATAAGGCATCGAGCATAGTGTCCTCTTCTAGATCGATGGGTGCACTGTCCGACTCAGTACCCCTCATCTCCATAATCACATCCACATCAGCACACCAAACTAGCAACTATCTCCTAATGACTTTTAAGGTCTATCGTGGGGGCTGGGTGGGCTAGCACACGAAGTGCGTCTAGGTGTTGTGGACCACCTGAATTTTCTACTTAGTCTATTGGGCCAGCCTCTTATTCTGGTCCTCGGCCTCAGCGATGGACTTCTGCATCCAAGGTTGCATGTGGTGGAGTAGGGTGGCCATCTATACCTAACTTCTATGACCGTGCTAAAGGAACAAGTGTTGCAGATGGCGGTGTGGATCGCGACGTGCTAGGGGACCTGCTGGAAGCATGAGCGGAGTAAGCCTTTGTGGTGTCAGCAGACTCAAATGTAGCAGATCATCCCCTTGAGCTAACTCCACCATCTCAACCAAATTCTTGCTCAATGGGGGCACCTCAATCTTGGGCGCACTCTATGGAGCTTCTACATCAAACTTATCCCTGATCAAAACCTATATCGATTGTCCCCGCCGAGTGATATAGTGTGTCACAATACCAAATGGGTACCCCGACCTCCCTACAAAGCCCGAAGATCAAACAAGGGGTAAGTAGTAGAGGTCTTGAAATCCATCCCGTGGATCATCCTGATCAGCAGTTCAGCAAAATCTATCTCCAACCCTGCCACCAAGGCTGCTACTAACACCGCCCTATCCCAAGTAACAACATTATCAGAATTTGTTAGCGATATGCGGTTTTGCACCAACAACTAGAAGAGCTTGGATGCAAATAAGGTGAGGGTGGCCTTATTAATCAACCCCTGGATGTCTAACGCTAAGTCAGCCCTCTCACCATCAGTCACCAGATGTTTGGCCAGCAATTTCTTTATTCTCTCTCTCTGCTCGACTTTCCTCTGAAATTCACCACTATTGACAATCTCCCAGCTGTAGTCAAATTCTGAAGTCATGGGGGACCATTGTGTCTTAGTGATAGCTCCATATAGGAACCGATTGAGGGTGGCCTCCAAGATGTCAACTCGGCAGTCCCGAACTAGTACAGAGGAGAGCGGGTCTTTTTTGGAAAATTTCGCCCTCCTATCGATAAATCCTATGAGAGTAGCCATATGGGAATCATAGAAATCCTTGACTATCTCCTCACTTTAGGTATCTAGACTACGTCATCCAGTATTACTTATGCCGGTTAAACAATATGTGCACCTCGGGGACCGTGTGCAAACTCCCTGTAAAAACTCGATGCTTTACTATCACCAACAGGGTCATCTTCCCCTTCTTATTCAACATTTTGGCATCCCTGTATACCTAGTGCTGCCCATAAATGAACCACCAGTTGAATTTCTCAGCAACGGGAACGGACTCATCTGCTCGTGGTGCGGATGTAGACTCTAAGCTATTAGCCTCATCATAATAGGTTTGGTGGTCGTGGCCCTCTGACCTTGTGGCTCCGTGAGAGGCAGAACTAGACTTAATGGCTGCATGTGACCCAAAAGATTGGACCGATCCTAATGAAGATGCAGATCCGGAACTGGAGGTGGAGCTCCCTTTAGAACTAGAGGCAGCCACAGACGGTAAGACGGTCAGTGTGCACTTCTCATCAAACTGGGAGGCAGTGACTTCTCCGGGAACCACCTACGAGGGGTACCCCTAGCAACTTCTGCAGCTAGTGTTGGGGTAGTGGTACCCGGAGGAATATATGCACGATCTTGTTCATTGTCAGACTCTACAATCATCCGACGTGGTAGGGAAACAAACATGGATTTTCCCCATTTGACATAGATGACATCCTTCCTGAGAGCCATTAGTGACTGTAGGGCAGTTGTTAGTCTCAACTCAACCATATGACACACTCGAAACATACAGAACTAAGGATGGATAAGAAATAACAACACAATTCAGTACTGTAGAGTTAGGTTGACGGGCATTATCGACGGTCTATCAATCAATCGATGGTCCATCGATAGGGTTCGTCGTCTGACACTTAGAATTATTTATCTTAGACAAAGAATCAGACTTCTCATATCAAAACAATGGACGTGCAGAACAGACCGTCGATTGATCGACGGCCCGTAGTCCACTTGCATCGTCTAACACTTATAAAAAAAATTTAAGCCAAGGAAAAGAGGTTATCTAAAGGAAACGACGGACGTGCAGAATGGTTCACCAATCAATCAATGGATCATAGTCTAATTCCATTGTTTAAGACTTAGAAAATTTTAGGTTGGTCCAATCGACGGACCCAATTGACGGCCCGTCAATCAATAGACGGTCAACCAGGTCTCGTACGTGTTGGTCTGAGACAGATTTCAGGTCTTTTATTCAAGGTCTAATTTTTTGACACTCTTTGACATAGCCAAGTTTAGACAAGAACCTATAAAACTAATTCGTCATTCCTAGAGTTTCTTTTCACGTAATTTGTGTTATAATTCATCCACGGTATGAAATCCTAAGTATGAATTTCCAAAACTACAGAGAAAATCACATTTTAGACAGACTACAAGGTTACATAACCACATTCTATTATTTCGAAGGACATACTCCACAAATTTAAGCATGCAATTTAAATTAATTTAGTCCCATAGTCAAGACCCACTTCCGAATTTCCGGAAACAACTATGAACGAGAACTCAAAGTGTAAAGGAAATCATAATACCTTTAGTTAGGAGTGGTGTGGTTGTGATATGAAATTTCAAACATTATCCTAGGCACTCGAACTTGATCACCGCCAGAAGAACAACGGAGAGAAAAACTGAAATTGCGAAGAGGGAGTTTGGGGAATTTGAGAGATTCTGATTTTTGAGTGAAAAGGAATATGGGAGGATGATGTTTGTGATAAAGGAAACAAATAAAGGAAGAAAAACGGTTTTGGAAGGGAATTTTAAGAGAATTTGAAAGTGGTAGTGAATATGAACCTTATGTCCTTTAATATTACCGGTCGGGTCGGGTCACTAGCAGTTTGGACCTACGAAACCCCGTCGACGGTTCGTAGGTCAGTCGATAGTCCATCAACTAGGAGCGTCGATTGCCTCTAGACTTTAAAATTTAAGAGACATACCTGGGATCATCTATGGACACCATTGAGAGTCCGTCAATTGAATGACGGCTCGTCGATGGGGTCCATATACCTATGCACCAAACAATTATCTGCAAAATTTTATTTTGGTCTCTGCACAGGAACACCCATTAGGCCATTATTTTTGTGTTTTTATGGACACTTTTGAGACACGACCCCTACACTAACCTCTAGCCAACACTAGCACACAAGCAAAAATGAAATAAGATTAAAAACAAAACAAAACAAGAAAATATGACTATTCCTACAAAGAAAAATAAAACCTAGTGTTGGCTAGAGGATACACCTTGGGTTGCTTCCCAAGAAGCGCTTCATTTAATGTCGTTGCACGATGCAAGCTCCTTGATTACATAGAGTTCATGAAGGTTATAGGCCTCAACAACTTCATGGGCACTCTCTGTATGCCCGGGTAGATCTTAATACTTTGACCGTTGACTGTGAACTTTGTGTCCTCCTTGTTCTCCAACTGAACCGCTCCATGTGAAGACACTTTAATTATGAGGAATGTCCCACTCCACTTGGACTTGAGTTTGCCTAGAAACAAGTGTAGCCTAGAGTTTAATAAAAGCACCAAACCACCAACCATAAATTTGCGCTTTCCAATCATTTAGTTGTGATACTTTTTCATATTCTCTTTGTAGATGGATGAACTTTCATAGGCCTTGAGGCGAAACTCATCAAGCTCATTCAGCCCATTTATTCTTTGTTCTGCCACTTCATTCCAATCCATCTTCAGTTTCTTTATTGCCCACATTGCTTTGTGCTCTAACTCAACCGGCAAGTGACAAGTGTTCCCATATACAAGTTGGTATGGAGACATAGCTACGGAGTCTTGTATGAAGTGCGTTAGTCCCAAAGAACATCATCATGTCTCCTTGAATAATTCATTCTATTGGCATTCACCGTTTTCGCCAGAATTTGCTGGATTTCTGGATTGGGCACCTCTACTTGTCCGCAAGTCTGTGGATGATAAGGAGTAGCCATATTATGGCGAACGCCATGTTTCTCCAATATCCCTTTGAAAAACTTATTAAAAAGGTGAGAAACACCATCACTAATAATGACCCTAGGTGACCCAAATCTTGAGAAGATATGCTTTTTCAAAAACACGGTGACACTCTTCCCGTCATTGTTAGGAAGCGTTATTTCTTCCACCTATTTTGACACATAGTCAACCTCCACAAGTATATACTTCATCCCATGAGAACTCACAAAAGTACCAGTAAAATCGATGCCCCATACATCAAATAATTCAATCATAAGAATATGATTTAAAGGTAGCTGTTGTCTCTTCGAAATTCCTCCATCTTGTTGGCACCTATCACATACTTTGAGAAACTCCTGAGAGTCTTGGTGAATTTTTGTTCAATAGTACCCACACTGCAAGATCTTCTATGCAGTCCGTATACCACTATGGTGCCCACTCACAGGCGAGGAGTGACATGCCTCCAAAATACTCAACCTCTCAAATTCTAGTACACAACGGAAAATAATCCCATAGGCACAACTCTGGTATAAGAAAGGCTCATCCCAAGAGAAATTTTTCACATCATACATAAAATTATTCCTCTGATGGAAAGACAAGTCCGATGGAACTATATCACTTGCCAGATAATTGGTGAAATTTGCGAAACATGGTATTAAATCCTGGGAAGCGACCAATACATGTTCGTATGGGAATGCATCATCAATTTCAGCTCTTTTACTCAATTCTCGCATAGCTTCATCCTCCAATCTAGATAAATGGTCAGCCACTTGATTCTCAGTCTTCTTTCTATCTTTCAACTCGAAGTTGAACTCTTGCAGCAATAATACCCATATAATCAACCTTGGCTTCACATCCTTTTTTGCCATCAAGTACCTCAAAGCGAAGTGGTCTATGTGCACTATAACCCTCGTACCAAGAAAATAGGAGCAAAATTTTTTGAATGCAAACACCATTGCAAGAAGATCTTGTTTGGTTACCATGTAGTTCTTCTGAGCTTCATTAAGGGCCTTGCGCAGTAAATGGGGTAAAGGATTTTATCTTTTTTCTGTCCCAATACCACACCAAGAGCAATCTCACTAGTTTCTGAGACACCTCTACATCTTTCATCGTGTCATCCACCAATTCCCCATTAGTTTCTACTACCTCTTTGTCTTTTCTCATATCATCTTCTATCACAACCGGCATAGGTGGATCAATTGTTTGCTTACCCCCTCGAGTAGTGATTGTCATGCAATGCCCATCATTTTTATGATTATGGATGGTGTTACTAGGAAGAGTGTCAGGTTTTCGTCGATTCACAGTAGTAGCAATTGAGCCAAATATAATTGAAGATGCTTATTCGAAACATCATGTGCATGTACCTTTTGCGAAATGTTAGCTAAGTAACCTCTCATCTCCTAGGTATGCTCATCACTGGTATCAAATCTCCTCAACATTTTTTGTATCATATCCTCAACTCGCACCATACTACCTCCACCGTCCGTAGAAGCAACATCTCTATTTTGAGGTGGAAAATAGGGCCCACTCCTATCATTCCTTTTACCATAGTTACCCCAGTTGAAGTTTTTGTGGCGGTTGTAGTTCCCATCTCAGACATTTCACCCTCACGGTTTTAGTTACCGTAGTTCTGACCTTGGTTTCCTTGACCTAGGCGCTAATTTTCCTGGTTAGAGCCTTGGGCGTTTAGTCGGAAACCCCCCATCATAGTAGTGCTCATATGCTGGTGATAGTGGTTTGGTCTAATAATTCACCGCATTTACTTTCTCTGCACCTCCACTCACATGTTTCAAAACCAACCCTATCTCATTTCTCATGTTTGCCAACTCTTCACGCATTTCATCTAATGATGGTTGTTTGTAGCTTGTACCGCAATGGTTTTTCTCCTAGTGTCCGAATTTCTAGTGTTTTAAGCCTTGTTTTTGCAAGATATCTTCTCCAAGTTCTCGTGTATCTCTGCATGTGTGCACTTTTCATAGGAACCACCCGCAATAGTATCGAGCACCGCTTTATTGTTATCATCTTGACCTCTGTAGAAGTACTCTTTCAATCACTCAACATCAATACAGTTGTTTGGGAGGGCTATCACAAACGCAGTAAATCTATCCCAAGAGTTACTCACCGACTCTCCAGGTAGTGCCACAAAATTACACCTTATCTTTGTGGTTGATCTTCATAGACACTGGAATGTACCTCGCCAAGAACACATCTCTTAAATGATCCAAGTGTGAATAGAGTTGTAGGGAAGCTCACTAAACCCTATGGCGGCATCTCCTATCTGTGATACAGAAAATAATCGCAACCCGATAACATTCATATCCAAGTCCAGTATACCCACACAACTTTTGCATACTGATCTCAGTTTCGCTATATGAGCATATGGGTCTTCCAATGGCAGTCCCGAGAATAAACCCCTCGCAGTGGAATCTTCATCAAGTACTCTCCACTACGAATGTGCGCCCAGGTGGAAAAAGGGGTAGGACAAGAGGTCCATCAGAGTCATAATGTTAACGTTACCTCTATAGTAATCCTGATGTCGTGGGGCATGATGTTGCACACTCAAAACATCGTTTAATTGATTTTTATTACGACCTTAGTTGTGTGCTTAAACCAATAATAGAGGTCGTTAGAATTCCCCTTCACCTAGATTGGCTGGATTCTGTTGATTGTCCATCCTTCTCAAAGTGCGGTTAAGTTCGGGATCAAAAGGTATTAGTGGTTCTCCGCGGCTCCGTGTACTTGGAATGGACTTTAGCTAGACCTAAAAGAACAAAAACAAGAAGAAAAAGTTAAATCAGGAAATCGTTGACTAATTTCAATAATGTAGTTGAAGTTAATCTAAAATCCAAAAATCCCTGGCAACTGCGCCAAAATTTGATACACTGAAATTAAACCTCCCTAAAGAAGTATAAGCGGTTGTAATCAAGTAGAGAACCCAACTAGTAGGTTGGAGTCGATCCCACGATGAAAATGGTTTAGACTTATCTTCAATTCACAATCACGTCTATTTAGTCAAGGTTTTTCCGAAAGCAAGTAATTAAAGGGGGGGTTTTATGAACAAGTTCCTTAAACAATTGAAAGTTAACAAGTGAGCAAAAGTAAAAGATTGAGTTTTTGTCAAGTTGTGAGACTAAGTAGGGTTTATGTGTTCCTCGTAGGTTCATAACGTTGTATTTCTAGCAATACCAATTCTTTCCTAGTGGTTTGCATGTAAAGTGGTAAGTTATATATCTCTAAACACTTGGTCCTACATGTAGAGAATTTCACCCCGTACCTTGGTCCCGCTACGTATGTATAAACTACTAACCCTTACCTTTATCTCATATTAGACATCATAGTCGATGTATGGCTTAGTAATTACTTTGCACCAATTGACACTAGCCTATTAGATAGTATCCCACAAAATCTATAATAATAATTCTTTTCCTATGACTACCTTCTTGGTCTGGAAAGTAGCAACAAGCCTAGTTCTAACGCGTACACTCGTTAAAAAGATTTCTAAACGGTAGAATTATGAATACATGCAAGAATCTAATTGAGAATTGCTTGTTTGTTAGGTATACTTTGTTAATCACCCATGGTTTGCACAACCTAGTTGTGGATTTATTTACCCATGCAAGAAAGAATACAATTCATAATTTGTAAATAAGAAATCGGAAACTTACTTTATCAACAAGAAGAAACCCAGAAAATCAACTTGAAATTGCAAGATAAACTTCAAACAAAAATCGAAAATTGATTGATTTCTAAAGTTGGAAAAACCAATCTTCAAAAAGTAGAACACCACTAAGAGTTTCTAACCCCAAAACGAGGTTTTAATCCCCTATTTATAGAAAACATTGTCCTAAATTAAAAGAAATTGAATTAACAAAAGTTTGTCCAGAAATGCGGCATTGATCGACGACCCCTACTGACAGACCGTCGATGGAACGATGGTTCGTTGACTTCCTCTGTCAGTACAGACTTAGAATTATTTTTCTTCATCATCTCAGCATCTTCTCTGAATCAAATGACGACCTGTTGTATGGTCCGTAGATTCTCCTTCTTCGTTCCATACTTAGAATCTTGAGAAATCAGTTACTAGAGCCTTCTCTAAACCGATTGTTGGTTCAACAGTACGGTCCGTTGATTTTGTTCGTGGTTCCACACTTAGTGAGATTTCCCTGATCTTATACCTTAGCCTTAAATCCACATCTACGGTCACCACCTACGGACTGTCGATTGAACGATGGGCCGTCGATGGCCTTCATAGGTCATTTTTATGCACTCTTTTCCACCTGCCTTCTGCATTTTTAATCTGGACATCTTTCCATTAAAAAACTTAAAAACATGTTAGAACTACTACAAAAAGGCTCTAGACACACACAACTCTTAAGAAAAATGCATTGAACACACTGTGAAAGCACGGTACATCATGCTCTCATGGATCCTGCATCCTCAGTGCATATGCCAATCGATTTCCAACTGAGCCTCATTATTTCCACTACCCACATTTAGAGGTGCCTTACAACACCATCTCCTAATTCTCCTCTAATGGGGTTCACTTCTACTCACCTCTTATTCATTCTGCGTAATGTTCCCATTGAGTTGTTATTCATAGGGAGTGAGTGGTTCTCCTTAACTTCGTGTACTTGACATACATTAGAGTTTGAAACTGAGAGATAAAAACAAAAAAAAATAGGAAATAGTTGCATAAAGTTTGATAATATTGTTAAACTTTATCTAAAAGCAAATTTCCTTGGCAACGGCGCCAAAATTTGATACATTCAAATTACACCTCTCTTAAGTAGAATAATAATCGTTATCAAGTAAAGAAACCAACTTGTAGGTTGGGGTTGATCCCACTAGGAAAATGGTTTCGACTTAGGTTTAACTAACAATTATATTTGTTTAACCAAGATATTCCCATAAACAAGTAACTAAAAGGGGGGATTTCTGTATAAAATTCAGAAACTATTGTATGTAACTTAGTGAACAACATTTAAACTTTACTTGTGATCAAGGTGATAGAAGAACTAAGGCATATGTGTTCCCTACAAGCTCATAACGCGGTAATCCTAGTAACAACAATCCTCTCCTAGTGTATTACATGCTAAGTTATAAGTTAGGTATCTCGAAATCCTTGATATGGCATCTAGAGAATATCTCCTCGCACATTGGTCCAGCTACGTGTGAATAATTTAGTAACCCTTACCTTTACAGCATATTAGACATCACATCGATTTATGACTTAGTTTTCACCTTCGAACCAATCGACATTAGACTATTAGATAGTATCACACTATATCTATGTTGATAATTATTTTCTCATTAACTACCTCTTTAGTCCAGCAAGTAGCAACAAGGCAAGTTTTAACGTTTGAAACCGCAAAAGAGACTTTAAAGAATTATTAATGCATAAAACAACATTGTCGAAGAATTGCTTAGTTACTAGTCATACAATGTTAATAGCTCATGGTTCCCACAACCCTAGTTGTGCATTTAGTTACACATGTTAGCAAGTACACAATTCCTATGAATTGATAAAAGAATCATGTACTTACGTAGGAATAAGAATAAATCCAAAACCTCAACTTGAATTTCAAAGAAAAAATATTCAATAACGTACTTTTGGAATCAACAATTGCTAAGGGTTTGCAAGTTAATCTCCAAAAGCATAAACAAAACAATAATAACAAAGTCTAACCCCCAAAAAATGAATTTTACGTACCCTATTTATATAAAATAAATCCTAAACTTAAAGGAAACCAAAATAAGGAAAGTTTGCTCAGGCACACGTTTTCATTCCACGAGACTGACTTACGGACCGTCAAAAGATCTATGGTCTGTAAGAGCCTTAAGTTATCCAAGACTTAGAAAATATTTCAACCTATGAAACTTCAGCCTTTTTGAAGCCAATGATGGAATGTCGTTATGGACTGTAACTCAATCAACGGTCTGTCGCTGCCCTCTGTAGCTCAATATTTAGAATTCCCAAAGAATCGGGTACTGGAACCCTTGCAGTCACATTCTACGGTTCAGCAATACGATCTGTAGAGCAAACTACAGACCATCAATGGTCATTATGGTTCCACACTTAGTTAGATTTCCCATGATCCTTCCCTCATCCTTGACTGCTAATCTACGAGCACCAACTACGTAGCGTCAAGGGACCTACGGTCCGTAGATCACCTCCATAGCTGTCTTTTTTTACATTCTTATTAGTTATCTTTTTACTTTCGTGCCTCAACATCTTTCTTGCAAAACATGATAAAAACTAATACAAAAAATCTCTAAACAGACACAACTCTTAAGTGAATTGTATCAAAATTACCGTAAACTCAAGGTACATCAAAAGTCACGATCTATGGACCTGGACTACGGCATGTGGTCTCGCCTACAGTTCGTCTATAGGTCGTACTTTTCCTAGAATTCTTGATGAAGTCAAGATGAAAACCACGTACCCCACATTTAAATTGTCACAACTAGGGAGCACTCCCTAGATGTAACCGGCGTCGTCATCCTCCTTGAGGACTAAGACTAGCTTGTTAGCTTACACATTACATTCATAGGTTAAAACACGGAAATTTTTACAACTTTTCTACATCTATCTTGAGGTTTACATAGATCTCTACCATACATATAATATAGTCATATCGAGTATACATAGACCCTTCGTATAGGAAGATTACATAGTCTTCTACTTTTATTGCACATAGATATATAAGATATAACATAGTCTTAAAATCCGATGTCTCATCTCATAACCATCTAGAAAAGAATATATCACTTAAGCATAGCTCATACATTAATACAATAAGAGCCATATATAGGCTATACAATCTTTAGTACTCAAATGAAAAGGAAAGAACATAGAAGTTTTAAAACTAGAACAACTTCATTATTTTGATAGTGGCATTGCTCTCGGAAAGTGAGGACCTACCCAACTTCTATGAGTAAGAATTCCAAGTCTTCCTTCAAATTCGTCTCAAGATCCCTTCAACGACCAGAACCTAAACTGTCGGGGAAAAAGGGAGAAAATGGGGTTAGTAAACCACTTGTATTAAGTATGAGACCACATGCACGTACATTATAAAATTATGATAAAAAGGGACACTTCATTAAAGTATGCAATTTACTTTGAAAAGCCTTATGCACATTCAAGAAGACCATACCAATCACTAGGACACATTCATTAAGTTGAGAGCATATGTATATCACAAGACCAACAATACTAAGTCTAGTCAAGTCAATATGTCCACATAATTTGAAAACATAGTCAAGAAAACCCTATTATCAAACTATAACATCAACAAGCATGAATAAGAGTTTATTACAACATAACCAAAGCAAGACCATTACCCATGAACCCTCATTCAGACCACTAGTGCAATGACTAGGCAAATCCCCATAACCTTACCAAATCAAGTCAATCTTACAAGAACCATAACCAATGTCCAACTTCACATAGCATATCATTAATAGTAAATATCATCATACTTTAGCAATACAGACCAAACACATATTCATAAGTGAAACCAATCATCATATAGTAACATCAATGCGCAAGATCATCATATACATATCATGTTCCATTATAAGCATATACAAATATAAGAACATCCTCCTAAGATTTCTTCAAGGCTAACTAGTGCAATGTTTAGGTAGAGTCTCATACCCCTAACTAGACTAAGCTAAACCCCTTAGGTCATCCTAGTTAGAGTTCATTCTTAGTTCATTTTACCTTTTTGGGAACATCTTGCCTTAACTAACATAGACAGCATGAGCTAATCTGGAATCCGGTGTCATGGAACCCTACACCGAAGAGAGGCATACTACTTGCAAAGGTTGTACCAAAACATAAACATAGCAACTACGTGGATCCACTAGCTAGTTTTCCTAAGGGGGCAACATAGTTCAAGAACTAAGAGATATATTTGGGACCCTCTTTATACTACATGCATTATAGTCTCCAATCTTATGAGTACATTAATGATCCTACCTTACCTATGTGGGAAGGGACACTCTTCAGTCTAGTTCGCTCGGTGCTAAACTTGAGTCCATTTTTGAAATATCTTTAATGTCTTTATTAATCATCATAACTGAATGTAGGTCATAGGGTTCATCTCTTATATAATCATCATCATCATAGCTCAATAAGAATTTCATAAGTATTGTCCTTTCATTACAATTCATATAAGTGAGGTTAGCACATTTACATAGTTACATCATAATAAGGAACATTCGTAAGTTATCACCATCCTTATAACAACTCATAATCCATAGTTCAAGACATTTCAATTCAACATCATACCAATCAATCTTAATAAAAGATCTAATTCAATAAACCTCATTACTTAAGCACAAGTAATCCATAATCAAATTAAAGAATAGAGATTACAAGACTTACTCAATCCTCTTCACAATGCCTTCATCAAGGTCTTACCATCAACCTCTAACTTAAACCAAAAATGAAATAATAGCATCATATAATATTGACCAACATAATAAAAAGACCGATTCAATCAGTTTACAACAATTCATCACTAGTTTATAGCCTAGAATTGGAGACCTAGATCAAGTTCATAGTCTACTTCACCATCTAAGTCAATTACTTAAGAACTAGCATGGTACGACTACAATTCATCTCAATCTATTCATAAATTGTCACAATAACATCATAGGATAGTAACTTACACATAAACCAAGCTAATTACATCACTACTAGATAGTTGAATTCAATATCACAATAAATGGTTAAAGGGGAATAGGACATCTTCTACAAACTTGACCAATCAATCAAGAAATAACATAATTGAATCATAATAAATGTTAATCTATTCAAAATATCAAAAAGAAATCATAAATAAAGGAATTCACAAGATCAATTTCGAGATTGGAAAAGACCCACATTAACTCATATTTTGAAATGAATTTGAAGGAACCCTTTGGGGGAAGAAGTCCCAAAGGTGAAAGCAATCACATACCTTAATGTTTGATGGAGATTTATGGAGAAATTTTGGTGAATTCAGCCCTAGAACCCCCTTGAATTCGACCTTCTATGGTGTTCTTCAACTTGGGGGAGAGAAAGAAGAGCGAAGGAAGAGAATTTGGGTTAGGAAATTATGAGAGTTAGGTTAGTCTAATTAGGTTAACGTCTTTATATAGATTGTTAATTTAACTTAATTAGACCACCCTTAACCACTAATTAATTAAATAACCACTTAACTAATTAAATTGTCTAACTTAAAATCGTGCAACAAAACATTCCCCCACACACGAGACCACGACAAAGGTCCATTTGTCAAACGACAGCCGAGGGACCAACCGTCCTGTTGGTCCGTTGTTTTGGTATGAGACTTGTCCAAATCAGGCTTCCAAGTATTTTTCTAAGTTTCCATAGATGGAATCAGTCAACTCCCCGTCGATTGGACAAGGGATCGTTGGTTGCATCTGTTGGTGGACATTGTCTTGGGCAGCCTTTGACCCAAAATGCAAGGGTCCTCCTCAAGGGCCCTTGGTTGATCCTTGGGGATTCGTACCCAAACATTTAGATTATGAATCAAATCTAATACAATTTAGACACCCTTTTACAAAAATTCATCAATTTCCGACTCTTAAAACTTAGTCAAATAGGCTAAGGCACACTAGCACCTTATTGAACTAGTTTTCGGACATCATAGACGTTCCTTGACATTTTGATTTCTCACTTCCTAAATGACTTATATACATTATTAATGACCTTGAAACAATGTCTAAATCTTTTGACACCTATGTTAGACTCTAGAATACGTCTTAGACTTTCGAAGTGTTACATTATCCCCCGCTTAGGAACATTCGCCCCCGAATGACACTAAAATCTTTTGAGAGGAAGGAATACACTCAAGACTAGCAGCCCAACAAATCAGCAATACTTAAAAACATGAGTTACAACATCAATCATGGTATTTTTACACATAACAATTCAAAAACATCAATTACAACATATAAGACTCAAAACGACTTTATGAAGAATTTTCTTCTCATACAACAAGTGCTCAACATACCAATTATGCCAAAACTGAACTTACCAACATGCTCAACATTTTTTCTTAAAGACTCACTATATGAAAATGCACATCATAACTCAAAATAAGAAGAATTGCAAAATTTCAAGTCAAAGCACACTTCACTGTAATAACACCATAGAATGCACCAACTTAAATTTTAGTCATTATTTTCATTATAAAGAGGAATAACTAACCTTAGTTATCAAATAGATGAGGATAACGCGAATTCATGTCTGCCTCGGCCTCCCATATTGCATCCTCAACTAGGTGATTCTTCCACAACACCTTTAAGGAAGCCACCTCTTTGTTCCTCAACTTCTTTACTTGTCTATCGAGGATTTAAACGGGAACCTCCTCATAACAGAGGTTATCATGCACATCATGACCCTTAATAGGAAGAATGGACTCGGGAATACCGATACACTTCTTAAGCATAGACAACTGGAAAACCGGATGGCCGAAGATAGTTTACTAGGGAGTTTCAACTCATAGGCAACGTTACCAAGCCTTTGCAAGATTTAATAGGGACCCATATAACAAGGACTTAACTTCCGTTTCTTACCAAATCTCACCACACCTTTTATAGGAAAAATTTTTAGATACACTTTATCACCTTCTTCAAACTCTAATTCCCTTCTCCTATGGTCGGAATAAGACTTTTTCCGGGTTAGGCTGTTTTCAAGCGATTCCTTATGGTAAGAACTTTCTCCAAAATTGTACAAATCAAATAGGGAAGACTCACCCACTTCAAACCATCCAATTTTAGATCTACATCTCCTACCATACAAGGCTTCATAAAGAGCCATAGATATAGATGAATGGTAGCTATTGTTGTAAGCAAACTCCACCAAAGGCACGTGCTTAACCCAATTTCCCTTGAAATAAATTATACATGCTCTAAGAATATCCTCAATGGTTTGAATAGTAGGCTCCGCTTAACCATCTGTTTGGGGATGAAAAGTGGTTCTTAACTTCACCTTGGTACCCAATCCTTTTGGAATGACCTCCAAAGCCTAGATGTGAATTGTGCACCCCTATCCGATATGATGGATAACGGAATACCATGGCGACACACAATCTCATCTATGAAGATCTTTGCATAATCCTCCATCGAATAAGTAGACTTGATGGGAATAAAATGAGTGGATTTGATCAACCTATCCACAACCACCTATATAGAGTCATATTGCTTTTGTGTCCGAGGCAAACCTACCACAAAATCCATATTGATGTATTCCCATTTCCAAGTAGGTACTTGGATTTCTTGAAGTAAACCGCCCGGATTTTGGTTTTCGGCTTTCACTTGTTGGCAATTTGGAAACTTTGCAACAAATTCAACTATATCCTTCTTCAAGCCTTCCCACCAAAACACTTCCCTTAGGTCATGGTACATCTTTGTTGAACCCGAATGAATGGAGTAATGGGACCCATGAGCTTCCTCAAGAATCCGATTCCTCAAACCATCTACATTAGAATCACTCAACCTTCGTTTATACATCAAGACACCATCCCCCCAAGGAGAATGACTCATAAAACATACCAAGAACCGATTCCTTCAACTCCATCAATGGTTAATCAAGGTGTTATTTAGACTTCACCTCAAACACCAAAGATGACTCGAGTTATGATAGACCATAAAACCACCATTCAGAGAATCTTCCAATCTAACACCCAATCTAGCCAACCTATGGACATCTTTCACTGGGTCTTTCTTGGATTCCTCTACATGAGACACACTACCCATGGTCATACGACTTAGAACATCCACCACCACATTGGCTTTGCCTGGATGGTAGAGAACACTCATGTCGTAATCTTTCAACAATTCCAACCACCTTCTTTGTCGGAGATTTAACTCCTTTTGAGTAAACACATATTGAATACTCATGTGGTCGGTATACACATCTACATGAACACCATACAAATAATCTCTCCATATTTTTAAGGCAAATACCACGGCCTCTAACTCAAGATCATGAGTCGGATAGTTTCTCTCATGTACCTTAGTTGTTTAGAGGCATAGGCTATTACTTTCCCATGTTGCATAAGCACACACCCTAAACCCACTCGTGATGCATCACAATACACAATGAAACACTTGGTACCCTCCGGTAAATTCAACACCGGAGCAGAAGTAAGCCTATCTTTCAAGATTTGAAAGCTTCTTTCACATGCCTCTGACCACTCCAATTTTTTACTCTTTTGGGTCAAAGTACCAAGGGAGATGCAATAGATGCAAAACCATCCACAAACATCCTATAATAACCCGCTAGACCCAAGAAACTCCTTATGTTGGTTGGAATAAATTGTCTAGGCCAATTTTTGGCCGCCTCAGTTTTCCTTGGATCAACCTCAATTCCCTCACTGGACAAGATACGACCAAAAAACGCTACCGACGTCAACCAAAACTCACATTTGCTATACTTGGCAAATAATTGGTTCTCCTTAAGCACGTGTAACACCACTCTGAAATGGTCTATGTTTTCACCCTTATTTTTTGAATATACCAAGATGTCGTCAATGAAGACAATGACAAATGAATATAGGTAACTTTTAAACACCCTATTCATGAGATCCATAAATGTCGCCGGGTCATTAGTGAGACCAAAGGACATTACTAAGAACTCATAGTGACCATATCTAGTTTGAAATGGCATTTTTGGTATATCCTCACCCCTCACCCTAAGTTGGTGATACCCCAATGTCAAGTCAATATTAGAAAAGTAGCTTGGCCCTTGGAGTTGATAAAATAAGTCCTCAATCCGAGGGAGAGGATACTTATTTTTAATAGTGACTTTATTGAGTTGTCGATAATCAATCCACATTCTAAGGGACCCATCCTTCTTCTTTACGAACAAAACTGGATCACCCTATGGAGAAATACTAGGTCTAATGAAGCCTTTGTCTAGTAAATCTTTGAGTAGAGCCCTCAACTCTTTCAATTCATCCGGAGCCATCCGATAAGAAGGAATTTAAATGGAGTTGGTATACGGTAGCAAGTCAATACCAAAATTAATTTCCCATTTGGGAGGAATATCCGTAAGATCATTAGGAAAGACCTCTGAAAATTTCCTCACTACGGGGACCGACTCAATGGGAGGAATTTCGGAGTCTAAATCTTTGACTCTTACAATATGATATAAACACCCTTTTGAGATCATTTTACAAGCTTTCAAACAAGAAATGATATGACCTCTAGGAATAGAATTTTCCCCCAACAACTCTAAGACGGGTTCATTTGGAAAATTGAACTTGACAATTCTAGTCCTACAATCAATGAAGGAAAACAATCAGCAACCAATCCATCCCTAAAATGACATCGAAATCGACCATATCAAGTCCTACATATTCAACATGAATATCTCTATTGGAAAACATTATAGGACAATTTCTATACACCCTCTTTGCAACCACCGACTCACCTACCGGGGTAGTTACGATGAAAGGTTCATTTAGAATGTCAGGAAAAATATTAAACTTTCTAGCTATCAAGGGAGTAACAAAAGATAGTGTATCACCAGGATCATCTAAAGCATATACATCAATCCAGAAGACTTGTAACATACCAGTCACCACATTGGGAGAACTCTCTTGTTCACCCCTTGAGTGAAGTGCATAAAAGTTATTCTTCTTTGAAGCATCAACATTTGAACTACTTGCTTGTCCACTCTTCTTGTCTTGACCCTTCGCATTTGGAAATCTCGAACTTTGTGCCCACTTTTACAACAGCCAAAACAATTATCTGTACCTTTAAGGCAATCACCGTAATGCTTCTTTTCACACATTCCACAAGTTGTCTTCTTTGTTAGTGAACTAGTACCCCTTATCTTTTGAGACTTAGGGTTAGACACCCTATTATCAAGAGCCTTGGGAAATTTGGTAGGAACTTGATTAGACAACCTCTTCTTGAAGTTAGGCTTGTCTTGAATGTCAAGTCTACACTTTGACGAACCACCAATAAATGACCTTGCCCTCTTGGCATCTCTACTCTTTCTCTTAGCCCTTGTCTCTTCCACTTGTTGAGCATGAACCATGAGACAAAAATTGTCCATATTATCATGTAGCATAGCCTAATTACATTATTCTTGTAAGACGTCTGACACTCCCATCGCAAAGCGGTTCATTTCATCTCTAGGGTCGGAAACCAAAGAAGAAGCATACTTTGACAATTTAGAGAATTTCAAAGATTATTCAAGTACACTCATACCTCCTTGACAAAGGTTGATGAACTCCACCACTTTAGCTTCCATCTTATCCCTAGGAAAGAACCTATCACAAAAAGCCTTCTTGAAAACCTCCCAAGTCACCGGTCTACCTTTTAAGGGCCTATTGTCTCTCTATTGAACGTACAAAGTTTAGGCCACATCTTTGAGTTGATAAGTGGCTAACTCGGCTTTCTCACTAGTATTCAACCCTATAGCATAGAGAATCTTGTATATCATCAATAAACTCTTGGGTATCTTCTTCAACCTTGGACCCATAGAAAGTAGGAGGTTCATCTTAGTGAAATCCCTCAAATGGGAGGCCATGGTGCCAACATGATGGTTTTGTCATGTACAACCTCCCGATTAGCTTGGGATGTCATGGCATGAGCTTGGGTAGTGACGTCTTGTGCTTGAGTAGTAATGGCTTTGGACATTTGGATAAAGGCAATTCTTATGTCACCATCCGTCAAAGTAGGAGGATTGGTTTGGGCTTGGTCGTCATTGACATCTTCTTCAAGAGAAGGGACTTGATCACCAAGGGGAGGAACTCCCGCATTGGCAATCTCTTCATCAAGTTTTCATGCCGAGTTCCTTCAAGCATTCATTGCCTATAATGACAATAAAAGGATTAGATGCTAATATCACATAGAGTCAAGACTCTAGAGGCATGATATTGGATTTCCAAGAAAGTGTGAGTTTCCTAAGCATCTTAAAGTTTTCTATTCATAAGTGTGGCGCGCTTCACAATTATGAGTGAGAATCTACATAGACGTGGTTAAGTGTGACATCGACTCTAAATATATTCAACCTCATGCTCTGATACAAAGTGTCACAACCGCGCAGTACCCCCTAGACGTAACCGGCGTTGTCGTCCTCTTTGAGGACACTAGCCTCTTAGCTTACATCATTACATTCATAGGTTAAAAATGCAGAAATTTTTAAAACTTTTCTACATCTATCTTGAGGTTTACATAGACCGCTACCATACACATAATATAGTCATATCGAGTATACATAGACCCTTCATAGAGGAAGATTACATAGTCTTCTACTTTTATTGCACATAGATATATAAGATATAACATAGTCTTAAAATCTGATGTCTCATCTCATAACCATCTATACAAGAATATATGACTTGGCCATAACCCATACATAAATACAATAAGATCCATATATAGGCTACACAATCTTTATTACTCAAATGAAAAGGTAAGAAAGTAGAAGTCTTAAAACTTGAACAACTTCATTAGCTTTATAGTGTCATTGCCCTCAAGAATTGACGACTTACCCAACATGGATGAGTGAGAATTCCAAGTCTTCCTTCAAAGTCATCTCACAAGCCCTTCAACGATTGGAACCTAAAATGTTGGGGAAAAGGGATAAATTGGGGTTAGTCACCCTTAGTACTAAGTATGAGACCACATGCACATACATCATAAATTATTCTAAAAGCTTTATAGTTAGGGGCAACATAGTTCAAGAACTAGGTGATATTTTTAGAACACTTTTTATGCTATATGCACTATAGTCTCAAATATCATGAGTACATTAGTGATTCTACCTTACCTAAGTGGGAAGGGACACTCCTCACTCTAGTTCGCTCGGTGCTAAGCTAGAGTCCCTTTTTGAAATGTCTTTAATGTCTTTATCAATCATCATAACTTAATATAGTTCATAGGGTCTATCCCTTATATAATAATTATCATAGTCATAGATCAATAAGAATTGCATGAGTATTATCCTTTCATTTCAATTCATATAAATGAGGTTAGAACATTTACATAGTCACATCATAATAAGGCACATTGGTAAGTTATCAGTATCCTTATAACATTTACATCTTAGCCAACAACTCACAATCCATAGTTCAAGAAATTTCAACTCCACATCATACCAACCCTATCAATCTCAATATAAGGTCTACTTCAATAAAACATCATAACTTAAGCACAAGTAATCCATAATCAAAGTAAAGAATAGAGATTACAAGACTTACTCAATCCTGTTCATAATTCCTTCATCAAGGTCTTACCATCAACCTCTAACTTAACGCAACAATGAAATAAAAACATCATATGATTTTGACCAATATAATAATAAGACCAACTGAATCATTTTACAACAATTCATCACTAGTTTATAGCCTAGAGTTGGAGACCTAGATCAAGTTCATAGTCTACTTCACCATCTAAGTCAATTACTCAAGAACTAGCATGGTAGGACTACAATTCTTCTCAATCTATTCATAAATTTTCACAATAACATCATAGGATAGTAATTTACACATAAACCAAGCTAATTACATCACTACTAGATAGTTCAATTCAAGATCACAACCTAGGGTCAAAGGGGAAAAGATCATTTTCTACAAACTAGACCAATCCATCAAGAAATAAGATTATTAAGTCATAATACATATATTCATAATATCCAAATAACTCATAAACAAAGCAATTCACAAGATCCATTTTGAGATTGGAAAAGACCCACATGAAAACTCATCTTTTGATATCAATTTGAAAGAACCCTTTGGGGAAAGAAGTCCCAAAGGTGAAAAGAATCACATACATTAATGTATGATGAAGATTTATAGAGAAATTTTTGTGACTTCATCCCTAAAACCCACTTAAATATGGCCTTCTATGGTGTTTATCAACTTGGGGGAGAAAAGAAGAGAAAAGGAAGAGAAGTTGGGTTTGGGAATTATGAGAGTTAGGTTAAGGTCTTTATATAGGTTGTTAATTAACTTAATTAGACAACCCTTAACCCCTAATTAATTAACTAAACCCTTAATTAATTAACTTGTCTAACTTAAAATATTGTAAAATAGTCCCCCACTGACGAGACCACGACAAACAGTCTGTTTGTCAAAATGACGACCAAGGGACCAACCGTCCAATTGGACCGTCGTTTTGGTCTGAGAATTGTACAAAGCAGTCTTCCAAGGATTTTTCTAAGTTTACATAGACATAAGCAGTCCACGCCCTGTCGATTGGACAACGGATCGTTGGTTGCATCCGTTGGTGGACACTGCCTTGGGCAATCTTTGACCCCAAAATGCAAGGTCCTGCTCCAGGGCCCTTGGTTGTTCCTTGTGGATTCGTGCCCGGAATTTTCGATTATGAATAAACTCTAATACAAGTTAGACACCCTTCTACCAAAATTCATCAATTTCCAACTCCTAAAACTTAGTCAAATAGGCTAAGGCACACTAGCACCTCATTGAACTAGTTTCCGGATGTCATGGACGTTCCTTGACGTTTTGATTTATAAACTTTCTAAATGATTTATATACATTATTTATGACCTTGAAACAGTGACTTAACTTTTTGACACCTATAGTAGACTCTTTAATACGTCTTAGAGTTTCAAAGTATAACATTTCTTAATTGTTAGTTTAATTTCTAATTTGAAGTGAGTTCAATCATTAATTGTCGTTAAATTTAAGAATTGTACTTTCAAATGTAGTTCTATATTTGTGATCGTGGACTGATTGAGTGAGAGGTTTTAGGAATAAAATTATTTATTTATGGTTTGGGGGTATAGGTTTTACCCGGGTTTAACTCGAGAAAGTGAATCCTAAACTCAATCCCACACATTCAACTCAAAAGAGTGAAAGAGTGAGGTGTGGGTAGTTATGTCGCATGTTTGTTGATGTTCAATAGAAATCACTTGATTTGAGGTAAATTATATGAGAGAAAGTTTACCTCCACTATAGCCTAGCCTAACCACTAATATCTAGCTATTTAGTAATAGTTGCAATTGCCCATTCGTCTATATTAGCCTATAATCGATCACATCCAAAGAACCCGTCTTATTATTATTATTTTGTGTTATTATGATTATTGCTTTTAATTGATAGTTTAAACAATAACCCCCATTTGACATTTGTGTCACCCCTTAATTTGAATGAATGTTTTTATTTGATAATATTTATTCCAATGACAAACTTAAACATGTTCATACTTCCCAATCGAATCTTAAACACGTACCACTCCTGTGGGATTCGACACAAGCTCATTTAGTTAGGTTTTATACTAATTAACAACCATTTACGCTTAAAATTCAATGAGGTCTCTTTGATAACATTATACAATCTTGATCAAAATGGCGCCACTGCCGGGCGGTTGTGTCATTTGAAATTCTTTTCATGAAGTTGAAGTTTGTTCTTTTTAGTCATAGTTGAATCTACTTATTTTTTATATTGGCTTTTGTGTTGTTTTTTAGAACAGAGGAATTGAGTGTTACTAGTAGCAACAGTAACCAAGTGGACAACCCTCCGGCAAAGTTGATGATTCTCAAGGATAACATACGAAATTTCAAGAACTTGGAGGGTGAAACAATGCATGAGTTGTGGCAAAGATTTAAGACATTATTGCTCTAGTGACATCTCATGGAATACCCTATAAGATGTTACTGGATTGTTTCTATAGAGGTCTTGGTCGTGAGAAGTGGCTGACCAACTTTCTCTGGATGATCTAATACGACAACCCCATGCAATAGTAGCTAAACTCCTTTATTACATGACTAAGACCAACATGTAGATAGAGAAGGAACATAATTTTCCACACTATTGAATCACCTGGATCTCTTGGCCAACAAAATTTTGGAATTTGAAGTACTATACAAAAAGAAAATAGGTATATTCCTTCTCATAAGCGTAGAAAACTGAAGGACTATGAGGATGGATAGATAGAAGAGATACTATCACTCATTCTCTACAAAGTCTAAGAGAACGACAGTGTTGAAGAGATAAAAGAGCAGGTTTTGATGCTAAATCAGATGATTGCTCCTTATTCCATATCTATCCAATTGTTGGAGATCCAAAGGGTCAGATTTCTTCAAATCTTAACCCTAGACAACAAGGGGGTTTGCCTAGTGATACTATGAAAAATCCAAAAAATGAAGTTTGAGTGGGTACGTGTCATTTGAAGACGTTAACTAAGGCGCTTGTTGGATGGAAACACTAGTTTTATTGTTTTATTTGAATTTTTGTACAACGTGTGTTTATTTTGAAGATGAAAAGTGGAATGTGTTTGAAATATGTAGGTTTGTGATCTGATAATCTAGTCTTTGAGCCCAACTTGGGACACTGTTTGGACTCAAGGAATTACAAAAATGGAATTTGTATAACTCGGCAGGCCTATAACGGGTAAGTAATTCTCCAAACAGGTCAACGAACCCAAATTGAGATGTCGTTTGGACCCCCAAATTAAATTGAGGACAAGTAAAACTTGATGAGGTAAGTAACCACTCAGCGTGCCGCCGAGACGTTTGGTGAAGTCAACTAACCCAAACTCATAAATAGTGGTCGATCTTATTTTCAATCGTTTAATTCTTATTAATGTGCGTTTCACCTCATTGAAATCGTGTTCAATTTTTTAATTTGCGGGATTTTAATTTTGATATTGTCCCTTGATTGCCGAAATTGTTGATTTTCTAAATTTCTTGCTTTAATATTGATTTTAATCTTGTGGTTCGTGCTGAATTGTTGTTGAGTCTATTTAGGTGAAGTTTGAGTAACCCCGACTGTGCTAAATGGCGTGTTTTACTCGATGATAGGGTATTTGACGCCATTCTTAATGGATAAAGTCATCAAATGGGAAATTTCGGCCAAATTGGGGGAAGTTTGAGTACCCTAGTGGCATGGGTATGAGCATAATTAAGTTTGTTTGTATTTTTATTTTTTTTTCGAGAGTTGTCGGTTTTGTTTTGCAGTTGGGGTCGAAAATAGGCATGTTGGGTAGTTTGGCGAACTCGCAAAGCACTTGGTGGTTTGCCGAAATCCCTAAAGTTCGCCTTTAATCTCATGTTTTGGTTGATTTTGATTATGTAACTTTTGGCAAGAAGCTTGAGCTCGTTGAGTTCACTCAGCGACTCGCTAAAAGTCTCCTTTGATTGCCATTTCTGCACCCCCAACCCCTAAAACATGTTGTCACTTTTGGCGGGCCAGGCAGAGCTTGGGAATATTGTCGGCAATTCATCAAAAAAACCTTCTCATTGTCAAAATGCCTTTATTCTAGAAACTTTTTTGAGCCAATGCTTTCAGTAAGATTGATCTTACTCGCAAAATGATTTGGTGACTCGTCGATCAGTTTGGCGAGTCTATCTGCAACGTGATTACTGCAATTTCTCTTGAACTATTTCTAACATTCTACAATGTTTTTATTGATATGGCTGGAAACAACCTGGATATGTTCCCCTGCAAAAAGAGCACGGGGCATTATTACTAATAAAGGGAAGCGACCTCTTCTAAAAAGTGGAAAAAGGTACCTCCCAAGATAGGTAAAGGCAAGGGCAAGGCACTCGCATCTGAGATACTAGAGCACAACTTCTTCAGCGAGGTTGATTCCTTTGATTCACGTGGTGCATTCCTTGAGCCTTAGCATAACAACCCTTTTCAACCACTATAAGATGAGACTTGTTTCAGAGTTTGCCAAGATCCATCTAGGATCCCAGAGGACACACCTCCTGTTGCAGATACAAAGCCATCTCTGGCACAAACTGTGGTTCCAACACCACTATTTCAAGGTTCCCCTCCTCGTCTACTCAATAGGATAAAGGACGAGGGTTTGAGGATGATTCTTGAGGAAAAGATGCTATCGACAGAGGGCCTATGGGCAGGTATCCTGGTGTGTTAAACACTCTCCAGCTCTTTAGATTCAATCAATCTACCATGCCTCGAGGCCCATACATTCCTATATGGGTTTGAGAGTTTTCCTCAGTTTACAATGACATGGTACCAAAGAGGAAAAAAGGATAGTGCCTTCAGACAGGTGAAGACAGTCATGGTTCAGGGGAAAGAATTTGGGTGCATTATCAATGAGATAAACATTGTACTTGATAGGGCTATCAGTTTGTAGGACGCGCATGAGGTCTTGGATACAACGTAGCCCATAAATGACTTGAAGGGATGACTTGCACCCCTCATTTATGACAGTACCCCGAGGTAGATTGATGAAGGAGCTCCCATTAAAATGAAGGGCATGAATATTGTCGCTCGGTATTAGTTTGGATTCATCAGCAATTGTATCATGCCCTGCCAAAATGATCCCATCTTTCTCCACCCAAAGGCGGCTGTCTCAGATCTCTCATAGCCAAGTTGATGCTCAACTAGAAATTTATTATGTAGCAATATGACCAAGAAGCACCAGACGTCCCTTCCCTTCTCGGTCTTGATTAAAGAGTTATATTGGTGTGATGGATTTCCTCGTGAAGATACGGGGGACATGGAGGTCACCCCCATATACTCCATAAACATATGGCGCATAGAGTTCAAGTAAACTCGGGATAAGGCAGACATTAGAAAAGAAGCTTTGGTGGATGCATTCCTGTAGGTTGATGTTTAGTCGATACTTGCAGAGGCATCTTTGCCTACTCTAGTCGTCAGGCCTTCACGTACTCCCGCTTCCACTTCTTCCATGGTTCCTGGTTCATCTACTGCTTCCTAGCCTACCAGGATTACTCTGTCATGATCCTTAAGATGGAGCACTTTTCCTATTCTGTCGATGTGTGGCCCACCTATTTGGAGGTTGAGGTACCTTGAATGATTTAGAGGTATATCCTAGCTAGGTTGACACCTTTCCGTACATCTATTGACACTCTCACGGCGAGTATAGAGACTTGTGAGAGTCGATAGGGGGCTACTTCAAAGGTGACGATTTGAAAGCCGAGGTTGCAAATTTGAGAAAGGATGTAGTCTAATTTAAGTCCACGGACTTCACTTCACTCTTTGAGGAACTTGGTGATGTTGATGCCTTAGCTCTTTTGAGATGCCTCTGGCCACCACCGAAGATGTGCCTATAGATGATGTGGTAGCTAATGAGTCAGAGGCAAGGATAGATGAAGAGGAATTATAGTGCAATAGGAGACCATATATGGAGACCTACAAGATTTAGAGAAGAAAATCTTAAATTCGTTCATTCAGACATCGCTGAGAGAGATGTCCATGGCAGGACCTAGTGGATCCAATGCTTCTTATGTTATCCAAGGAATTGATGCCCCGACAAATAGAGCAATTATGTAGATAGGACTTTTTTTTACCTCCCTCTCTATTGTTTCTATTGACTCTATTATTTTTGTTGCATTTGAGGAAAATGTCTTTTATATGTGGTGGGGTATGCTATTTCCATACCTACCTCTTGTGACTATATTTTGTATATATTATTGGGTTTTTGTGCTTTTAATTGTGTGGTGATATTGTTTTGTGGATGTTTGAGCTTGTGTCTCCTTATGATGAATATAAATGGTTTTTGACCCTTCTATATATTTTTTGCCATGTGTCTGGGGTTAATGTGGTTGTTCTTATACAAGTATGAGTATCGGTTATGATCAATACCGATGACTTATATAGTACTCTCAAACTAATAAAAATTAATGCACGACTACGATGAGGACAAATGAAGTTGCATGGACAATACGCGAACTTTTTGCATCTCATTGTGACTAGCCGATTATTGAATGAGCCCCTTTTGATGAACACTGCACACTAGCGAAAGTGTGGAGTCTCATTTGATACTGGTTACAATGCCTAATGTGATGAGCTTACTGTGAACCTTTTGTGGTGACACTTAGAATTTTCCCCCTTGGTCGGTTGACTACATGATTCAGTCTCTTGAAATGATCTTAGACAACGATTTTGAAGAGTGAAATAGATTAACAATATACCTCTTTTGTGGACAACCTTGTGAGATTGTGAACTTTGCTTGAACCCCTTTAACTTGAGTAATTTATACCCTCTCTTTATCCATTCACCCATAATCCTCATGAACTTGTGGTTTGTTTGAATAGCCGACTTAGGCCAAAAGCATAAGTTGGGGGTGTGGTGAAAATAGAAGGTAAATCAACAAATGTGAAGAAATCCCCTTTGAACCATTGTTTTGAAAAAAAAATAACATGGAACCCCTCCATACAAAAAAAAAAGAGAGAAAGAAAACAAAATGAAAAAAATGAAAAAGTTGTTAAATAAAGTTGCAAAAGAAATGGGGTGTTCGGTTTCCATTGGAAGTGAATAATGTGTTCAGTTTTGAGCATGAGTGATAATCTCGAAGAAAAGGAAGGGAAATGATGTTCGTTCCACATTTCATAAGGATAGTAGCCATTGAGACTTAATGCCATACATTTACACTCATCCCCATTACAAGCATTGAAAAGACCTTTTTTATCTTGAGTGAGCTGAAACAAATATTGATTGGAAAATAATGGAAAGCCTATGGTGAAGTCATATATGTGTTCATATTTGTGAGTGTGAGAGTTGTATGTGATCTAGGAGCTATAAATTATTGAATAATTGTGTGTGAATAGGGAATCATCCTTGTTGTGAGGGTATTTGAGTACCTTTGTTGAGCTTAAACTTACATTTGAAGCAAGTATTGTGAACTTGAGAATCTTTGATAATGGTGAGTCACAACTTGAATCTCTGAGTGCACAATTGAAGTTTGAATGAGAAAGTTGAGTCTTGTTGTCGACATCATTACACCATTTTAGTCCTAAGGCCACTCTAAATCTAGACAACACTTATAAAGTGTTGCCAAAAATATTTTTGGGTACTGTTTTAAAGTGTAGCTTTAGTTTTTAGCTTTTGGCAACACTTATAAAACGTGTTCTTTAATAGTAAAGGGTACACTTTATGCATGTTGTCAAATTATGATATAATTGACAACACTTATTTACACATATGACTACACTTTTAAGCATGGTATTTTAATAGTTCTAAAAACAACACTTTATAAGTGTCATCTTATTTGTTTCCTAAAAAAAATCCAATTTTTTCACTAAATTATTATATTCCCTCCTAAATATTTGTCTTTCTCAAATTTCTGATTGACCAACAAAAACAACACTCATAAAACATGTTGTTTTCCCCAAATGAAAAAACTAATATGCAGGTATCATTGTTATTCTTCCTCGTCATATATAGCTTCTCTAGAGTTTTATAAGAGCGTCTCTTTGCCACACTAAGAAGCTGTTGAAATCACAAGGCTTCTCGTTGGATTTCTCGTCTGCCCAAATCAGAGTCTCGTAAAAGCGTTTCTTTGAATATTTTGTTCATAATTTTTTCGTCGGCTTCTCTAAACGATTCCCTATATGCAGGTATCATTGTTGCAAACCCTTTTCAGATCTTATCTAATTTTTGCTTCATGGGGTTTTTGATTTTTTATTTTATTTGATGTTTGTTAGGGTTTTTTTATGAGGTCAATTTAAGATTTGAACTGGGAACTGGAAATAGGTTATCTAATGTGCTTGGAAATTGTAGAATAGTAGCCAATTTGCCTTTATTTATGGGATTAATGAGGTTTTATTAAGATAGAATGTTGGTAATTAGGCTTTTATGAGCTTAATATATGAGTGGGACAACGAATTGGTCACTGTGCATTTCTCTCTTTTTGATGGATGGTGAGTTTCTACTTCTTCTACACCTTTGTTTGTGAAAATGTAGAAATGGATCGAAGATTTCCGACATCATTTTGAGGAGCTGGGGAGTCTATTGAAGCAGATATGGGTCGTGGTGACTGAGATAGATTCGGTCACTCGACTCATATATGCTAACCTTCTTCTCGTTCAGATGATAACCTTTCCATTTTATGAGTTTTTAAGTGTTAGTTGCAATTATAGATCTAAATAATCTTCATGTTTTTTCGGAATTCTGATTTCATTATATAACATATAGTTTAATCTTGTTGTCAATTTATGGTTGCAAGGTATTGTGGAGTGGTAGGGTAACTGAGTTTTGAAATATTTCTGCTGCATTTTGTTTTCCTTTAGATTATCTATGACTGTGTATGAGTTATTTGTTCTTTAGTTTGTGGTAGCATGTACATGACGAGCAAGCTAATATTGAAATATTTATCCAAAAATTTGTAATATAGGAAACCGAGAGACTCTTTCTAAAAGCAGTGACTCGAAAGGAAGCTCAAGAGGTAAAAGAAGAAGAATGAATTAGAGTATAAGATGAGGAATAAAAGGCGAAACAAAGCCAGGTACACATAATTGGCGCCAAATGTACTTCCACATCTTCTTCTTTTTATTTACGCAATAGTAAAGTTTGACTTATGTGGGTTTTGTACAATGTATTTACTTTAGTTGTAGTTGTTTATTGATGGGGTTAAATTGAAGGTTAATGGATGTTTGTTCAATAGACATTGTGTGACGTGAAATAAAGTTGAGGAAGATATGAAAAAGTCAGAAGTTTACTACAGTATTTTGGTTACAAAAGATAATCCGAAGGGATTGACCAGCCCAATTCTAGTATGGCAATCAATTCTAAAACAAGCAAAGAGAATCTTGCAGTTTTAGGGATTCGAATGAACTTTTTAGCAGTTGGAGATATTCTGGTTGCTGCTTTCTAGAGACGTAAAAGCATGTTCTTGTTTGACAATGATCATAATGCAGAGAGAATGCACATTTGGTCAGTGGAGACAAATGGTCAAACAAACTATTCCAGTTTAGTTCCATATTTTGAATATATCTACATAATAGAGTAGAAAATATAACATATCATGTGCTTCTTTGAATGCATAAATTAATTCGTGTTTTTCAGATTATTGTTCTCAGCGTGCAGCTTACAATTGTTTGAAGTTGATGGAAGTGGTTTTAGTGTTACTTTTTGAATCTTAAATTATACCTCTAAAATTGTATTACAATTATCTAGGAGAGTGTATACTTATTTGCATAACTTACATAAACGGATATTTTGGAGCTTAGTTACTTGCCTAAATACTAATTTGCTTCTACTAAAAAAGCTTCACTATAACTATGTTTCCTACTTTATGTTTAGCAACTTTGAGGGTTATTTATTTATATCTTGAAAATAGTGGTTTTTCCAGTACTACATGCCCGAATGTGGATTTTCATGTATGAGATTTAATTCATTATACCTACATAGTCTTTATGGAAATTAAATAGTCACATGCAAGTTTGTTAGTGTAACCAAATTGAAAGTTTCCATCTGTGGGGAATTCATGAAATCTAAGCTTAAGGTACAACTTGAATCTCACTACTCTCGCTTGAGTTTTGTGTTGATGACTTTGTTACTCTCTATTTTTTCAGCAGTACTTTTAGGGAGTAAGTTATTTAATGAACATCTTTATGTTTACGTGATTCTTATATTAAGATCTCCTGTGCTTCCTATCTTTTAACATGAATTACACACATGTGGTGACAGTCATGATCTTGTGGAACGTAATGCAACTTTATCCATTGTTTCTGCAATCTTGATGGAGATTATGAATGGGCGAACTTGGATAAAGCACTCCGAAGATACTGGCTTACAAGGATGGCTGCTTTGCTTAAGTATGCTGATTAGTCTGTCTATGATAGACAACTCTAATTGAAAAAGACAAAACGGATGTTGGATTCCTACAAGATGCCGGAATCTGATCCTGACAGGTCCATTAGTTTTAGGTATCTTTCAAGTGAACTTAATAACGCATTGAAATATATCTTAATACTTCCGTCTTTTATAAAAGAATATTATGATCTATATAATCTTGTAGATTTTTCAGGTCCTGAGTCATTTCCACAACAAGGGATTCTAGGTTAACATCGTCCAAATGGACTATCTCATGAATTTTCTCCAAAAAAAATGTAGAGCCATAACCACCATATACAAGTTCCTCAGGAACTGGTACTCTCTTACAATTATTGCTTGTGTCTTCATCTTTCATCTCATTGTTCTGCTCGCCAACAATAGGTGCTTCCATATGGTGACTCTTCCTCTTGCCTCTCCTTCCATATACCATCAAAGGATTACTAGTGCTAGAATCACGTAACATCCTAGACAATAGATATTTTGGAAGGAAGATATTTTTCTCTAAGTGGTCCTCTTTACATGCTGGTGGTCCCTTCCTATTTTGTGATTTAAACTTACCAAAAGCTCTTTTTCGAGCTAAAGAATGATAGTTGGTCTCCTAATTGCGTACTCATGTCTTTAGGTATCACTTTAGTTCCTGTAGGGGTGCAACATGCTCGGCCTACAACTGAAGAAGATGAACTTGTTGTTTTGCAACATAGATGGCTGTTTGAGCTAGATTTTGTGGTTAATGTTCAAAAGTGAATCTTTTGAGACACATTGAATGAAGTTGCTTTGTGATGAAGTGTATGTACCCTCTTTGCTAAAGTTTGTTTCACAGCATTTGCATTTTTTATTTTCCAGTCAAAGAGATCATAATAGGACGCCAGAAAGTTAAAATTGACAGAGCTAATGAATAAGATTATTCCTCCTCTAATGCTCAGACTCACAGACAATTCTAGCCGCTAAACTACTTTTTCTTCTTTCTGATAACTTGTTGCACCCTTTTATATTGTCGAATAACGTCATTCTAGCTATTATATGGTGGTAAATTCTGTCGTGCAACTATTTGTAAAGAAAGAGATTATGGAAAGAGAATCCGAGTTGGTGAAAAAATGTCAGAGGTCTTATTTTGGATAATACTATTGATCACCATTTGAGAATTAGATCGCCCGATTGATTTCACCTTGTTTTCACCTAGAATCTTCATGTTTTTACTCCCATGCCTCAACAACACAGCCACATCCCCCTAAGATAAGGAAAACTTTTTCTATTAAAAAATGCATCTTGTTTCTTATCATAATTCTGATTTGGTACTTTAGCTATTGATAATATTATTTCTTTGCAATCTGCCAACAAAACTAACCTTTTTTTAGCTAAAGAGAAACACTATTTGGCAGTGTATGTACGATATTTTTTTTTATAAATAGAATATAGAATAGGTTTATGTGCTTTGTAATATTTTAGGAGAGTGGTGTTGTGTATTTTACTTTATCGATACAGGTAAAAATAGTAAGTTTTTTAAAGTGAATTAATGATGAATATAATTCAGGTTTAAATGTTATATATTGTTGGGAGGGCTATAATTTTATTTTAATATGCTTGAGTCGCTGTACATAGCATTTTCCTTCTACATAGCTACTTTTCCACCAGCAATCATATTTGATGTTGTATATATATTCTAGTCTGACAGGGATCCTGCAATAATATGAAAATGGCGTAGAAGCAGAAAAAGTGATCTTTTCGAAATTTGAGTTGCAAAGGTATGTGATTAGTAAACTGCTATCAAGAAAAATAGATCTCAATATGGTTTTGAATGTTGTTGAATATCGGCGAAACACTTTAAATGCTTAAAAGTTCTCTTTTTAGTTGTTGTTAGTGGCTCGTTTGGTATGGTTGGAGTCTAGTTTATGCTATGTGAGATTTTGTTTCAGTTTTAATTATGTTTTGGGAGTTAGCTGTTAAGATTCAAAATGATATTTCTCTACTACTCTATTCGACAGATGAGCCTTCAGTGTATACCAGATGCAATATGGAATCTGGAATCAATCTGCAGATTTATTACTTTCTGTAACTTCCAGATGCAATCTGCAGATTTTGTTTTCTGTAACTTCCATATGCAATCTACAGATATATGTGTTGACTGTTGAGTATGTTAGTTATACAATTGGAGATCTATGTCTTAATGTACGTAACAACCGTTATATTTGATTCGAACTATATACTTATACTGAATTGATTTTGATTATTGCAACTAAAAGATAAGTAATGATTAAATAAAATGATAGTCTATAGCTTGTAAGCTAAAATCCTAGATTTTTAATTATTAATATGAAATTTAATAAGAGTGAGTTTGGTGGAAGAATGGAAATGATCATATGATATTGTATAATGAGACATGCACCTGAAAGGCCCACCTTGTTATTACAATAACAAACACATTTATTTAAGCCCACTTGAGATCAAACCCCATTGGGAAACAAACAAACACAAAAATGTTAAACTTAGTTATGGCCTCCCCCACCACTAACATGACTAACTAGTAGTAAGTTACTATTATCTCTTAACAAAAAAAAGTGTTACTGTGTGTTTCTTCAAGCAATTGTCTTCTTCAATCCAACATCACTATCGATGTTTTCTCTGTCTTTCTTTTGTGGTCCTTCCCCTTCTTTAAAGCAACAATTATTTTTGTTCTATAAACTGCAACAATCAAAAAAAATGCCAAAGCGTAAGCAAATTGCTTCTTCATTTGTCTTCCCATTGAGAAGATTTGGATTCTTAAGGCTACATGAATATTTGTTTTTCTTTATGCTATGTGTTTTAGAATGGACGAACTAGGAAATTAGAGATTTTTCCATTTATTTGGTTAATGCTATTCCACTAAGGTTCTGAGATAATAGGAAGCCATGAACAATATTCGTACACCTTTGTTCTACTTACATATTTTTAATCATAAAAATGAGTCCAATCTTCTATTGACTTCCAAGTTCCAAGAATGTTGTTTTTGTTCCATCAATTAATAGTTACATATACTTTTGATTCTTTGAGCACTACTTTAAATTCTCATTATTGGACCATATATACGTACTTTGACTCACCAAGAATGATAATATAAACTACTGCAATCTGGACTTCTTGCCTCTTAAATAAATGTTGCAATATGGAACTTGTCTATTCTATAACCATCGCAATCTGATTTGTGTAGGAAAATGGAGATGAACAAATTTGAAATGGATGATGAAAAGTTTTTGAACTATTGTAAAAGTTTGAATACATTATATTTGATTTTGTGAAATATATTCATTGGTGGAATATATTGAATTATTGTAAGAGTACTTTTTGAACTATTGTGTACACATTTAGAATTTGCTTTATAAGTATGTGCATGTACACAACACATATTATGTTTGGAAGTTTATGGAAAATCTATAAATTTGAATTACTTTTTAGCTAATTTAATGATTGATATTATTTATTGCAAAACAATATTGTGTATTTTAATTAGAAATTGTGGAATATTAATTGTGTACGTATATGGGCAAAGATTACACTTCAAAGTGTTGTAAATATTAGATATAAAAGGCAACACTTCATAATTGTGGGCAATATGGTAGCACAGGCCATGCTTAAAAGTGTAGCTGGTAAGGCAACACTTTTAAGCGTAGCTGCAAAGTGTGGCCTTTTTGCATATTAGGCAACGCGTGAAAGTGTCGTTGCTAAGGCCACACTTTTAAGCGTAGCTGAAAAGCGTGGTCTTTTTGCCTTTAAGCCTATACTTAAAAGTGTAGCTGATAAGGCAACACTTTTAAGCGTAGCTGCAAAAGCGTGGCCTTTTTGCCTAAACTCTAAGGTTACGGGGCTTTCAGCTACCCCTGAAAAAGTGTGGCTTAAAGTCAAAAAGTGTGGCCTTTTATCAAAGGCCACACTTTTTCATAGTTTAGGCCACACTTTTCTAGGTGTTGGTAGACATAAAATGTTTTAGTGATTCATGATTGAGTATTTTGTAGCAATATTTAAGACATCATTTTTGAACTGCTGAACTTGAATATTACTTACGGAAGCAAAAGTTTAAGTTTGGGGTGTTTATGAGTCCGTGATATGGACTCATATAGGGCTTTGTATATATAGAACTAGTGTCCTCAAATGCATAATTTGTGCCAACAACTGATGTAAAACCCTTGATTTTCAGGTTTGTGGATTGAGGAACAAAGCAAGGACACTAACAAGCAAAAAGGAACAAGCTGAAAGGAGGAAGAAAGATAGCCTAGTGATCGCACAGTTCACTTGGCGAATCACCAAATGGCTATTTACCATCTAAAGTTCTAGTGTACCAAGCCCTTAAGGAAATAACAAAGATGGCAATGGAAGGGAGTAGTCGGCAGATCACCGAATAATTTTCCTGAAGCCAAGATAGATCGCCCAAAGTTATAAACCTAGAGGATGTTGAGTACCAAGGCAAAAGGGGATGGAATAGACCGTAGGTGGCTCACCAAGTGGTTCAACGAGCCCGACGTACTTTGTTGAGTAACTCTTCACAACATATTTTGACGACTATAAATGCATTATTGAACATTTAGTTTACTATAGATCATTTGTTTTTAATCTATTTTTGAGTTTTCAACTGGGAGATAATTTTCTCAAGTTTTTTTAAGCTTTGAAGATGTTCGTGTTCTTGGCTTGATCGAGAGAGAGGTTTAAGGACTAAAATTATTGATTGATGGTTTGTGGGTATAGGGTTGACCTGGGTTCATCTTGGGAGAGTGAATCTTAAACCCAATCCCACACATTTATCTCGAGAGAGTGAATGGTTTAAGGTGTGGGTTGTTCTTATGTTGCATGTTTGTTGATGTTGGAGAGAAATCACTTGATTCGAGGTAAATTGTTCGAGAGAATGTTTACCTCCCCTATAGCCCATCATACTCACTAATATCTAGCAATTTACTAATAGTTGAAATTATGCATTCGTCTATATTAGCCTATAATCAATCACATCTCAAGAACGCATCTAATTATTGTTATTTTGTGTTATTGTGATTATTGTTTGTAGTTGATAGTTTAAACCAAAACCCCCATTTGACATTCACCCTTTAATTTGAATGATGTTTTTATTTGATAATGTTTATTTCTATAACTGACTTGAGCATGTTCATACTTCCTAATTGAGTCTTAAATATGTACCACTCCATGTGGGATTCGACACAACTCATTAAGTTGGCGTTTATACTAATTAACGATCATTGACTCTTAGTATTGATGGAGTGTCTTTGATAACATTATACAATTTTAAACAAAGCAGTACTTGGACTCTTTCGCTATTATCTTTACTAAAGATATACTCATTTACTCTAGGAATGAATAAGAACATGCGCCTTATTTGAGGGTTGCCCTACAAACTCTCAGAGATCACTAGCTATTCGCTAAGTTTAGCAAGTGTGAGTTTTGGTTGCCATAAGTTGTCTTCCTTCGTCATATCGTTTCTAGAGAATGGATTCATGTGAATTCCCAGAAAATACAGGCAGTGAAGCAATGGACCTGACCCACCCACCTCTCCAACAGATATATCAAAAGTTTCTTGGATTTGGCTACTTACTATAGAAGGTTTATGGAAGGATTTTCACCCATAGATTCTCCATTGAGTAACTTGACTTATTAAAAGGTTATTTTTCAATGGTCCGATGAGTGTGAGAAAAGTTTCTCATAACTCAAAACTAGGTAGACTACAACTCGTGTTTTGACTCTACTTGAGAGTTCAGACGATTATGTGATCCATTGTGATGCATCCAGAGTCGGCCTTGGTTGTGTGTTTATGCAGCAGACTAAGGTTATACCTTATGCTTTTATACAGCTTAAGGTACATGAGAAGACCTACCGAACTTATAACCTCGAGTTTGCATCCATAGCATTTGCCCTACAATTTGAAGGCATTACTTGTATGGTGTTCAAGTAGATGTGTCACTAAGCATAAGAGCCTTCAGTATGTGTTTACCTAGAAAGAGATGAATCTTTGCTATAGGAGGTGGAACATATCAGATGATAGTGTGACAATTCATAATGGATCAAAATCTTCATTGATAGTAGAGGTTAAGGAAAAACGAGACAGTGATCCTATGTGGCTTCAATTAAAGGGGCAGCTCATCAACAAAAGGTTGAGGTTTTATCCAAACAGGTAGATGGTGTGATTTTTCACCAAGGTAATTTACGTCTTACTAAAGTGGGTGAGTAGAGAAAGCAGATCCTTACAGAAGCCCATAACTCCAGGTATTTTGTGCATCCAGGTGCCACTAAGATGTATCGTGATATATAGGAAGCATTTTGATGGATGGCATGAAAAGGGATATAGTAGATTTTGTGGCTAAGTGCCCTAATTGTCAGTAGGTGAAGGTAGAACATGAGAAATCAAGAGGTATGACTCAAGAGATCAACATTCCTACATGGAAGCGGGAAGTGATAAACCGGATTTCATTACAGCTACTTTGCATTCGCAGACATCATGACTCCATTTCGCTGATAGTAGATAGAGTTACTAAGTCCAATCATTTTTTTGCTATTAAGACTACAGATTTGGCAGAGGACCAAGCTTCAAATTAATGAGATATACAGGTTTCATGGGGTTCCTTTGTCTATCATCTCATATAGAGGTCCTCAGTTTACCTTTAATTTCTGGAAGCCATTTTCATAGGGTCGTTGTACTTAGGTAATATGTTAGCACATAATTTCATTCGTAGATAGAATGGTAAGGCTGAGTATAGCATTCATACCTTAGAGGACATGTTGGAGCTTGTGTGATCAATATAAGGGAAGTTGGAATGAACCTACCTCTCATAGAGTTCGCCTACAATGCTAACTACCATTCTTGTATTCAAATGGCCCCTTATGATGCATTGTATGGGCGTATATGTAGATCTACATTTTGTTAGTTTGAAGTTGGTTAAATAGCCTTGATAGGGCAAGATTTAGTTAATGATGTTATGGAAAAAGTTCAGCTCATGATAGATAGATTTAAGATAGTCGAGAGTCGTTAGAAGTCCTATGTAGATGTAAGGAGAAGGGACTTGGAGTTCCAAATTGATGATTGGGTTTTCTTGAGATTGTCACTTATGAAGGGAGTGGTGAGATTTTTCAAGAAAGGGAAGCTCAGCCCCGGGTATGTAGGTCATTAGAAAATCTTCAAAAATTTTGGTTCCATTCAATATTTCACAATTCCTTATTGATGAAGTATGTAGGTAATCCAGAATCCATAGTACCATTAGAGAGTGTTGAAATTCTTGATCGTCTGGTTCGAAAGTTTAGAAACAAAGAAGTCACTTTAGTCAAGGTTTAATGGGGGAGTCAGTCTATAGAGGGAGATACTTAGGAAGCAAAAGCAGCCATGAATGTCAAGTATCCTCATCTCTCCCCCACCCCCCACCCCGATTCCATTCAAGCTAAACAAAAATATTTCCTCTCTAGACTTTCAGTTACTCTTGCGTAAATTCAGCCTTAGAATGTTGTTCCTTCTGTTATACTTGCATTTTCAGAATATTTGCATGTTCATGGAACTTAGTTCAATCAAATTTAACTTTCTAGTACTTTGTGGTAGGATTGCAACTCTTTTCCTCCATAATTAGCTAATTTAATCTTCATTCAAAAATATATGTTCCCAAAGGGACATAATGTAACACCCCTGATTCAAAAAGAGACAAAATATAGATTTTCAAAAGTGGCAGGTGCTACCAACGTTGCAACCTATGGACCGTACGTGGGGTCAGTGGTTGGTCGTTGCAACTCCCTCCCCAGAACATCAGAAAAATTAGCCAAGGAACGACACACGGCCACACTTAAGGACAGTAGGTAAGGCCACGAGTCGTGGTCCAGGTCTGTGGATAGTGACCCCAAAAGCCAATCCTCTGAATATGAACGATGGCTGACCTGGACGGGCCATAGGTCCATCCACGGTTTGTTAGTCAAACCCATTAGTGCCCCGTCAGATTCTAAGTTAGGAGTTATTCGGTCCTTTCCCCTATGTGTTGGGCACCTAAACTACGTCATTTTGGTTAGTTTGAGCCTAGTAACTTAGTCAGATCTTACCATAAGCGTTTCACTCACCAAAATTCATTAGACATAAATAAAAAGGGGGGAAATCAAGCGATAGCTTTCTTAAGAACACGCAACAAGGTTTCTCCAATTCCAGCCCTGTAATCAAAAGATTTCTCTGTCAAATTCGCCACCAGGCATGTGGGATTTCACTGGTGGATTCCTTTTATCCACTAGATCCTTATAAGTCACTCAAAATCTTGATTCCCTACATATTATTTTGACTTATTATTTCTTGAACGATAGAGAACTGCAATTTGGCCGTTAGAATATTCCTAATCAGATTTTTATGTTGTTTTAATATTGTTGCTTAGTTCCTTGTATGAAATTAAGAACCCTATTTGTGTAGATTTGTTTACTCATGTATTACACTAGTTAGGACACATAAACAAATATACATTCCTCAGTTTTTAGATGTTTCATTATCACTATTTAAATGATGCATTTTCAGTTATCATGTCAGAATATTGAGTTATCCTGTTTATACCAGTTATGTTATATTTTGAACATTCTAGTTGGAAGTAGGCTTAACACCGAGTTGGTCCAGGGTCATTCACTCTCAGAGTTCTAGAACTTTGTACCCCGTAGGTTTTTAAGTCCCGTATGTGGGCATCAGATTTAGTGATCACATTAGTCATTCTTTTATACCCTGGAAATGTATATTGAGTCCTCTTGATCGGGGAACATACATTGAACTCCACTTCTGCTTAGGTGGTTTTATGTCGGTTAATAGTAGCCCCCACAGTCAAAGTCTAGTGCATTTGACCAGGTTATCAATTATATTTTATATTCAGTTTCAACATGTTATGTACTTGGTCATTGCATTCTTGTTAGTTCATGTTCAGTGTATTTCAACATTTCATCATATTCAGATTATATCAATGCTTACAATGCTTTATTCAGTTATGCATATTTTTTCAGCTTTATCCTATCATCCATGCTCAGTACCTTTCTAGACTGACACATACTTTGTGCTACATCTTTTTGTGATGTAGATTTAGGCCCTCTTCATTTAGATGACGTGTAGATCGATTTTCGATCCGTATTCAGCAGTATTAGTGGTGACTCCTCATTTCGAGGACAATAGAACTGTTCTTTTACATTCAACCTTTCATTTTATTTTCAATTTTTACTAGAGTTAGCGTTGTCACGATCCGGGTCCTAGAATCCGAATCACAACCGACGTCATTGACATCTCAGAGTTCGCAGACAAGCCTCATCTTGCATTCATCACATTCATATGGTTATTTTTAGCGGAAAATTGAAAACTTTTAAACATATGAAGTATATATAGACTTCATATAGTTATTTCATGAATTCATCATATAATAAACTCAACATAAATATAACAACCATCTATCATTAGAATCAATTTGAAATAGAATAAGAATATATCATAAATACATTTGTCAAACACGGTCTTATTACAAAAGCTTTGAAATGAAAGTACGAAATAAACGCTACGGACAACATCAATAGATTTTTTTAAAACTAAGGCTAGACTAAAACTGTAGCATCCTCGAAATCAAGAGGACCTGCCAAATGGTCTGGAGAAACGCTGATGTCCAAACCGTTGCAAGAGTCGTCAATCTGTCCCTTAACCTGCATCTATAAAATAGTAAATAGTAGGGGTTAGTACACCACTTGTACTAAGTATGGGTGTATTCACACATACACATAAGCTATGCATGATCAAAGAAAGCTCTTCCTAAACAACATACTATTTCTGGAAAGCCTAGACACTAGACTTTCCAAAATTGTTAGTTGTGAATTTTGTGGTATGAATATGATGTATTTTAATGCATTCAAAGTACATAACTCATTTTCTATATGAAAACAAGACATTAGTATCATCAACATAATTTTAGAACAACTCGGGCGAAGATTTGAGATTTTTGATCCTCTTAGGCCGAGAGCTCCTCTTTGTACACTTAGATTATTTTTCAGTCTTTTTCTTTCTATTGTTGTGTAGTTCAATAATTCATTTGGTCCTATGTTTTACTTACAAGTCAATGATTCATTATAGTCCCATACCCACAATGAATCGATGTAAGTAATCCAAGGACTAAGGAATGATTTCCCTACCTTATAGTAAGTCATTCTTTACACTATATTCATTACCTATCATAAGGAATTTTCTATTGATCATGACATTGATTTCATTACTTTCATGTTTTCTATATTATACATTTCATATACACGACATTTTGGAATTGTTGATGCAGCATAAGACATCTCAAGTGAGGTCCCAACATATGAGACCTCAACCCGAGGGGGCCTTCTTTAGCAAACACAGGGTCTACTTCATTCGTTCATTCGTACTTCACATTATTCATTTCATTCATTCATTGGCTGATGTAAACACCAGCTATACCTAGGATGAAGTTTAAGACTCTCATCGGGATCATGAAGTGCAATGACCAAGAATGACCTAATGTCATTACTTGAATCTGATTTCACCTCCTGATTGTCTTGCACAAACACCTTTGGTATCGTTCATTTCATTATCTTTCATACTTTGAGGTTGGCCTCATTCTTTCTTTGGGAACTTTAACCTTAAACGACATATATCATGTGAGCATCGTGAAATCCAGTGTCTTGTCCACACCGAAAAGAGGTGGAATCACCGGCCAAAGTGACCCGAACATGCTAGCGTATATAGGGAGTCGAACCCTTCTAGATCCCTATATTGGCAGTATAGGTTCAAAGACTAGGATATATAAGGAGACTCATACCCTTCATGCCGGATATTCTTATCTCATGAGAGTTACGTGAACCTCCGCTCTTCCCGAAAGAAGGCATCACCGCTCATACCTAGCCTATCAGTGCTCTGTATAAAGTTCCATTACATTAAACTCATACATCATGGAAGTTGGATTCTAGCATATGGGCATCATTGATCATTAGATGATTTCTCATCTCATCATTAGTATTAAGTGTGAATAGTCCTTACACTTACATATAGAGTATGACTGAGACTTGTCTCTTGATATTCAACACTCTCTTAGGTGAGTACTTTTAGTGACCTTTACTTAGGCTTGGTTGAGACTTGTCTCACCATTCATATTATCTTCTTATCATGTTGTCACCATTTTCATTAGTATAATAGATTAACATAATTACTCACCTCATTACGTGAATGTTCATTTCTTCTTTATCTTCTAGTGTTGACTCAAGCATTATGGAGGCTTTCTTTTAGATTGAGATTTACTACTCTATTGATGACTGGTCATCCTTACTTTACATTGATGAAATGTGAATTTCCCTTACATATCATCCTTTGGTGTTAATGAGACTGGCTTACACATTCTAACACCTTCATACATGAGTATTCTTTTAACATAGTAGCTTAGGTGTAAGTGAGACTTGTCTCACTTTATTTAACACCCCATTCTGGTTACTTACTTACTCTAGACCCCTTTAATTATGCTATAACTCACGTTACTTACTTATTTTAGTGTAGTAGATTCATATCATCGTTTATGGACGATGAGCACTTCATTTAATGAGTTTCATGAGTTCATATGTCATTCTTTTAGAGCATGTTGGGAGTTGTCCCAATGAGTGTCTGCCCTTGGTTATGGATTCATTGATATTACTTTAGAAGTTTTAATATATATTTGATACTCTTACTACACAAGAATTGACATATGATTAGTATTGGCTCAAGATTTGGGATGTTAGACCATCAAATTCATTCTTTTTGGCATAAGCCTATTTTTACGTATGTTCATATTTAAATTGTCATATGTATGAACCCTTAGCCAATCTTTTAATAATTTACATAAGTTCCTAGCCATTAGCATATATTCATTTTGACCAAATAGAGTTAGCCAACTTTATCGGAACCAGATAGCCAATATATTCAAGATATGATTTCATAGATGTCTTTGAGCCAATTCTTAGTTCATGGATTTTAGTGTAATGTTTTAAGAACATATTGGACAGCATTATATTAACATTTGATGGCTTTAACATCTTCATAACATAACAACAACTTCAATTCAATATTCAGACAAAGATACATATTCACTTAACACATCACAGACTTAACTTAGCATATTATCGATCCTTAATTATTATGATAAGATTAACTTTAAGCAATTACAAGTTCATAAGTTCATTCGATACTCATCATTCAAGAACAATACATGTTAAGAACATCTAGCACCCCATACCAACAACATGATCTCTAACCTATTAAACATTGAAATCGAAAAGGATACTAGGGAAGGGAAGTTCGACGAGAACGACGGGAACAATCCTAGTTTTCACGATCTTGTGAATCGTTCGAAGGAAAATACTCTTGGAGAAAGAAATCCAGGAGAGAAACCCATACATTAAGTAGAACTTAATATACGAAGACCATATTGAAAAAAAACCTTGAAGAATCCTTGAAATCGCCCTAGAGAAATCGATAAATTTCCTGCCTTTTTCTTTCGTTCTTTGCTTACTATTTTTGCGTCGCCTTTTATATGGGTTTGAAAGTGATTCTAAGTCTTAGGAACTGATATTAACTCATTCAAATTATTGTTTAATAATTTAATTAAATAAATTAATTAACTAATTATTAAAAAGCCCCTTCTAGATTTACTAGAACTAGGAAAACACAATATTTGGTCAAATCTGAAATTTTTCCTAAGAATTTTGTGTTGCCCCTTTAAATTAATTAATTAAATGGACAATTTAATTAATTAAGGTACCTAGGGTAACTATTTAAGTTCCACTAAATCATTGGAACAAAAATTAACCTTTTTGGACCATCCTATGTTAAGTACTAGGATGTTTCTTGAGTTGTACTTTGTTAGTGTAAGAATTTTGATTTGACCCCTTTAATTTAATTAATTAAATGGATAATTTAATTAATTAACTGAATTAGGGTAACAACTAAAGTAACCTTAGGTCGTTATAACAATAACTAATCCTTTGAACCATCCTAGGTTAGGTACTAGGTTGTCTTTTTCTTGTTTTAATCAAAATCTTGATCTTGCTTTATGATTTCGGTTTTGCCCCTTTAAATTAATTAATTAAGTTGATAAATAAATTAATTAATTATAATAGGATAATTACTAAAGTACCCTTAATTCGTTAGGATCTTAACTAAATCTTTGGACCATCCTAGGTTAGGTACTAGGTTGTCCCTTTCTTGTCTTAACCGAAATCTAAAAATTTATTTTTTTATTTTCGGTTTTAGCCCTTTTAAATTAATTAATTAATTTGATAAATTAATTAATTAGGTAACCTAGGAGAATTACTAAAGTACCCCTAAGTTTTTAGTACCATAACTAACCTTTGGACCATCCTAGGTTAGGTACAAGGTTGTCTCTTCAACTAGTACAAGGTTAGTATCAACCCGGTTTTGGTCCTCGGTGTCGGGTGCACTAATGGGTCCAATTCGGTTAGTCCTAGGTTATTTAGTTATTTAGGGCGGTAGGTTAGAATCGGTAGGGAGGTTAGGCTCCACATGGGGTGGTCCCTTGTGCACGTTTTGCCCCCTAACTACCCTAACCAAATTCGGTTAGGGTGATCCCCTCCTTTGGCAGCTTCTTCACATGTCTTGCGCATGTGATTTCACATGGGTTGGTTTTACTTTCCTAACTAACTATTATTTATGGTTCATTTGGGAATGTTTACTTATTGTACCAAGGACTCTCACTATGTCCTTGGGCACTGCTTAATCTACATGATCATTTTAATTGATCATGTGCTACGGTATCTAGGCTTGACACTTGGATGTCTTATACCTTTTATTTGAGAAATGAAAAATGAAGATTTTTACCTTAGGGTCTTTATTGCAGGTACATCGCTTAAATAAGCTCATTAACATTTAGAAAAATTGGCTAATACCCTTTAAGCCAATATTTTCTAATATGCCCAATATTGTGCTTATTTGGGCATTGTATAGAAATTGGTTAATACCCCTTAGCTAATTTTCTGTATTATGTCCAATATTTCTCAATATTGGGTGTTGAATGCCTTGAATCGGACCCGTTACAAACAGAAAGGACGGGGGTCAGGGCGTAGCTTAGCACTATATATAGACGCTATGACAAACCCTATTCTGTAATTCTGTTCTTGCCTCTCCTTAATAAAACTGCTCTCCCTCTTCCCGTGGACGTAGCCAATTTATTGGTGAACCACGTAAATCTGTTGTCTTGTTTTTCGCGTTTATATTTTCTCGTATTATCTCGAATTCCGCATAACATTGGGCATTAGAAGGCCTATGTATCCCCAATACGCATTCTTAAAGACCTACTGGGCTCTTCACTAGACATGTAATTTTTCGAAATTTTACAAGCTTAAGGTATGTCCCAATATTTCTAGTCAGTGATACGCTTATTTCATACATAGACATATTTAGCTTTAGTATTTTGAGTTGTAGTTCAGAATCTTTAACTCTAATAATGGTATTCATGTAATCAGACTTGTATTGGGTGTTCCCCACTTTATGTTATCTAATGTTTAAGCTTCTACATAGTATCTCTTATTTCAATAAATTTTAGTATGCTTTTGATATATCACTTCAGGGTTAGCTTGGAGTGACTCGTGATTCTAGGTCATGTGTATATGTCAAGGTGGTAGCCTCGGGATTGAGACCCTGGTTTTGACCTTTTCCATCCATTCTTCACAGATTGTTTCTTGATGCAGTATCTTAGGGTTAGGGGGTTGCCTTGACTCCATGTATTTGGCATACGCTAAAAGTAAGACATGTAGAAAATAAAGACAAAAAAAAGTGAGTTAGAAAATAATTGACTAAAGTGCGATCACAAAATTAGTGTAATCTAAAAGCCTTATGCCCTGGCAGCGGACCTAAGTTTGATACACCCAAATTACACCACTAAAGAAGTATAAGTGGTCGTTATTAAATAAAGAACCTAACTGAGGTTATGGTCGATACCACAAGGAATATGCTCGAGACTTAGGCTAAGTTATTGTTGATTATACTTTTAGTTAGCTTATTTCCGTAAAATGGGGGATTTGTAATACTGAAAAATGATTGATTGATTTTTAGTAAAATCTAGAGGGATTCAACATTTGTATTATCAATATGATATGAATTTAGAGCACATGTGTTCCCCAAAGGTTCCTCACCCAATAATCCAAATAATAGTAACTCTTTCCTAGTGTTTAACATGAAAGGCTAAAAAGTTAGGTATCTGCTAAGTGATTGGTCGTCTCAGTAATGAATTTCACCATGCAACTTGGTGAGTCTAGGGTGAATGATTGACTAACCCTTACCCGTGACTTCATATTAACACTCACTTATTTCGTTTAGAATAATCCTGGTTGTGCATTTAATTACTCAAGTTTGTGTGTTCACAATTTATAATAGGGTAAATAGAATAAATCATGAACTTACAATTAAAATAGATGAAATATGAAATCTTGAATTTAAGAACTAATGTGACTTTCATAGACCAAACATCAAGAATTAAATTCCAAAAGTGTTTCAATATAATTCTCAAAGCCAAAATTCAACCATCCAAAAACAAAAGATTCAACTAATATTTATATAACCAAATCCTAAATGGAGTAGGAATCATAGATCGTAGGTGAAGTCGTACATCACCATAAATCCCTGGTTCAGTAATACTTAAACACCAACTTCTCCAAAACTCATTTCCTGCATAAATCAAAGCAAAACACCATAGCATCTAATAACAAATGTCCAAGACTCACGCAAAACACTAAGTTTAATGCATCAAAAGTACCGTAAATTCACGGTACGTCAATATCCCTTCACTATCACATGTTCAGTTAAAATCTTTGAGATTGAGGATCAAATTCTTCATCATATCTCCAGTTTGAGGAATCGATTTAAGTCATTTCAAATCTCAGTTTTGTTCGGACATTAGAGGCATTGTTTATACGAATAGTGTTTCCATCTTTTTATTTTATCTCAGTTATTATTTCAATCTTTTTAATTATATCATGTGTTCATTCTTCCTAACCCTTTGATTGCATTTTCTTTTATTTGAATTATTTGTTAGCACGTTTTTTAGTTCACGCATAGTATCTTCATATGCTCAAACTTATTGTCCTTCCAGTCAATATCAGATATGTTGGGTTAGAAAACATTTTATGTTTATGGACAAAAATGTTTAGTGTAAGTTTTAATAATTTTGTTGAATAGTATTTAACTTTAAGTATTTTGGGTGTTTTATATTAGTTGATAGTGTTAAAGTTTTGAGTAATTTAATTTGTGACTAGTCAAAATGACGCAGTGAAGCAGCTATGGAGTTTTAGCAACTAAAAGTTGTCTATTGACGATTGTTTGTATGAAGATTTAATTGATATGATGGTACGTACTTTTGTTCTTTCTCATCATCTTAATCAAGTTTAAATGTTTTCCTTTTGTAATTAATTTGGTTTAGAATGTTAGTACGAGAACTTTGGGTCTAAATCTCATATATCTATATAAAAGAGAATTGTAGGTCTGCCTACGTTGCACCCTTAGAATTGAAGAATTTACTTTTATTTTACTTTGTACTTTTAGCTTTTCACTCCTATTTTTTTTAACCTTTAAACCCTATTCTTCAACTCTTGTGTCCCTTTAGACAGTTATATCTCTTCAGTTGTGTCTCTTCAAAGTTACCTATAAAAACTAAGCAAATCATATCAGTATTTGTATCTTCTTCTTCTTGAAAAATTTCATTCCCAATTTATGTGAAACTTTGTCAATTTCTTAGAAGTCTACTTTGGATCTTCACAAAAAGAAATTGACACAATATAATTTAATGGTAGTTTTTTCCTCCATTTATCATGTCAAGATAACCACTTCAACTTCTCAATTCTTAAACAATGATTACAACCATGACAATTTTATGGTTCGTACCTATTTCTTTTTGTGGAACTTTTTCTTCTGTCATTAGTTTGTTCGACGTCTTATATTAGAGTTCGATTCAATTATATGTAAAATTTTGTCTTTTATGAATTAGTATCAAATTACTTTTATATTTTTTGTTTTGATAACTTTTCAGCATAATTAATGGCATCAAAATTAAGGAAGAGACAACATAGAGAGCATAATTTCCTCCGCAACTAGATAAGGTACTTGTACATGTTAATATATTTTACTGAGAGTTGAAATTTTTTTGTATAAATCATATCTCCAAAATGTTTTACAGTTTGGCCGATATGGAAAAGTCACAACTCTTTGAAAAAGTCACAGCACATCAAAAAAGTCACAATTCTTCAATGTGAAAAGGTGTTTGCTTTTAATATATTTTATAATTTTTTCTTTTGTCATAGCATTTCTCGACATCTTATGTTCGTGTTCTATTCAATGATCTGTAAAATTTAATTTTTTATGAATTCGTATTGAATTACTTTATGTTTTTTTGTTTTGAAAATTTTTAAGCATACTTGATGGCATCAAAATTGAGGAAGAAACAAAGAGAGAATAAATTCCGCTGCAACTAGATAAGGTACTTGAACATGCTAATATATTTTATTGAGAGTTGAAATGTCGTTGTATAATCATATCTCCAAAATTTGTACCGTTTGATCAATACGGAAAAATCACAACTCTTTGAAAAATTACAATTCATCAGAAAAATTACAATTCTTTAATGTGAAAAGAATATTTCTTTTAACATATTTTATAACATAAAATAAATATAGTGTGAAATATTTTGTAGGGTTTGGGCTAAGAATTTTGGTATTCATTCTGATCTATCTTCTTTTAGATAATCAATAATTTAGACTGTTGGTCCATGAAGTTGCTTTAAAATGTAGTATGAAACATAGAATGTGTAGGGTGACAGAAAATTTGTGGTTTAAATATGTGAGAGAGTCCCACAATTTATAGCCAATAAAAGGTATTATGAATGATTGTTTATTTTGCCTTATTTGAAAAGTCACAACCCTTCTAAAATGTTACAATATTTCAAAAAGTCCACAATTCTTTAGAAAAGTAACAACCATTGGAAAAAAGTCATACCTATTTGGAATACTCGCAACTGTTTGAAAAAGTCATAACCAATTGGAAAAGTCACAATCCTTTAATGTGAAAAGATGTCTTCTTTTAATATATTTTATTTTATATTATATTATAAATAAAGATTGAATGTGTACTAAATTAGGTGTTTTAAGAAGATGAAGAAGAAAACATATAAAATTTGTAGTTTAAAAATTTGAGGGAACTCCTGTATTTATAGCCAACAGATGTAGAACAAACATGTGCTTTTTGTGGCCTTATCAAAAGATACACAACTCTTGAAAAAATTCGCAATCGTTCATAAAGGTCACAACTTCTTAGAAAAGTCATAACTCTATAGAGAAGTTACAATTCTTTAGAAAAGTCAAAACTCTTTGGAAATTTCAAAATGCTTTGGAATAATCGCAACTCTTCTGAAAAGTCACAATCCAATAAAAATATCACAACTCATCGAAGAAGTCAGAACTTTTTTGAAAAAATTACAGCTTTTTAATAAAGTCGCAACCTTTTGAAAAAGTCACAACTCCTTCAAAAGCCTCAACACTTCAATGTGAAAAGGTGTAGATATACTTTAAATAAATTTTATAAGATAAACGTTTAAATTAATGTAATATAACATGCAATAAAAGTTCAAAGATATATTAAATTGGATGTTTGAAGTTGGGGTATTACAATAATGTAACATTCAAGTTAGGGAGTTCATGATTTCAAGGTAGCATAAATATAAATAGATATATAGATATACAAGTCGATAGATATATTGATATATTAAGAAGGTATATATATATATATATATATATATATATATATATATATTATAACATATTTTTCACACATTGCTTCATAAATTTCCACATTCTTTACTCAGAAAAGTTTCAATGTTTCCATTACTATTTTTCTATTTTTTGTTAATGATTAATACACAAAAAAGTTGGAGAGTCTCAATTATTAAAAGTAACCCTTCTCGATTCTTCTTATGACTTGTAATATTTTTATTTCCTATATTTTTTCCCAGCTGGTTTCCAAGATTAACAAACATGTGACTTGATTTGTTCATAATTCTTTAGTTATTCTTTTGTTAAAACGAAATAATGTATTTCAGAACATTTCTAATTTCTAAATATGATTAAGAAGATTTTAAAAACTTAATGAGATATTTATGATTTAATAGGTCTAGAGTAATAAGGAAGCACACATTTGAGAATATGAGGGGCTAATATCTTTCAATTATTAATTTATTATGGTATATTTAGGGCTGTTTATGGACTATAACATGAAAGAACACGAAAAACATGTTGCTATTGACTAAGAATTGAATAATAGGCTATCAAATTGAGTACCTTATACTCTGCATACATGTCACAATCCGATTTCTTTAGGCATGATGGCGCCTACTATAACCCACCACTAGGCAAGAAAACCTGTATCCCAGAACTACAAGTAATGTGTTTGAGGGAAAACTAAAAAAAAAATAACAGAAATAACAGAAATAATAGAGGAACAAGAGGAAGCAAGCCAAAAAACATATATAAATAAGAGACCTCTCCCAAAATCTGAAAGTCACATGTACAAAGCCACTAACAAAATGAGTAGAAGTCCCAAAAGTGGACCATATAAATAAGTCTGACTCAAAGAGCAAAACATAAGTCATATATATAGATGGAGACTGGTATGGCACAAAACGTGGAGTGCTCACCCCCGTCTTTGGATCACACTTCTGCAAGCTCAATTTCAACGTTGGTCGCTAGTGCTCGAACCTGCATCACGAAAACAAATGTAGAGTGCAGTATGAGTATCAAACAAATAGTTACCCAATAGGTCTTGTAGGCCGACTTAGCAAGAAAAGCAAAAGTAGTATGAAATGTGAGAATCTAAAACACTACCATAAACACGAACGAGAAATCTAACAGGTATGCACACAAGTATACCAACACACTAAAAAAAGGAGAATAACTAACTAAATTTGACTTGTCTCCCATAAACCTGAACTTACACTCGCTTAAAACTCGAGTGGACTCCCATAAGCCCAATATGTATAGGGAAGAGTAAAGAAAGGAATATGAGGACCCGACGAAGTTTCCATGATTTCCACTACTTTTCATGAGCTCGAATCGAACCAATCCTTATTCCTAAAGCTTATCAAAAATTGATACGGGTTAAGGACTTGAACCGAATTGAAGATTGAGATCAAGGACTTGAACTAAGATTTTGAATAACCGAGGACTTGAAGCAAGGCTAAGGATAATTGTGGAATTTAACCACGTATTAATATGTCTAAGGACTTGAACCGAGGTGAGTATCTATGGACTTGAACCAAGTTTTAACGAGCAGTTGACTTGAACAACAACTGCAAATGGAAGTGGATTTGAACCACCGCTGAAGAAAGTCAAGACTTGAACCAAGGCTATAATACCAAGGCGAGGACTTCAACACGCCTGGTGGAGTGAATCGGGGGACTTGAACAATGCATAGGGGTGAATCGGGTAAAATAGGATAGGCAACCACCCGATCATCACAGGGCGTACTCCCGATCAGAGTGCTATCAATAAATCACTCCAGCATGAACCATATCCAACCCGAATAGACAAGTAGCTTTCAAAACCAAAAATTAGAGACATGAATCCGATGAAAAAAGAGGATTTATGAATATATGGTTCGAAGAGCAGTGTTCCTGCCTATCTAAGGCCCAAACTATTTATACTCAGCTCTGCTACATGAGTCTATTGGGAGCTAAGCCATCAAAAGCGACGTCACAGAGATTACAAGGCCTAACAACACCAAAAGGACGCAAGTCTATGACAATTACTAGCCTAAGCTTAGACAAGGCCAAATATACTCCAACAATATATACAAATCACAAATAAGGGACACCATAAGGTGAAGATGATCAACAAATACAATAGACATGCTTCAACGCTCAAAAACATGATAAGTAGCCTAAATAATGGATTCTAGGAATATAACATGATTAACCACCAATTCAACCCCAAATTCAAACAATTCAATATACAATTACTTAATAATTTTCATTCTAAGGAGAGGGAACCCGGAGCTTACCTGCAGGTTGACCGCATGCACCCCAAATCACATTACTAGAGCTTTCTGCTTCCGCACGGTCTCAGAACTCCGCAACACTATCGAAAATAAAATTACAACGTCAATACGGTTATTTTTACACAACATCATATTTTCCAAAGATGGATTCGAAGTTGGGTCTAAACGGGATTGTGGAACCTACACCGGGGATCCCAAAATCGAGTATGTGAAAAGTTATATCTTACCTCCCCCAACTTATGTCCCAAAATGGAATAAAATTCAGCATTCGGAATAGCCCAGAATCAGCCTATGCATTTACATCACCATTGAAGCAAAACAAGAAGAGAAAACAAAACAAAAAAAAAAAACTCGAAAATTACCTCAAAAGGAGGTCCCCCCCTCCCTCTCCCCATAGTCTCCAACACACTCCAATCCATAGCCACGCTAATTCCTAGCAACCCAGCCTTTGAATAACCCAAAATAAAGCTAAAATAAGAGATAAATTATGTTTAGTAAATGAGGGTTGAATTTTGATTTTTCGACGTTAAATAATGGCAAATTTGGTTCCTAAAAGGACTTCTGGTCACTAAAAAAGATATTCTCTAGTCGCTAAAATTTTGCACCAGATCTTTTATATTATTTTAAAGTCTTTGAATGGACCATCGGGATTCATTCGGGATTCGACAAAAAAATAAACTAGATATGCTTTCCACTAAATTCCACATTCCAGACTCAATGGAATCGTCAGATTTTCTTAACAAGATTATAATGATAGAAATACCCCTTAGAGATCCATTAGTCCTAAAACTAAGCTTTTTGCCTAAACATCTAAATATCAAATAGAAGCACTCAAGACCCAAACGAAATATCAAACTAGACAAAATTCGACATTTTTGAGCTAATGGCGTTGGCATTATTCTCATACGACAACTAAATCTTTGAATGCTGACCAAAGTAAATCTCTAGGCCTTTAGCTTTCCAATATCTCATCCATGTTCTCAAACCCACACTAAAAGTCTTAGCACCCAAACTAAAGGTCCTTTTAAACCAAACTCGGCATTCGGAAACTAACCACTTTGACGGAATTTCAATTTGAGTACGTTTACCAAGAATATTGAGCAAGGTCAAACCTAAGAAGCTAAAATGCCTAATGGCACAATCTCGCGCCAAAAGCCTCGTGATTCTAACTGACCATGCAACTAGCCAAAAATGACCATTCCAATGCTGATGGAATCGTCAAAAGTCCATTTTGAGGATTTTTACCTGCTGTTTGACTAAAGTCAACTATTCAAATTTCAAAAGCTCCATAAACGGGTAATGGGCATAAAACCTAAACGAGCGATCAGGTGATATATATGAAAATTTACACACACATATATATATGCACACCCTTGAAAGCTCTAACTATTGGAACTTTCTTCAGTGCATGATTTATGTAGTTAGACACTTCATATAATAGAAATAATGTTCAATAAACTATATGATAAAATAATAAATTTATATAAATTTATTTTGATGATAATATATAGATATTTTTTGGGTTAAATATAATATTGGTCTATAAGAAGATAGCCAGTATATTTAAGAGTTTATTCTTTAAGTAAATAATTATTGTTGTCTTTTCACTTTAGATTCAACAAAAAAATATGCCAGGAGCTTGATTAAAAGAAACGTGCTTTTACTATGTTACAAGAAACTTAAAAGATTAGAGAAAAAAAGTACTATACAAAAGAATTGAGAAAGCATGCATGAATTTGCAGCTTACTATTATTTAGGTTTTACTTCTTCAACATGCTAAACTGAGATAAATTTGACATACTAGACTATTCATGCCGAATAAAATTACAGGCTCTAAAATTTGTATCCTTTTACGTACGTGAAAAAAGGGAAAAAATTAGAGTATAATAATTAAAGAAAATGCATTGTGAGAGGCTGCAAAAATTACAGTATTTACAAAAACATAATTTCACTACAAGATAAACTCATGTCATATTAAGTAAATAGAATTACAAATGAAGCAACAACACTACATCAAAATACTACAAAAAGATGAGAAATATGATAAAATTCACCTAACAAATGGATGTTATGTCAAAAGGAATAAAAAAATCAGTAAGGCACGTCAAAATGCATTTGAAAAGAAAAAAGAACCGTGCTATACTAACCAAAGGAAGAATTTTGTCAAAAGAGTATATAATTCATACTCTTCTAAACTCTAACTCTACGAACTTTATTCGGTGGGTGATATATGTAGTTAGTACTCCATATAACAGCAATAATGCTCCACCATATACTATATGATCAAACAAGAAAATTTATCTAAATTTAATTTGTTGGTAATATATAGATATTTCTTTGGTTAAATTTAATATTGGTCCATGAGAAGATAGCTAGTATATTTATGAGCTTATTCTTTAAGAAAAAAATTATTGTTGTCTTTTCACTTTAGATTTACCAAAAAACTGCGCTACGAACTTGATTACAAGAAACATGCTTTGACTAGACTACAAGAAACTTATAATTTTAGAGAAAAAAGTTATATACAAAAGAATTGAGAAACATGCAGGAACTTTTCAGCTTACATTATTTTGGTTTTACGTCTTAAACATGATAAATTGACATAAATTTGACCTAGTGGACTATTCATGTCGAATAAAAGTATAAGAACTAAAGTTTATATATCCTTTCACATACCTAAAAAAAGGGGGGGGGGATAAGATTATAATAATAAAAGAATATGCATAATGAGAGGTGGCAAAAATTATAATAACTTCAAAAATAAAGTCTCACTACAAGATAAACTCATGTTCATACCAAGCAAATAGAAATACAAATGAAGCAACAATACTACATCAAAACATTACAAAAAGATGAGAAATACTAAAAAGTGACCTAACTAATTGATGTTGTGTCAAAAGCAATGATAGAATCAGCTATGCACATCAAAAATCAATTGAAAAAAACGAATCACGCTATAACAACCAAAGGAAGAATCTTGTCAAAAAAGAAAAAAAAATCTTTCTTCTAAATTGTAATACGAAAAATCATGCTACATTATTAAATTGGAAGTACTTGATATGAATTGATTCAAATATATTGATGCAATGCAACTAAGTTGGAAACGCAAAAGGTAGAACAATTTTCTAGAATATCAAATACATTAACTGTACTTTAATAAGAGTAGACAAAAAGAACTAGCTACATCATTATAATATAGTACACGACAAATTAATTCTTCCATTATTATTTTTATATGTTTTGTTAAAGAATTTTAAGAGTAGATAAAAAAACTTGACTACAATATTATTTATTTATTTATTGCAGCATAAAGTGCCATTGACTTTTGTATATGATTATCTTAAAGATTTATATCTCTAATGAAATAATATATATATATA